>NC_072733.1:40805598-41173233 GCF_026930045.1 Uloborus diversus | reverse complement strand
TGCATACAATGCAATTCTCCTGATTTGTATACTTTTAACCTTATTAGTGTGCTATGTAAATGTTCAATCAGAATCAAGGTATTCAGAGATACCTAAACGGACGATTATCGTGAGATATTTTTTCTTCCAAAAGCATGCTTTATTTATGTAATATAATTCACCATATAGTATGAAAACTTTGTGCAGAAAATATTCTTAGGGCTTAAATTAAAATTTTGGATGGATACTTTTTTTTTTTTCAAATTTCCTTATTATGTGTCCTCCAAAATTCCTTATCTATAGATCCTCGTAAACTTCATACACGATCGAGGGTCATGATAGTTTGTTTATGCCAGTGCCGTTTTTCTAGCTAATCTCAATCTGCCACTGTCTACTAGAGATATATCAGTACCAACCCTCTTACCTAGACTCCATAAATATCCTAAAAGTGGGTTTTAAAAACTTTAATTTCAAAAACTTCCATTTCTTTTCTTCGCGTCAACAACGATAGCATAAAATCTTTGTCTCTAGAAATTTTTACAGAAGAGTTCCCAAAACCGACCTTTCCATAAAAAAGTCCAAAATTGTCTCCAGCGAAAACAATAATGGGAAAGAACCTGCGGCCTCTCTTTTTTTTTCATACAGCAAAGCCTAAAGTCATCTTTTTAGGAGGCTGATTCCAGAAATTTTTCAGAGGAGAGCAATACATATTCAATTTTATTGAAATGAACGCATCCCTTAGCATCACTAAAGCTAGTCTACAATTGCGTATTCCAGACTTCAATGCGTAAGAGTTTCTGGTCAAAGGCTCTAAACAGGCCTGGCGCCAAGCCTGAGCGGTGCCGTCGAGCAATTGTCTTTGAGCGCCTTATTGCATTAAGGTTCGAGCAAAATATGGTTTACACCTGAGGTAAGGTTTTGTAGGCAAATGTAATATGGAAAAAAAATATGTTTGGCATTTAATTGGTCAAAAGAAAAACAATCTGTAATTTTTTTAAATTTTGGAATACAGTGTAGGTTTTTATTTCATACCTCGAAGTTATTTCGAGTAAGGGCGGATGTAAAATGACTTTTGAAATCTGAGTTTTTCTCTTGGAAACCTTGCATTGAGCCACTGTTAAAAAAAGAGATGTTCAGTTTCAGTGAATCAAAGCATTTTACCCTAACAATTAAAAAAAAATTCTTGGAATTCGATTGAAAAAATTATTATTGCTTATTTTAGTCTAATAAGTACTTCAAAAAAATGGGAAACTGCTATTACGCAGCTTAAATCCTCATATAAATAATAGCCTATGATCGAGTAACCCACGTGTTTTAACAATGAAACTCGCGCCACGGCATGATAATTTGATAATGTGTGTTGGTAATGTTTAAAATGCAGGAAAGGCTTTATTGTGACAAGGTTGAACTCGATCCGGTAACTTAACTGTTTTACAGGTAAGACTCATTTCAGGAGAACGAAGAAACGAAAAAGTGGTCAACAATGAACGCTATCTACTGGAGTTTAAGGTTAAGGCACTGGTGTTAGGGTTACAATTTCAACTATCAAAATATCACCAAACAGGCAATGGCTTCATTCAAATGTGGGAGCAATTTTCACCTGTAATACCTTGACGGACGATTTTCTAGTTTATAATATTTGATAAACTGTCCAGAAAGCAAGATGTCTATTTCGGGACTTCGTTTTGATCAATATTTAGTTTGTTTCTGAAGAAAATGTTTCAAAATGCAGGAAATTGCGAAAAACCCCACTTTCAAGTATGCCTGCCCAAAAAAAAAAAAAAAACAGCGGGGTTTTTCGTGCTGGGCCCAGTTTGACGAACCCTGCCTTGTTATGCTAATGCGTTTTTGGAAAAAGAAAATATTTTTAAGCATCAAAGTTAATGCCGCTCTAAATATCTCTCTTAACACTAATTGATAAATAATAATTCAAAGTTTCATGCCTTTCTAAACATGACAACAGAGTACTGAATGGATTTCTAAATTGAAGAAGAGGATATTAATGCTTAAAATCTGAAACTGAAATTATTTCCAGTAAAATCAAAAATTTTAATGTATAGAATTGTTACAAAAGGCATAGCATTTAATATCTAAAACAAATAGATAGTCTCTCCAAAGTTCTTTTTTTAGATTTAACACACAAATAGTTAAAGAAATAAAAGTGGGTTAGGAGGAGAATTGAATAATTATGGTCAAGTCGTTACTTTTCGGAACTGAAAAGTTAACCTAAATTATCTACAATTTCTAAATATTACGCAAAGATGGTTACCGTATTTTTTTATGCATGATAACACAAAGCAATGGAATTAATACGAATTAAAACTCACAAAAAGACTATAATTGCACAAATTCTATTACAAGATATTCACCGAAAGAACCAAAATGGGGAAGAGTAAATTTTTTGTGCCTCGTGTATTCAACTTTGTGCACTATGGGCATACCGAAATAGCATTCATGGATCCACATTAAGAAGGAAAATGCTAATCCATGCATCAATTAATGTCACTTGTTTACAGTGTAAAAAAATGCGCTTTTGAATAGGGATGTGTCGTTCATGAACGAACGGGTCAAAAAGAACAAATCCTTAAAATTGAACAGATCTGTTCGTTCATCTGAAAAATGAACGGCCGTTCTTTCAAATGGTGAGCAGCTTGGAACCTTGCATTGATGTGCTTGTGATAAAATAGCATTTTCTTTTTTTGAAATACATTCATTAATCAAACTCAAATTTCCTTTTTCTCAGTGCAGTACAATATATTCAGTTCGAACCTTTTAAATTTCTGCTTTATTCATCATTTTTCTTTTTGCAGTTCTTCATTTGCAATTTTCCTACGTATTCATTAGTAATGTTATGTGTAACTTGTTGGATCCTTCTCACACTTTTGTCACGAAAATTATTTCCAAAAGTACCTTTTATTACTTTTCTGGTGATCTTTTTGTCTTTTATAACATCTCTCCTAACAACTACCATCTATAATGATTTACTTATTTTTAACTTGCTTGGCAATTTCCAAGTCGCTTAATTTTATTCTATTTCCATTATCCAGAGGTCTTAAATAAGGATTTTTATTGTCTCAACTTTCCCCCCATTTAAAAAATCGTTGTGTGCGTGTCTTTTTTTTTTTATTGTTCTCATTGGTACTGTGGGAAAAAATTTTGAAGCTTCTTAATATTTAGGTGAGCCTTTTTTTTTAAATTAAATTATCCAGTACTCCGGCTGAGCTAACACCTTATTTGTTCTTACTTTTTTCGTTATACCTACTGGTAATATATGTATGTATCATTGAAAAGGAATAGATGGAGAGAGTGCAACCCTACTATCCCGATACGGCAACCATACCATGTGACCTGGGGAGCAATTTCTAGTTGACCATAACCGCTGAAGAAGTTTTCATTAGCTGAAGCCATGAATGATAAAAACATTTAACTGTAGAAGGGAAAAATTAGATTTATAGCAATAGTGCAGTATTGTAGCATTATAAACTGTGAAGAAAAAGCCATACCAGGAAATCCAGTAACTTTTCTTAGGCATATACAAATGTTTTTTATTTCAAAATAAAGAAAAAATAACATATATATGCATTCAACGAGTACATTTCCCACAGTTGCCTATAATTTTTAAATTTTTGTACTGATTTTACCTATAAATGTAATAAAACATTGTATATCATGAGTGCAAATAACATTTTAGTTCCATAAAAACACTTACTTAACTAGTAATTATTTTAACGGCTCTCAAGTAATTTGTGTACGTTTGCTTTGTTGGCGAGTAGCTTCTCGCCAAGCTCCTGTGAACAGCAGATGCGTTTAGAACAAGTTTTAGATTTGAAAATAAATATTTGTTACTTTTATGCTTTAATTTAAATACTAGTGTGCCTGCGTATGAAATAATTTCAAAACATTGATTACAAGACACAAGAATCCATAAATTTTCAGTCAATGAGAGAACTCTTAAAACATATACAGTAAACTCCCTCTAATACGGACACTAACGGGACAAATTTTTGTGTCCGCAAGAGAGAGGTGTCCGCAGGACAGGGGTTTAATAATGTTATTTGCATTGGAACTGCGGAATTAAAAATTGTCCGCATAAGAGGGGTGTCCGCCTTTGAGGGGTGTCTGTTAGGAGGGGTTTTACTGTATTTGTACATGACCGTCATTACAAGGAATAAACATCAAAATACATGAAAAATGCAGTTACATCATATTTTAAAATCCGGGAAGAAGTGGGGGAGGGGAGTTAGAATGACAGACCTGTATTTGTATCCGTTATTTATTTAAAATTGGCAAAAGGTCCGCAGCTTTGCCTTTGCTAGTAACAATAATCAGTAACGATACCTTTTAGAACTGCTAATATTTCAACATTGCTCAAAACTCTGTTAATCTTCTAACAATTCTAGAGAAAGTTTTAATACTATTTTTCGAAAAGCACACACAGGCGCTCCATTTAACTACACCGATGCACAAAAAACTCATCACAATAATTCAGGCTGAAAACTTTCGCTTACTCACAACACACTAGGTCGATCAAATATTCTCAGAAAAAATAACTCTTAATTGTTTCCAAAATAATAAAAATAAATTTACGCAGACTATAAATTAAAAAATAGGGCGGTTGAATTATTCTACTTTGTCTTCTTCTTACTTGGCTTGGCTTTAATCTTCTGTTTTAATAATATTGTTGTTTGAAAGCAGACGATATTTTTTTAGAATACATATTCATTTGAATTGAATAGAGATGGGCAGACTCTGCAGCTCTGATTTGTAGCCCCGACTTCATAATTAGTGCCGTCGTCTGAAAAATATTTAGTGCCAAAAGAGCGATTGCGTTTCAAAACGCGACAACTTCCCAGCCAAACTAGTCACCTGACCTGGGAGAAATGTTTTTGAAGCTTATCTGACTGAGACATTTGCTGTCGCTCCCTCCATTAGTATTCCTTCTCAATGGTATGTATACAATAGTGTGGCTGGAAAAAAATATTTGAAGGACCGTACATCTTTCTTTTGGATAGATATCATGGTTGACAGGTGTTTCTTTTGGGGTCAAAAAAGTTCAGTTTCGACACCTTGTGCCAGTTTTTAAGTAAAAAGCAGGCATTTTATGATTATAATACTTTTGTTAAGTTTATGTTATTTAAAGTACATAGTTTTAATGAACATTTCTTTATTCTCGTGTTTAATATTGTAGCCTGTTTTTTCTTTTTGTAGTTCTCTCTTATTTATTTTGTGATTTACATTTTTTTAATGCAACTTAAAGTACAGATTAAAAATTATCTTTTGTTTTATTTTCACCTGTGACCATAATACGCTTGGAGATTCAATATTTCTATCAAGAATTAGTGCACTATTTCACGTAAGTTCAATTTTGCAAATTTTCCACCGTAACAAACTGTTTATTTTTTTATGTAGTAAAATTTAATAACTTAATTTTTTGATGTGTTGAAATGGAACCTGCGATTTTTGGAATGGAAAACATATCTTACCATTCAGCAACTGAGAAATATCTTACAAAATGAATTGTTTTATACATCTAAACCAGAATATATATTTTTTTAATTCATTTTTCATAGCCATATTTTCCTACTTTTTGATGATTTTAGTTATTTTTCGTTCAAAGACTATTACTGATCTAATGAAACATTTCGAATGTATGTGAGTATGTCCAGGCTCGGACTGGCCCGCCTGCCAACCTGCCCGAGGGCAGGCGCGCCCTCCTTACTATTTAAGATAAAATGCAATGCAAACGCCTGTGCTAAAAGAAAAAAAAAAAACTTGTCTTGCAAATTCAAAGCAAAATTTTTCTGATTGATTCGAAAGCTCTCATACCCTCACCTCATTTTGAAGCTTCGAAAATTTTCCTCCGAGCCCGCTTTTCCTAATGTCATCAAAAAAGTCACCGAGTCGATGAATGTAATGAACCGATCGCTAAATTGTCTACATTGAGGACCTCTTTTATTTCAAAAATAAACTTTAAAAAAAGTACTATTTATGAACTTTAGATGCAAGGCTTTATCGTCAAAAATTTTCCGTTTTTTGAGTTTCAATTTCGAAAATTTGCCGGGAAAAGTTCCTTCTATCCCATTCCCTTCCGTAATGTTTCCAAACATGACCAACAATAGCATTTTTAAGACTCCTATTTCAAAAAAAGAAAAGGGAGAACCCTTCGACTCTTCAATCAAAGACTTTCTGGAACTTTGATTTCGAAAACGTTCTGGAAGAAAGTTTCGAATCTCATTCTTTTCCCTAACGTCATTAAAGATGGATGGCAATAGCGTTTCAGGATTATAATTTAAAAAAAAATCCTGGAGATGAGGCCCCTAGACCTTCTCTCTTTATCTTCCAATATCATCGAAGTTAGTCTATAAAACTGCATTTTTGAACTACATGAACAAGTTTATTATTGCTGGTAGAGTCGGTAGTGGTTGCTGTTTGAATACAGTTGTCTAGGCGTTTGTCAGTGAGTTTTTCTACACTTATTTTTAATGAATTTCATAGTAGAAAAATTGAATTTCATACAGAAATGTAGCAGTGCATTTTATAAAATAATGACCAAGTGACATTAATGTCGCCTAGTGAAAAAAATATCACTCAGAAGATGTGAAATCAAACCACTGGTCAGCTTAAGAAATTCCGAATATACTTATTCACTATTTTTTGTAAATTGCCATTTTTGGCACTTTATTCAAAAAACTAGTGACAGTACCTGAAGCTCATGTCTTCTCCTAAAAGTTAAAAAAGATGAGCTACAGTCAATATTTTTATCTACAATTTCAATAAATTTCAGTGGGAAGTCACAAAATCTCTCCTCTCCCAAATATCAACAAAAATCATCTAAAATTGTGTTAAAACTTCGTTGCAAAACTATTTTTGGGGAGGAAGAGTTCTGAACCCCATTCCTCCTCCAACGTCATCAAAGATGGTCCTTTCAGCTGCGTTTTTTGAACCTATGTTCCGAAAATTTTCTGAATTGTTCCGAAAAAGGGGATGAACTCTCAAACCGTCTAAGACTATCTAAAATTTCGTTTTTGGAGATTTAATGTCAAGAAGTTATTGTGGAAATAAGGATACTGAAAATCTTTCTTTGACGGGCCCAAAGATGGCAATTAATCATGTTTTAAAAGATTTCAATTTCATCAAAACTCCAAAGAGGCTCCAGTTTTGCTCTAAAATGCAAGTATTGGCCGCTTTTGACGACGTTAAGGAAAGAGGTTCGAATCTGCCTCCCGAAAACATTTTCGGAATTGAGGTTTCAAAAAGGGAATTTTAGACGATCTTTGGTCATGTTAGGTGGAGTTTGGAGGGCTACTTCCGAGCAATTTGAAAAATTTAAATCTTGAAGAAGTGATTGCAGACATCTCAGGTTGTGTTATTTGGGGAAGGAATGGATTCAGTAACTTTTCTCTGATAATTTTTCGAAACTTAAGTTCGAAAAAAGCACAATTTTAGACGACCTTCAATCATGTTAAAGGGAGGGGTTTTTCAAAATATTCCCAGAATTTATTTTGAAATCGAAGTTCTAAAACGCAAGTTTAGAATACGCCTTTCGACGGAAAAGGAAAGAAATAGGTTCGGGGACCAGATTGGATAGATTTCTATATTTTAGTTGTGTTACATAAAAATGATGCGGCAGTCGCCCCCCCCCCCCCCAAAGCAAACGTAAATTAGAAAGTAGTTTGATGTAAGTTAAAAATTCATCCGCTCCTCCTTGAACAATTTCTGAATCCGCCCTTGCTTACAAGAAAAAACAAGTACCATTGAAGATCTTTATGACTATTAGAAATAGTTCCCAAGATTTAAACCAATCAAAGTTAGACTTAAGTTAGATATTGGAATCAAAATGCTAGTAAAAATTCTTCATTTCTCTCACTTTTTATACTCGAAACACTTTTAACCTTCATTTAAACTCTTTCCCCGAAAAAAAACAAATTAAAAAAAAAATTCATTTTTTTTCTATTTTGCTGTTATTTTCGCCCCCCCCCCCCCATATAATCCATTACCCAATCTCTCCCCTAAAATTATCGTCTATATCCTTTCCGCACTCCCTCCCCCCCCCCTTATTGGCATGCGCCTTCAGAAAAATTGGGGTATGCGCCTTTTTGAGAACACAGTCCGACCCTGAGTATGTCGTGCAGAGAGATCGCTTGTAATTTTTTAAATGAACCAAGTCGTTGAAAATGAACGAGTTAAATGAACGGACCAAAAGAATGAATGGTTCTCTGATGAACAGATCATTAAAAGAACGACACTGCCCACCTATACTTTTGAATAGCATGTTTAGACACATCAAGTCAATAATTTTTCCTTTTAGATTCTCAGCAAGACGGGTTGTTTCCATGGGCAGTATAATTTCAGCGCCGACTATTTGATATAATAAAGAATTCCATTTTACTTTTTTGGTTTGAGTTTTTGTTTCCTACATGTGGAGCATTTTTGATTGGTAGAGCTCGGCGCCTTTTTGGCTCTGGCGCCGTCATGCGTCACACGACCATGCATATAGGGATGGCGCGGTCCTGGCTCTAAATTATCTATCCACTTTAATATTAAAATCTGTTCGCGTCCGTCTGTCTGTCTGAAGATCGATCTCCTCGAGAACCGCTGCGAATCGAGAGTCGAACGAGATACCGATCAATTCGAAATTTTCCAAAGAAAACAATAGAACCTATCTCGTAATTGTACGACTTTAATTAGCGGAGATATTAATTAAAACGTTAATTAACATAACGTTATTCAGGAATTTTTATTTCTTTCCTGTTGCCATTTTGCGCATGAGCAAATAAAATTCTAATAATTGTTTTAAGAGATTTTTTTTTGGCTGCTGTCCAAATCTTAAAACAACGTTTCCATCCAGAATTTCATTTCAAATTAGTTTAAAATTGGTTGCTCTATTCGGATATAGCCTTTATTTTATCGTCTGTCCTTTTTTTATTTTTTACATTCAACGTTCTTAACTCTTTCCCTCATATAAAAGTTGTTTCTTTAGCTATGTTTATTGATTGTAGTGTAAGTTTATCATTCACCGGCCTCATATTTTGATACATTTAGGATGTGCGACTAATTATGTTTATTTTGTTGAAGTTTTTCCCCTTACATGGGCGAGTTTTCGAATTGCAATAACTTTCTTTTTCTTTCCTGTTTCTATTTTTGGAATACAGTTTGTATCATTAAAAGAACATGTTAAATTAAGATTGTTTGAATTTCTTTAGGTGAAACAGAGTTGAACAAAAAAATTGTTTTTAAGGATTTTAACTAAAGCTATCTTGGAATCTGATGACTTGGTATTTAATTAATGCTTATTGGTATTTATTTAGTCTTGGTGCTTTAGTTTCACATAATCAATCAAAATGTGTGTGTCATTTTATGTAAAAAGATGATCGTAATTGTACATAAATATTTCAGATATAGCCTATCAGATTTTATTCAGTTTAAAGTAACCAGAGATTATAGTTGATAATGCATATATTTTCATCTTTTGTGCTAATTGAAAATACTCATAACTTGTATCATTGATAACTATGATTAACGTTAAAGAGAATTTTGACAAAAATATGCTCTACTGGTGTTTTACAAACTTGCATTACGCGTATTTATTTACTTCTTAGCGCTTTAGAAACTGATGTCAGAGTAATACAAAAACATCAATTGGACATCTCTTTCATTTTTTAAGTAGCCCGTGCAACGCCGGGCACGCAGGCTAGTCCACTATAATATTAAAATCTGTTCGCGTCTGTCTGTCTGAAGATCTATCTTCTCGAGAACCGCTGTGAATCGAGAGTCAAACGAGATACCGATCAATTCGAAATTTTTCAAAGAAAACAATATGACCAATCTCGTAATTGTGCGACTTTAATTAGCGGAGATATTAATTAAAACGTTAATTAACATAACGTTATTCAGGAATTTTTATTACTTTCCTGTTGCCATTTTGCATATGGGTGAGCAAATAAAATTCTAACAATTCTTTTAAAAGAGATTTTTTGGCTGCTGTCCAAATCTTGAAAAAACATTTCCATCTAGAATTTTGATTTTAAATTAGTTTAAAATTGGTTGCACTATTCGGACATAGCCTTTATTTTATCGTCTGTCTTTTTTTTAATTTTTACATTCAACGTTCTTAACTTTTTTCAGCGTAGGAAAGTTGTTTCTTTAGCTATGTTTATTGATTGTAGTGTAAGTTTATCATTCATCGGCCTCATATTTTGGTATATTTAGGAGGTGTGACTAATTATGTTTATTTTTTTGGACCTTTCCCCGTCACATGGGTGAATTTTCGAATTGTAATAACTCTCTTTTTCCTTCCTGTTTGTATTTTTGAAATGCCGTTTGTATCGTTAAAAGAACATGTTAAATTAAGATTGCTTGGATTTCTTTAAGTGAAACAGAGTTGAACAGAAAAAACTGTTTTTAAGGATTTTTACTAAAGCTAATTTGGAATCTGATGACTTTAAATTAATGCTTATTGGTATTTATTTAGTCTTGGTGCTTTAGTTTCACGTAATCAACCAAAAAGTGTGTGTCATTTTAAGTAAAAAGCTGATTGTAATTGTACATAAATATTTCAGATATAGTCTATCAGATGTAATTCATTTTAACGTGAGCACAGACTATAGTTGATAACACATATTTTCATCTTTTGTGCTAATTGAAAATGTTCATAACTTGTATCATTGATAACTATGATTAACGTTAAAGAGATTTTTGCCAAAAATAAGCTCTACTGCTGTTTTGCAAACCTTGCATTACGCGTATTTATTTACTCCTTAGCACTTTAGAAACTAATGTCAGAGTAATACAAAAACATCAATTGGACATCTCTTTCATTTTTTAAGTAGCCCGTGCAACGCCGGGCACGCAGCTAGTATATATATATTTTTTGTGTGCGTATGTACCTGTCAGCAAAATGTTGAGTCAGTCGGCAAAATCAGTTTCAACACCCCCCCCCCCCCCCTACAAACGAATGTACTTGCCGACGGCCTTGGATAAAAAGCACAAAGTGCTTTGAAAGTGAGTGTAGAGATTACAAGAACATCTTGGGCAATCGGACAATTTATGGTTTAAAGCTTCCTGTAGGCTCTACATTGCCCACAAGAAGCTTAGAAACTGAAAAGAAAAAGAACTTTTCAACTAAAGGATACAGTAGAAGAC
Source organism: Uloborus diversus (assembly GCF_026930045.1). NCBI lineage: Eukaryota > Metazoa > Arthropoda > Arachnida > Araneae > Uloboridae > Uloborus > Uloborus diversus. The sequence continues at coordinate 41,162,112 of NC_072733.1, read as the reverse complement.
GGTTATAATGCGCACCTTGGGACCAGACCTTTTGCGTTATACAGGTTTTTGCGTTAGATCATTTCATAAATTTTGAAACTAATATTCAAGATATACCTATAAAATAGCACTTCAGAGTGAGTTTTATCTGCAATGAATATTAAAGCTTTCATATTACAAATAGTCATTCACAAATAAATATGTTTCACAATCAAAAGAAAGTGAATTATCCTGCACTTCGGCTAGCTTCATGGTTTGCATAACAGCCGCATTTTCAAGAGTCATCTGCTATTTTCAGCTTACTATGAATACTAATTTTCATTTAAAAGCTTTGAATGAAGATGGTAAGATGAAAAACTGTCTCAAAATTTAATTTGCCTAACAATTTTTATGTTTGCAAAGCAAAACAGTAGGATTTTTTAAACTTGAAAGCTTTTTGTTTACTTCTGAAAAGTTGTGCGGTTTATAGAGAATTGTGTTATAAAGGTATTCTTCAGTATAGCAAAATATCTTTACAGTGAATTATCAATGCAATGAAATATGAACAAGTTTTAATGTGACTTTAACTTATTTCAGGCCGAGCGTAGAAATTTTATAAAATGTGGTAATATTTTCTTAAAATTGGGTTTAAAATACATCCATTAAGACATAAAAAAAAGGTTCTTGCATAAAAAAATAATATTTAATTAAAAGAATAAAATGGTGCGTATACGCACCATTGGCCAAATCAATGAACAAATATTTCAGTGGAACAATATTATTCTTAGTCGAATTTTTACATTTTTAAATGAAAATTTTGGAAGCATTTTGGATGTAAATGTACTGTGCATTTGAGGCACAAATAAATCGTGTGGTTTTTGCACACTTTACATTGTCTGCGGGCTTTTTCTTCGTGTTCATTTATGGTATATGCGATTCTATCAGTTCGTATTTCTTTCGGTAGAGCTGTGGATGATGGATAACCCTTGTCTGGATGTGTTATTTGTACCGTATTTTCACCAAATAGATTGTCCTTGAATTCAGCTTTTAATAAGGTAATTGCTATGTATGACCTTAAATCTGTAAGTGGCATTTTTGTGTTATTAGCAATTCTATGTAGCTTCCATGAATTCACTATCACACTATCAATAATATTTGTAAATAATGGCCACCACAATTTTTTGCTTTGAATTCTGATCTGGTAATTTGCTATAGCATTGTCATGCAGGTCAATGTCTCCCATATAATTATTGTAGTCCAAAATAAAGTTCAGTTGTGAAATAGAAATTTCCTTTCGTTCACTGCGGCTATACGTTTAGCATTTGCAATTGACAAAACGGTCCCATTATTGGTAACAATCGTTGCTACAGCATTGTCGTTCAGTTTGATACCTAGCCAATGTCTTCGCATCCTTGTTGAATGCAAAATCATAGAAACCCCGAGGGTTTTTTTTTTTTCATATTTTTGGAGCCATCCGATACACATTCAGCAATGCGATTTTTGCGAGCTGTGCTGGATGCAAAAAAAAATTTTCTTTCAAAATTTCAAATAAACTGTAAGAAGAAAAAAAAGTAATCAAAATATTTTTGTGCATTTCAGGTTTTGGAACAACGTTAAGTAATTTCATAATAACACTTGTTCCTAATGGCATTTTTGTTGATCACTGCTAGTCTCAGCACCTCCATACGGAATGAATTGGAAAAGGTATCCGTTTGATGAGCACAAACACCAAAGTTTGAATCCAAACCTTACTGGCTATCCCTTTATGAACATTTTTGATGAATGCCTTCCAAAATAAAGCACCATCTCTTCGTCAATTGACAAATTTTGAGAAAAGACTCCAAATTGTAGTTCCTTTTTTTCACATGCAGGAAAAATGGGCGTAATTTAGCAAACTTGTCTGTTTTATCAAGGCAAGAGTTATCGGATAAATGGATATTTTGTTTTAGGTTTTTAAATCTGATTCGATTCGTGCTTTTCCAAATTATTGGCAGTCCTTTATCCTCATCTAAAGACCAGTACATCTCTACTTGGAGAAGAGAATAGTATCCAGAAAGTATTAGTATGCCTAAAAATCTTTTCAAGTCGGTTGCTGAAAATTGGAAATCGTGACTATTATTGTAATTAGCATTTTTTTTCGGAAAAAAAATTTAGACAAATCTATTAAGACACATCTATCAGACATATTTAAATGAAATAACAATTTGCAAAAAAAAAAAAAAGAAAACGTACGATTCCTTGCTTAAAATCTAGGTTTTCAATTTTTGCTTATTGTTCATGCATTCGGCCCCCCCCCCCCACCCAATGGTGCGTTTACGCACCATTAAATTTGAATAACGATTTATAAGATTTTTTATGAAATTATTTTTATTTTATCTATAGAATTTACAACTTTAATCCATTATAAGAATGTGTGATTAATCTCAAGCGGATTAATTATACAATTTCAAAAAGTCGAATTTGACAGTCGATGTTTCAAGGTAAAAAACAAGCATATTTTGAAATTTTCTCTAAAGAAAGTGCTTGCTCCAAATGAATTACTGTTATTTTATAGATGCCTTCAAAACCTTTTAAAATGGCATAAAAATGACATTCGTAAAAAAATATACGAAACAGTGTTAATTAACATTTTTTTAAATGATGTGTATACGCACCTTTGGCTGAAAATGGGTTAACTTCATTGCAGCAGATTTTAGCAGTATACATCCGTACTGTAAAATCACTCATTATAATGGCTAAAATTTAAGCAACTCAAAATATTTTTACCTGGAGGGTTTAAAAAGATTTCGGTTCAATGCATAATAAATTCACAAAATCACCCAATCTTCATTTTTGCGAAAATTTAGGGCTCCCAAAAATAAGTACTTTTACAGTATTTTGTAAGAAAACTAACCAGAATACCTCAAAAACCACTGCTGAACTCTTTAACAAATGTTAAACTGTGAGCTTTTAAAAGTGCTCAGCTTATTAACTTTAAGTGGAAGCTCAACCAGGACGTATGATACTTCTTGAAAAAACATATTTATCTTGTGCAACATCATGAAGAGCCAAATTTAAAAAGTAACTTGTTTATTATGGCTATGATATATACAATGACATGTTAAAGGAAATATTGAGAATACGCTCTTTACATTAAGTAGCTCATAATACTTTAAATGACTTCTGAATCTAACATTCTAAGTCAAAGTATGAAACGTTAAACATACTGAGCTATGATATTCATGTCAAGAGCAGTAAGCCGAAACTATCGGCAAAAACGGACAGACTCAACTGAGCTGCCGAAAGAAACAACCAAGTCTGACTTGGGTTGAAATTGAAAGGGAAGAGAATGAAGCAAAGTGCCGGGAGCTTAAATGCTGCTACCAGCAATTTGCATATTCTGCTGACGCGATCTTGTTGCAAGAAGGAATGAACGAATGAGAAAAAACCTAATGCAAATTAAGGTTGCCAACACTTTTGGAAAATAATTTACTTCCGTTCGTAACAACAAAAAACAAATTTGTTGGTGTATGCCGCCGTGGACAGGTAAACCACAGTATCTGCAGAAATGATTTTTCAAGATATTTGAAGAAATGCATTTTGGATTCAATACTAACAATAGGGAAATGCTGGACTAGGACTTTTTGTGCTTTTTTTAAAACGGAAACCAAATACACAAGCTTTAGACCGGGATCTGAAGGGGGTTGAGCATGCATGGAAAGGCTGACGCAATATTATTTCTGATTATTGTTACAGGCACGATGGTGATTATGAAACCACATGTCGTCGCCCCCCCCGGGTGGTTGACAACCCCGGGTTAGGGGGGAAAGCATGGGGGGAGCCGTTTACTAAAATACTCATAACTCTCGAATTATTTGAGATAAAACACTGAAAAAAGTGGCAATCGACGCAACAAAACAAGGGCTTCATAAAAGCTAAATATGATTATGGACCTATCTTTGTTGGTTTCTGAGTAAAGTTCCATTTTTTGCAAACAAGCAAAATTTTTGAATAAAATGCGCAAAACAAACTTTTTTTGACCAAAATAAATTCCAAATCAAAATTTTTTGATTTTTTTTTCAAATAAAGTCCTAAATATCATTATTCAGTTTGCTAAAACTATTTAAGTACTATTAACGCGTTGAAAAACAAAATGACAGTAGCATGCTCGAACACGATTTGCAGTATAGTTCAGGATCGGAAGGGGGTTTTGAGCATGCATGGAAGACCTGACGCAAAATGATTTCTGATTAACGTCACAGGCACTATAGTGATTATGAAACCACATGTCGTCGTCCCCCTGGGTGGTCGACAACCCCGGGGGAGGGGGGAAAGCAGTGGGGGGAGCCGTTTGCTAAAACACTCATAACTCGCGAACTATTTGAAATAAAACACTGAAAAAAGTGGCAATGGACGCAACAAAACAAAGGCTTCATAAAAGCTAGATATAACTATGATCATATCTTTGTTAGTTTCTGAGTAAAATTTTATTTTTCGCAAACAAGCAAAAATTTTGAATAAAATATGCATTTTTTTTTTCAAATTATCAAAATTATTTAACTGTTTAGGGAACCAATAAAATCTGAAACATCATTATCCAGTTTGTTTAAAATTGCTTAATTACTATCAATGCGTTGAAAAATGAAATAAAAGCAAGGTCAAAAAGCATTTGAGGTAATTCACAAAAAAAAAAAAAAAAAAGTTTGAGGAATGTACCTTGAAGACTCGACATAAACCAAAGTAAATTTTGTGGCTCTCCTGTTTTCGCGGTTTTATTTCGTAATATTATCAAAACAATGTCCCAGTTAAGTAATTACTTAATTATTTAACCTTTAACGCATTATATGGGTATGGGTCACAATGGCACTTTTTAAAAAATTAAAACATACAAGTTTGCAAGTACGAAGTAATTACGGAAAGGATAAACTATCAGGATAACCCGTTTGCAGATTTTACATCTGAGTTATGAATTATAGTGAGCGAGGCTATTGCCACATAAACAGCATCAAAATTTCAGTGGAACGTTAAAGAAAATGTGAATAGTCTCTTATCCAGAGAAGTCCTGCAATGGCAATGTCTTCAATAGCGACTGCAAAACAGCAAAAGAAAACCAAAAAAAAAAAACATTTAACCTGGGAAACGTTAGCTCAAAAGTGATATTAGTACAGCTGAAAATCATTCCCATACAATAAGCCCAGTGCTAGGTTAGGTTCATCAGAATGGTTCACTGAAGCAAAGCAAGAGGTCCGATTTCGTGAAGGTAATTGAAAATGATACTTCTTGCAGCAAAACTCTAGAAGAAGCACCCTATTTTAAGAACAAAGTTCAAGTTATCAATGGAATGACTCTGGTCCATAATGTCCCAAACACTACTTTCAAGTGCAGCAAAGATTTTGCAGATCTCCAAATAAAAAATAATAAAATTTTCTCTCCAATAGTCAAATTACACGAGTGGACCTTAAACACGATCGGTACATCTCAGTCGTTTTCATAACTTAAAAACCAGAAGTTCAGGAAAATCTCCTTCGCTTATGAAAAAATCACTATGTACCAAACCAGTGGTTTCGTGTCATAGCCATTCCTGAAAATAAAAAGAACCTTTAAAAGTATATTTCAGAGTATGTAATATGTAACATATCCGTTCTTGCATCCAATCAGCTTCTGGTGTCTGGTAACTCTGAAAACGAAAATGAATATTATTTAAAATCTGAGAGTCAAGTAATAAATTTCTCTGAAATGCCCGAGTCCAACCAGGACGAAGTACGCAACAGAATCTATCTTCCTACATATGATTCAGTGCAAAATAGGGGAAAAAGTAACTAATAGTTTACAGATCAGAAACTAATGAATTCTTATTGGCAATCTTTGTTAAAGGACAGAGGTTGCCATTTTATGTGCTGGTGTTTGAAAAGGAAAAGAGCTTTAGGATGGCATTTATCTTCAGGAGCACTTACGGAAAAAAACATCGAAAATTTTACAAGCTTTTGATGCATTTTCCGACTGCGATTCAACAAGTAAAATAGGAACAAAAAAGTATGCTTTCACTTTACCAAAAAAGTCGGAAACTTTTTTGTACACTAGAGTTATCATTAAAACAATATCTGAGTGCTTCAGAATTTCAACTGTTAGAAGCTGTATTATAAAAAAATTGTCAAGAAAATAGGTATTTCTTGCGAATGCAACCATTACACACAATTTCTTATCATTTCCATCAGAAATAAATATAATATCAGCTCTCTACCATGCTCCTGCAATTCTTTCCAACATGTGCTAAGAAGTATTGCTCTATTGTAGAAGTAGTACTATTGAATCAATTCCCCTGTACCTTAGCAGTGCCTTTAGATGTAACCAAGTTTGGGTTTCACTTGGATGAAAATAAAACAATAAAGTCCCACACCTTATGATGCAGCCAGTGTTACCAGAGAGTTTAATTCCACTCTGCGCAGGCAAGAACTGTAAATAATCTTGTAAATGTTTTATTAATAATTCATCTTGCTGTAAATACTGTGCTATTAAGGCTAAAGCAAAAACCTGTAAACTACAAAATACTCGGAAGAGAACGATTCAACAGAACAATTACAAGTCAACAAAAGAGGGTAAGATCCAGCTTTCAGAATTTCTGATATATTAATGCTTTATGTATGCATATGCATATTGATATTGAAAATATAAATTAATAGAAATAAATTAAAATTATATTTGATATGATACTACTGTGGGCCTGGTTCCCTAGTTCCTCTCAAATTTAAAGCAGTATGTAACAAAATTAAAGCCATAATTGAATACTTTGCAATTAGAATAAGTTTGTAAACTGACGAATGAATAGTTCGTCATAAGGATAATAAGGCTATTTTTTTTTCTCCTTAGCATACTGCCGTTTTGTTCAATGCGCTAACTTAGGCAGTGCTTGCATTTTTTATTTCGCTTTTTAACGCTCACATTGGTAATAATTAAGTAGTTTTTTAAACAAACTGAATGATGAAGTTTCAGATAGTATTGTTTCCCTAAACGGTTAAATAATTTTAAAAAAGAACTTATTTTTGGAAAAAAAGCTTTTCGTATTTTATTCAAAATTTTTGCATGGCTGCTAAAAAAAGAATTTTACTTATAAACCAACAAAGATAGAACTATAAACATATTTAGGTTTTTCAAGCCCTTGTTCTGTTGCATCTTTTGCCACATTTTTAATGCTTTACCTCCTACAGTTCGCGAGTTATGGGTGTTTTAGTAAACGGCGTCCCCCTACTGCTTTCCCCCTCCCCCGGGGATGTCGACCGCCGAGGGGGGGGGGGAGACGACATGTGTTTTCACAATCACTATAGTGCCTGTAACAATAATCAGAAATAATTTTGCGTCAGGTCTTCCATGCATGCTCAAAACCCCCTTCAGATCCTGAACTATACTAGGAATAGTGTTCGAGCTCGCTACTGTCATTTTGTTTTTCAACGCGTTAACAGTACTTAAATAGTTTTAACAAACTGAATAATGATATTTAAAACTTTATTTGAAAAAAAAAAAAAAAATTTGATTTGGAATTTATTTTGGTCAAAAAAGTTTGTTTTGCGCATTTTATTCAAAAATTTTGCTTGTTTGCAAAAAATGGAACTTTACTCAGAAACCAACAAAGATAGGTCCATAATCATATTTAGCTTTTATGAAGCCCTTGCTTTGTTGCGTCGATTGCCACTTTTTTCAGTGTTTTATCTCAAATAATTCGCGAGTTATGAGTATTTTAGTAAACGGCTCCCCCCACTGCTTTCCCCCCTTTCCCGGGGTTGTCGACGACATGTGGTTTCATAATCACCATCGTGCTTGTAACAATAATCAGAAATAATATTGCGTCAGCCTTTCCATGTATGCTCAACCCCCTTCAGATCCTGGACTACTTGTACAATGAAGCCAATGTACAAAAGATGAAAAAAAATGCATAAAATGAAAAATTTGCAGTAACTGCCCTTTACCTTGTCACAGCAGTATGGGGGACGGGACTATCGTTAATTATAACCATCTGAACTGAAACATTATTGTATTGTTGGCCAGCATTGCCTGAAAAATTTAGTGTGGTCCTTCGTAAAAAAAGATTTGAGACCCAAGGCTTATGCAAATAATAAGAAATAAAACTTTTCAAGCAACTTTAGACTTATTAATCAATTTTTAAGAACGCTAACGATTAAAATTCATTAAAGCACTTCATCTAGTTTCGATTATTTAGGAACTAATTATGCAGATTTTCTTCCTGTTTCTTTTGGGAATATGAGACCCTAAGCAACAGCTTTTTTAGCTTAGGTACATCTAACACTGCTTGCTCTATTTACATTTTATGCAATCATGATATGCATAACTTGAACTATGTATCATTAGAATTCAGAGATAATCTTTTATCAATGCGTTAAAATGGAATTAGAAAACAAAAATCAAATATATGACGTGCACAAGAATATCATATAAAAAAAAAAATTTCGATACCACACAAATGATAGTCGAACTTCGTTATAAAATGCATTCAAAGGAACCTTTAAAGTTAACTAGTCTTATCCAAAAAAAATAAATAGCATTATGTTTTAATATAAAGGACGTTGTTTGGGAATGTCATTAATTCAGACAGTAATTTGTCTTAAGTACGTTCGAATTAATGAGGCTCAGCTGTATAACATATAATCAAGGGGTTGAATAATTTGCTAACCCCTAAGAAGATTTGAAGCATGTTTTTAAACCAGTTTTAGTGATGCTTAGTGATATTTTCTTATCAATTAAGCGTATTCAAGTTGTTAAACAGCTCAGAATGTCAAAAAGATTCAAAGCCAGATTACTACTTTGAGAACATAACACAATATGATATAAACAAAATGAAAAAAGAATTCAATTCTAATTAGCGTTTTATCAAAATAACTTAAATATCAGTAATATGACATTTAAACTCCTAAAGACGGAGTTCTATAACTACAACATATCAGTAAAATATGAGCTCAAAATAAAATGTTTTAAGTCCACTGGTTTTATTTCAGTGATTTTTCCTTTATAAATGCTTCAACATATGCTTATCAATATATCGTAATAATTTCACTGCAACTCTTAAAAATACAACTAAAAAACAATTTTCTTGAACAATAAAATTAAAATTGAATGCAAAATAGAAAATGTGTGCGGTAAAATACTGCTGAAATCCCCACGATATCTCACCGCCATCACTTCTCTTGTTACCAAAATCATGCACAATATTAAATAGATAACCAACCTCCCACGCATTTATAAACAAATCTAAACTATTTTGAGAACACTTTGTATACTCTAATTAAAACAAAACAGTTTCCGCTACACAAATTATACCCAACATAGTAGTCCGTAAGTAACGAAAAAAAAAAACAATAACAACAACATTTCTCCGATAATCGCAATTTTAATCGATTTAACTGGTGAGAGCAGAACATTACGACGAAACGTCAATGCTTTTTCTTTTTTTTAAAAAAAAACAATAATATTCAGAATGATGAAGCTGGGGAGAAAAATATACTAGAACTGAAAACACAATCGTGAAAAAAATCGAAAAAATTAATTTAGCACTAAAATTGCAAACAAGGGCGATATGGTTTCCTTTATCGTTCTTAAATCATTAGCAATGTTAGCGAGTGAAGAAGATTTAATGCTAGATTGTTTATAATCAGTATATTTCAGAAATACTTTACTTTAAATAAGAAACAGCTCGAACCTGTTTACTGCTGTATTGCCTAAAAAAAATATCCCTTGCAGAGCGCAACCAAGGTAGCAGTACTAACGTAACAATACCCTTCAAGAAGGCTGGATTGTATCTCGATAGCAACAAAGAAAATACCACATTTAAGAGTTGAAGTGACTAAGTAATTCCTCTGTTGTACATACCTTCTTTTTAAGTCAAAGTTTTCTTACTGTCGGACAAAAACACAATGAGTATACTTGCAATAACAGCACTCCCCAACTCACCAAACAACATACACATACGCCACAACACACAACGCTAGCTACCTTCTCGAATTGCGATAGCTGAAGGCAAAAAGAGGCCTGGTTTGGTCTCATTGCGCATGCGTGTAACGTCAATAAACAGCTGACTCGGAAAGCCATAGATTCGGTTTCACAGAAAAGAATTTAATGAAGTTTCAAAGAAACGCGAGATGCGCGTAAAACACACGACTCACAGATTTCACAAGTAAAAAAATCAAATTCAAAAAAAAAAAATCAAATGGGCGTCAGTTTATAACGCATCATAATTTTATGCTAGGAATACAAAAATCATTTTTTATTGAAAAGTACTAAAATCGATAATAGTTTTATTTTCGTCTATGCTATGATACTATACATAGAGATTTTGTTATATTTAGATTTTTAAGATTTATTATTTTTTTTAAATTGAATAAGGTGGTTTAATTTTACAAGAAGGGAGAGGACAAGGATGCATTTTAGCCGTCGTCGGGGGAATATGGGGTGGCACCCCCCCCCCCCCCCCCCCAATTTTAGAAAAAAAATTAAATTAGGCATTTTTGCACAATTTTGATTTACTTCCCTTTTTTTAATTTATTGATCACAAACCATCTGCCCCCCCCCCCCGCCCCCACCCTTTGAAAATTTTGAAATGATGAACCTAGGGAGGAGAGGCAAAGGCTTAATGTAAATCATTTTTGAAAAACACAAAAACCACGCCCACTTTCACATAAAAACGTACATATTACGAAGTCCCCTAAACAACGAGATGACAGAAGGAAAATTGTGGGGAAAGTAAAACCTATGAGCGTAATATAAGAAATAAATACGTGTGTGTTAGAATAAGTAATATCTATTTATTTTCTCTCGAAAACTTTACAATTAAAGATTTATCAAATATTTTCGAATTTTGTAGCAGAAGATGGAGAATCAAAAATACAATTGAGTCGCAAAAATATATACAATATATAGTTGTAAACACTTTTTCCTTTCAGTAAATTAAAATCAATAAAACGGACAGTTCTATTCCTTTTCTGCTGTGGTTCGAGCACAAAAGATTAATCGCACGAGATGTGTTCCAAAAGGAGAACCAAAGTAGCACAAAAGTTTCTGTGCATATGATCAAAATTAAAAGTCTCAAGAAATTATGTATATTTGTATAGATATATGTATTTTTTTTATTTATTTATTTATTTATTTTTTTTTAATATAAAAGGAAGTACTTGTTCGTCTGTGGCACACTTACCGAGAAAACAGTTAAACAGGCCCATCATTTAGGGAAGGAGAATTGCCACCCCCATTTTGAAAAAATTATTCATTTGCATAAAAGTGGGCTTGGCTTTTTTATTTTTCTGATTAAATTTGCATGAACATCCTCCCTCCCTTTCCCCCCGGAAAAATTTGAAATGACGGACCTTTATAAACCTAGAAAGAAAAGGCTTCGTGTCAACCTGTGGCTCGGATTTTCAATAAATTATTTTGGAAAATATTTTAAGTTAATCATGTTTCAAGCGATTTTTTTTATCACTTATTGTCTCCTTATAATCGGGGAATTAATTAGGTCAGAAAAAAAAATGTTGACCCTCATTACAGATAATTTGATTTTAAACAAGGGAAAATTTTTGCATGTGCTATGAAATTTCAAAAAGAGTGAGACGATTTAAAACGGGATTTATACGCAATTCAGTTATCGGTTGGTTTCGTATCTTTTCTTCTATCTGTGAAATTCCTTTTTTCCCCCTAAAAGAGGGGGGGGGGGTGTTTGAACTGCTCACTAAGAGCGGATTCTATCTGGAGCGGTATTTTAGTTCTTGATGTGAAAAGGGGAACTCCATTTAATTCTTCGCAAAAGGAAGATGTAGCTCATGAGTGTTAAAAGGGGTAAAAACATATAAGGCATCAATACGCTGAAAATAAAGTTATTGGGATACAAGATGTCTGTTTTTTCTTGTGGGCAGCATCGTTTTTGAATAATCATGAATTGCTTATTGTTCTCACTTGCCCATAGTTGATGCCCTATCATTTTATTTACTTATTTTTCGTTAATACATAGTTCATTTCTTCTCGCACTTTGGTTGAAGAAAATTTTGCCGCAAAAGGAAACCGAAAAGTTCAATGTTATTGCAAAAAATTCTTAATGAATGCTGTATGGGAAACGTATCGCCAATTTGTCATGTTCCAAGTTATGATAATTCCCCAAAAATTGCTTTAAATTGTCGAAAATCCGGCAAAATGAAAATTAGATATCAAGAAAAATCAATTTTATTCAAATACTAGCCGCCTGCGGCGACCAGCTGGTTCAACTTCTTACGCCATTCGCCTTTCTGTGCAAGTAGCCACCTACGGCGGCGGTTTGGCTAACTTGTCATTTACCTTTTTACTTCAAGTTTGCCGCCTTCGGCGGCTGTTTAAATAAATTAAGCAGCAGTATTAATCAATCCATCTCTATCTTTTTTTTTGTGCCATTCACATTTTTACGCCAAGATTGCCGCCTTCGGCGGCTATCTACCTTTACGATCTATCTCTAAATTTTCTTATCCATCTCTACTTATTTTAACCTCCCGGCCATTTCCTAATAAAAACAAACATCACTCAAAAAACCGATTTTTTTTTTAATTTAAGTAGAACAAAAAAAAAAAAAACCCCGTAGTGTGCAAAAAGTAGCGTTTGACAAAGATGAAAAAATCTCGCTGTTTTTATTGAATTAAATGCGCACAACTATGAAATGTAACGTAATATAGATACAGCAAAAGGTCCAGCTTGGGGGGGGGGGTGGAAAAAGAAATAAATGCAATCCCTAAATAAAACAAAAAAGGAAAGAAAAAAAAGCAAGCGCTGCTGGAAAAACACGTGGTCATCACGTCATAAAATGTAGGAGTAAGCTATATAGTAAAACAAAAAAAAAAAAGATTAATATTGCTTGCGATTAAGATTCCATCATAAATATCGAATAGAAATCCAAGTAGTGACGTCACAAGCATAAGAGATTGAAGAACGCTTTTTTTCGACCGATGCGTGAGGAGACATGATGTGTTCAGCATTAAAAAAATTGCAAAAAAAAACTATTGCGTATTTTTAAGAACTTTTTTCTTCTGAAGAGGGAGAAATGTTTTTACTATTACCAACTTAAATTTTAGAAATGAGGCTTTGATACTTCTCGCAGGATGATATTAGAAAAAATAAAACCCAGGAAAAACTGCAAATTAAAGGTTTTTTCAAAAATTCGTAAAAAATACAAAAATTGCTCTGTCTTCAAATTTTTTTCATTAATCATATTTAAAATTAAATTTCCTACCCTACAGTACAAAAAATATTTGTGTGGTGCGATTGGTTTGGGGTCTGTGAGGTAAAAAGGACTAAAAAGTGCTAAAAATCACATAAAACATTAAATAACTTTTTTTCTAATCAAAATATCAAAAATCGAAGCCCGAGGTGCACATCTTCAGCAAAAACTGCACCTGTATACCAAATTTCATCTTTCTAGGCGTTACCGTTTTCCCGGGATGCGCGCCACACACACACACACAAACATCTTATTTTATTATATGTATAGATTCAACAATATTATTGAAACTATTTTTATCAATCATTTTTGCACACGTTAATCTTTCTTAGAATAGAATAAACTAATAAATTTTAACAACAAAACCAAGGGATGCCACAAAATAAATTACAGCTGAAATAAAAATATAAATATTTTTTAAACAATCAGTGCTGCAGACGATAAACGAATAAAAAATATGTAAGGTGAACTGTGAAATGTGTGTAACATTACAACTGAACTAATGAACTTCTACTAATGAACTCCTGTCTGCAGCTCTTGATTGCGAAAACTTTAAAATTTGACACAAACGAATTTATTTATTTATTTATTTATTTATTTTTTGTTTATTTATTCATTTATTTTTTATTTTAAACTGACTTCAAAAAAGGAGGTTATGATTTCGTATTGTGGCTTTTTATGTGTGTTTTCGAATTATTCCAACACTACTGGACCGATTTGAGAATTTTTTTTTTTTGTTTGTTTGTTTGGAAAGGTATACTTCCCAGATGGTCCCATTGTAATTTGGTCTGCATCTGAAGGGGTCCCGAAGAAATCTAAGAAACTTTAAATTTCATACGTCATAGTCACGTGGTGTTGCTGTGTTCGGTGTATTTTCACACCTAAGGTTTTGACTTTCTCTTAAACGATATTTAATTCTCGCGGCACATAGATGATTAAATTTCTCAACGCTGCGTCGCATGGTAATTTTTTATTATAGGTGTTACTAATATATTTATTACTGCGTAGCAAAGCAGTAAATTAAATATATTTTGCTACTTTAATAGTTGAATCAATTACCTTAATATTTTATTTACTAATAAATAATTTTATTTAGGCACTAAAATATAAAGTTCTTTATTTAATATTCCAATTTTTAAATATATTTAGTGTTCAATTGAGGAGGAATTGATTACAGAACACCCCTAACCCACGATTTAATTCATATTCTTTAATAATATACATTATAACTTTGTATGATTTCTGAAGTTTGACCAATATTCTAGATTAACTATTTCACGATGCCGCCAGTTCGATTTGAAATTAGGGTTATATTAATTAGCAGGCTTCAAAAAAAGGAGGAGGTTCTGAACTCGTTGGATTTGTTTTTTCTTTGTACAATGTTCCATAAATACTCGAAGACACCTGTACCCAGGGGTGTGCACAGGGAGGGGGGAGGGACACCTGTTGGCCCGGGCCCGAGCCTGGAGGGTGCCCAATATTTTTGTAACTAACGGTGAAATATGGGGGTAAACAATATGGAGAGGGGCCCGGAAAAATCGTTTATGATGGGCTCCAAAATTTCTGAGCACGCCTCTGCCTGTACCGATAAGGAAAAGTCTTTTTTTTTTGTTTAAAACAGCATAGTTCCTCGGCGGTCTAATGTTAATCAAGTTCAGGTTTGATGAAATTGAAGGAACTCTTCAAATATCATACTCACATTTAAGTCGATTTGTACTTTATTAACTTTGTATATCGTCTCACTTAGTGAACCGGTTTTTATGCTTTTTTTTTTTTTTGTTTGGTGGTGGTTTTGTTTAGTGTTGGTCTAACTTAGGTTCCAAATCTTTGATTTACCCCATTTGTTCTTTAGGGAAAAGTTAAGGGTAAAACAACAAATTTCATGCAATTTCCCTCACAAACGATTAAATATAAAACCCATTGATAAACAAAGGCCATAAAACAAAGGTTTATACTTTCTTTACCTGTAGTTAAAGAAAGTACTAAAAATGTATATTATTAAGAGTAATGATAATGAAAATTTTGAATTAAGGATTCTCTGAAGCAAACATAAAATTCATTCTAGTGGAATTTTTAATCCTCATCTATAGTGGGGCCATGTGAAGAAACATACGACTTTATCACGAGTTACATGACACTAATTGAGAAACATAAATTACAATTTACAACATTACAATTCTAAAATTTACAATTTTACAAATTTAAACTTAAAACGATTTCGTTTTTTTTTTTTTTTTTTTTTTTTTTTTTTTTTTTTTTTTTTTTTTTTTTTGAGCAATCACGATTGCTTATTGTTCTCATTGACCGTTTTTGGCGTCCGTGCCTTTTTCAACTTGGACCAGAAGCCTTTGCAGCACCACCGCCCACCGTCCTCTGCTGGCGGCGCGACGCGGCTGCTCCGGTTTTGAGGTATCCGATCTCCTGGTCGGAAGCTTCCATATCCTACACCCACGCACGTTCACGCACATACTCACACACACAACTTCACACACATACACTCACACACGCCTACGTGCATACACACAGGTCTACGCACACACACAACTATGCACACGTAACCGCCCAGGAAGAGAGGCAGGCTTGGGGGGGGGGGGGGGGCAGGAGCCGTTTCTAGAAACAATAACTCCAATGAGTAGGGTTCTGTCTCAGTTCGTGATTGCGAAAAACATAATTTGGATTCAAAATTTCAGAATTCAAGTTAATTTTTATTTTTTTAGTTACTCGTGCATTTGCTTTCGGAAAACAAACTTTGATAAAATTGAACAAATGATGAAGACAATTTTTTTTGTACATAGTTACGCATTTGAAAAAGCCTTTCTTCACAGTCGTCGGAAGTCTCCGAGACGCTCGCCGTGTTATTTACACCACTAAAAAGCAAAAAATAAATTACTTTTAAATAAAAAAAAAACTCCTTCAAAAAATATCCAGGAACTAAAAAACAAAAAATAACTGATTACACTTACATTCTATTTCCTACCCAAACATAAAAATGAAATTTATTTTACAATTCCAGTACAAAATTCAACTAAACACCGAATTATAAAATAAACACTGATTTAAATGACTATACGATGAATTATTTTAAATACCTAACTAATTACATACGATCTCTTAATTTTTAATAACCTTTTGAAGTCGGGGCCTCCTATAAACTACTACCTAACGTAACTGAGTAGGTTTAGTTTTAAAGACTATTTTCGCGTATAGTGAAATTAGTGTTTAATTCAGGATTCAGTGGGTTGTCAGTTACGTTATGTAGTTGTTTATAGGAGGCCCCGACTTCAAAAAGTTATTAAAAATTAAGAGATCGTATATAATTAGCTAGGTATATAAAATAATTCATCGGTATACACTGTTATAACCAGAGGTTCCAGACGAGTGAATATATTCCCCCTAAGGTGAAAGCATGGTGACCAAGGGTGCCATACTGGCCAGGAAGTAAAGCAGAGGTGCGAAAGTAGCAGACAGTCGTAGACAGGGGTGCCAAAACAGCAAGCAATCGCTAAATGACTTGCTGGCGCATGCGCTTCCGGCATACATTCACCAGTCAACCACTTCAATATGGCTTACGAATGATAGGTTGCACTACGCGTGGCTTCTACGTCTTTCACATTGAATGAAGTACACTATTGGATTAAATCTCAACTTTTGTAGGATAATTCTTTAAAATAACAAGTAAGTACAGCTTTTGATCACTTTGTAGCTTTTAGGGCTTTCAAACATAGTTAAAAGTACGTTTAATACTTTTCAGTTACCGTTAGTCCGTTACGATACCGTAGTACCGTTAGTTGTTTATTTTCAGGTTACCGTTACTGTCGTGAAAATTCCATCATTCACACACAAAACGCTACTAAATATATCTATCATTATTTTCTTGAGTACTCGATAAGCAACATTTAATCACGGAAATAGTAACCGCAATGATATTTTCAATAATCAACAAGTGAGAACCTAAATAAAAATGATTCTTGTGCTTCGTGTAGCGAGTGCAAAAAATAAAAAAGAAATCTCTCTCCGTCTATCTTTTTCTTTTGCTTTTTCGTTCAAGTGTTTGAATCATTTCCTGTTAGCGGTTATTCGATAGTGTTAGGAATTTCTTTAAATTTTTAACTGTCGAAAAATTTTATGCGCATTTTATTTTATTGTTATTTTGATTGAAATTTTGAACGTTTGAGAAACGATTTTGTTTTTCCGTAACTTTAATACCCCAGAATATTTTTGACTCTTCATGTAAATAATTCATAAGTACATCTACACTTTACTTTCGGTGCGGTTATTTCTCACAAATGATCAGTAACTTAACTATGATTATTCAAATAATTACTCGTCTTTAACTTTAAATATATTTGTGACAACTCTTTGATACCAAATAAAGTCTGTAGATATTTATTGTTTTATTAATTTTTAATATTACTTTGTAAAACCAAAAAAAAAAAAACAAAAAAACTCATCAGTACGCAGAATTTTTTCACAAGTTTTTTACCGCCCCGAGAGTTATTATAATTATTACTATTTATTTTATTTATTTTTAAGAAAAGGATAAAAATTTCACAGGTCCGCAATGTTTTTCATTTGTTTTTACCGACCCGAGGGTCAAAAGAGGTTGAGAAACACTAATGTAGAGAACGATCAGATGAATTAAAGCAATGAGCACTTCTTAACTATGTTGAAAACTCTGAAATATGGTCAAATGCTGTAATTACAAGTTTTAATCATTTCCAGTACTGAATTCATGCAATGTGAAAAGTGTGCAAAACGTAGACTATCATGAATCAAAACAAAACTATTAAAAAAGAAAAATACACAACTGTATTCAAAAACGCACACAATACGGGGGGGGGAGGATCTACAGTAAGGGTGCCATTTCTCTCTCCGAAGGTTCATTCTTTTCACCCCGGCTGCCTATTTTTTAAAAGGTGCCTGTTTTTCACCCTAGTTAGAGGTGCCATTTCGGCTCCGTATTGGGTGCCGCTGGTGAACAAGCGTTTCACCCCTGAAAGGTGCCGAATGCAACCTGTAGTTTTAACAGTGAGTCATTTAAATCAGTGTTTATTTTATAATTCGGTGCTTAGTTTAGTTGATTTTTGTACTGGAATTGTAAAATAAATTTAATTTCTATGTTTGGGTAGGAAATAGAATGTAAGTGTAATCAGTTATTTTTTGCTTTTTAGTTCCTGGGTATTTTTTGAAGGCGGTTTCTTTTTTATTTAAATGTAATTTATATTCTATCTTTTTTTTTTTTTTTTTTGAGCAATTACTATAGTTGAGACAAGTCGAACCCTGCAGCATAGCAATGCTGTGATTAGGATCGTAGCCTTCATAATGCTGCCAGGTTAGGTTTGCCGCAACTATAGTATGGGCAAAAGCGTCCATGTCCCTCCTCCTAGGAGGGTTCGCTCATGACCCCTAGAATCGAATTTATTTAAACCCGACCCTCTAGACTTAACACAATCCTCTTTAGACAAAAATAGCCTCCAGCAGATAGCTATAGCATTCCGCCCCTGGCATTCAAGTGAATTTTGGTTCTTGAATTCAAATTATGTTTTCGCAATTATGATTGCGATAGGAACCATTTGTAGAAGCAAGAAACTCAGTGAAATGGGGGTCCTATCGCAATTCATAAATGCGAAAAACTATATTTGAATTCAAGACATCAAAAATCAAATGATGCCGGAGTTGGATGATAGATGTTGTATGCTGGATGTTAGATTTTTTTTTTTTTTTTTTGCTGTCTTTTGGTAAAAGTATGAACAGAATGAAACCTAAAAAACATGCAGACCACAATGGGTAGCACAAATCACTATCTAAGTAGCTTATTATTTTCACAGTTCTTACATTTCATTTGGTACATTTTTTAATCACATTCGTTTGGAAGAAAAAATACAAACTGAATGAAAAAAATTTCAGACAACGGCACGCTTAATTTTGGAGATAATCAAAAAAAAAAAAATCGTTCCTGACATCTATTCTAATACAAATAAATTTGCCCTCAGTCAGAACAATAGTATCCCGAAAAATTTCAGAGTTCAGAGACATTCCTAAACTTGTTTACAAAACTTTCTAATATTTTATTCAGGTAATGTGCATTCGCTAGAATTGAAGGAGAGAAATTGCAAAGTATTGAAATATGCGTCTGGTTTATCATTTAAGTGACATTGCAAAAGCTTTCTAATTAATTCAAAGCTTACGAACGTTTAATGTCATTTGCTGAAATCAGAAGTTTTACCAAAAATATCTTAACTTTGAAACGACTCTCCATTTTGATCAAATGTCCAAGAAAACACATCATGGTACCAGTACCAATGAAGAGTAATGTACCTCACGGACCATTTGCTTTGATGGGCAAAAAACAAACTCAAAATACATTAATGGAATGGAAACAAAGTAAGCAATAACTTGAAGCCCTTTCCATCAAATATCGTCGCCTCAGAGTAACAGCAGGACATCTTAGTGTTATTTCTAGGATTAGATGTCTTAGAGTAGCTCTGAGGCGACGATATTTAAAAGAAAAAAATTAAACTACCCGTTCTTATTTGAAGAAGACAAGTGTTTCTATAGGTTAGAATTCGGAACCTTTCCCTTTAGAATTCGGGATCCAATTATCAATCATAAATTTTATTACTCCGCCCTCTTTTCTAGGGGTGCCCAGTGGGAGGTCAAGGGAGGGCACTGTGACCTCCCCAAAAATCTCACTATTCGGCAAATTTTGTCAGACAATTAGGAAAAATGTGGGTTCACATTTGCAATTTATAAATTCTCGAATATCCCCTTTCATTAGATGTACTTAAGTGTGCATATCCGAATTTCATCATTGGGCAAAAATTGGAGTTCTATTCGACAAATCGGAAATTTCCGCCCGTCCAAAAATGTAATAAAATAACAAATACTAATGTATTTTGAGCATTTTGATGTTAAAGCTACACTGCCATCTTGAAAAAAAATATGCAATTAAGCTGCAGAGAATTTTTTTTTTTTTTTTTTTTTAATGATAAACTCTCACTATGATTTTATTAAATTATATATTTTAGTTCAGTGATGCCCGATCGTTTTCTACTTAAGGATCGCACCCCATATTAAAATGATTCTCGCTCTGGCCTGAACACATATAAAATTTCAAAAGACGTATTTAAAAAATGTCTTATAACATGGGAAAATATGACAACAGAAAGAAAATTAAATACCAATAATTGTTAAGCAGTAATCTGTTTTTTTTATTTATTTTATTTATTTTTATTTTTAAATCTTTGTTGTAGCTTCTAATGTGTTGAAATAACAGTCGATTATTTTAAGTATTGCATCTGAACGCATAGCTAGATCAGCTGATATTTTCAATGATATATTTGCCCTAATCGTTTTCAGTTCAAAAGAGTCGTTTTAAACACATTTTCAGCAACCCAGTGACAACTTTACTACTTGTAATACAGTGTGCGTTGCCCCCTTCCCCCTTCCCCCCATCAGAAAAGGACATTCGCTATACTCTTCATTTTCACTTCTGAACTATTCAAAAGACAAAGAAAAAAAAATCATTTTTCTCCCCTATAGTATGACAGAGCTTCATTTCCACTGCACAATCAAAGAAAATCTCCAGATACAGTCAAATCGACGTTTGAACATACACAAGGCTTTAGACACAAATTTAAAAGAAATGGTAGTAGAAAAGCAAGTTCAAAAGACAAAAAAAAAATCTCAGAAAAGAAGACAAGTTTGAAAGAGGAAATGAACGTGCGATTAGATCTTGGGAACCAGTTAGTTTCTTTCCTAATTTTTAAAACTTATTTTAAAACAAAAACTAAAATTTAGGAGTAACAATGCATTGGGGTTATTTTACGCTTCTTTTAAGTTGATCACAGTAACATTTCTTTCTATTATAAATTTTATTCTAAAAATACGTGTTTCTTTTTCATAGGAGATAAAAAGGCTATTGAACTTCTACGCTTGAGCCTGAAAAATAGAGATATTTTTCAGCATTTATTTGCGTTTGTTGCTTGTACATTTTTCTGACTTTGTTCAAAAGCTCTGACAAAAGTTGAAGATTTTCACAATATTTCGTTCATGGTCACATAATTTCAAAAAGATTGAATATCAAATAATAAACACACATTTTTGTCTTCCATTAAGAAGTGATACAGGAGAATCCCCTGCAAATAAATTATAAAAAGTTTCAAATTTGAACAAAAAAAAAAAATGTAAGCAGTAAATTAGCTAATAAGATCAGGATTTGTATGGAACTCAAACCACCCTATAAAATGTCTAATGTTGAGATTTTATGAACTGTTGAAAGTTGAACTAAAATCCATTGTTCAAATCAAGAAAAGAAAGAAAAAACGGCAATAAGAAAGATGTCCTCATCTCCATACCTCATAACATGAGGTCATAGGATTGCCATCTAACATGAGAAAGCAAAGAGGTAACGGATCCTTGCTTATGACCTATAGCCCATGCTCTGTTGTAGTGAAAAGGTGTGCCCCTACTCCTTGAGGAGGAGGTGAGGAGCACCCCTGTGTATAATGTTAAAAAACAATAGGCCAGGAATCGAACTCGAGGTTTTAATTACAGGAGACCCATTTTACGCGGGTTTATTTTACTCGAATGTTGTTGTACGCGGTTTTAAGATTTGACGTCTTGATTTTGATTTTACGTGGATGAGTTTTGATTTTACGCGAAAGTGACATTGCAAACAGAGAAGTTTTCCCTTCCTTCAGAATCTAAACTTCTGAGATTGTATTGGCATGCTAATAAGCAAGCTTCGGTCAATGGAGACATTTTTTGCAATGGCTTCCAGAGCTCTTTTTTTTTTCTTCAGAATTTTAAGTTTTTTGTCTCACGTAATTCAGAGTTTACTGAGAAAGAGCTTTTAGAAGTGACTAGTGATGTAAAATACCCGGGTATTTACTTTTAGGGGTAAATACCCAGGGTATATACCCGGGTAAATACCCAAAGTGGGTAAATACCCGGGTATTTATTTCAAAAATTTATATTCAACTAAAATACTTTTCTGTATACAACCAACAATATATAAAACAATGAATTTTTGCTCAAAAATTGTATTTTGATCACATATTTAAAGAATTATTGTGTGAAACAGCTTAGCAATCTAATATGATATTCACATTAAATGTGTTGGATATGCCTGATCAATGTCGATAGCCAAATTTCAGATATAAAAAGCCATTCTACAAAAAGTAAAAAGATTAACTGGTTACAAAAAAAGCAAACATCAATTTTTTAAGGTCCTAGTCTTTTATAACGCAGTAATATGTCCCTGCATGACATCAAAATGTAACGAAATGTCGCTCAATTTATTATTACTATTTATTTACCTATATCTTATGCAGAAATTTCCTCCAAACTTAGTTCAATTGTTCAGGTGTATTATGTATCACACACACATATATATATACACACACACACACATAATATACATAAACATTTAAATTTTTAATCTTTTATTTTAGGATTTATGTTAAAAAAAGAAAATAGTCACCTTTTAATACCACCTAAAAATTTTTTGCAAAATGCGCAATTATTAGGGGATTTACCCTGCCTTCGGAAAAATACCCAAAAAATATTTACCTTCCCACCCTACAGGGGAGCAAATGCAAATGAGCAAGGCAACAGAAAATAATATTTTGCTTTTTTTTGCTTATTAATGTGAAAACTGTTTCTATATTTTCCATGTTATCACTTAAATATCAATAAAATAAATAACACGATAGTCATAATAACTTCTCAGTTTATTCTTCCAAACATCCCTCATGCTTCCTTTTTTTTTCATTTTGGATATGACTAACCTAGATTGTGATTTTGAAATCCTGAAGTTCATAATGAATTGCTTATACTTCTCCAATTATGACATTGAAAAGAAAGATTCTTTGGTTCACCATATGTTTCTTTCTAGGACTCGACCGATGGCATTTTTTGGCCGATGGGCCGATGCCGATTGTTGGCCGATTGTTCAAGGATGGCCGATGGCCGATTATTTTCCTCTAAATGGCCGATTGCCGATGGCCGATGGCCGATGCCGTAGGCCGATGGAAAAAAAAGTTTAAAAAATAATTTGAATTCTGATATTTTTAATTCAAATTATGTTTTTTGCAATCACGAGTTGCGACAGGACCCTACTCATTGGAACTATTGTTTCTAGAAACTGCTCCTGTCCCCCATACTGCCCTTCTCCTGGGCGGTTATGTGTGTATAGTTGTGTGTGTGTAGGCGCGCATGCATGTGCAGGCTTGTGTGTGCGTAGACCAGTGCATACACGTAGGCGTGTGTGTCTCTCTGTGTGTAGGTGCTTGTGCATGTGTAGACTTGCGTGTGCATAGACTTGTGTATGCACATAGGCGTGTGTGTGTGTGTATGACAGTGTGTAAGACATAGACGCCACCGACCAGGAGAAGCGGATTTTTGGGGACATTGCTCAGGATCGGAGGAGTCGCGCCCGCAGATGACGGTAAGCGGGATGCCGCAGAGGGAGGCGGGGCGGGGAAATAAAATCAGCGTAACTTCAAGGACAGTCAAATGAGAACAATAAGCATATCGTGATTGCTCAAAACAATCTAACAGAAATAAATTGATAAGATTGTCAGGGATTTAAAGGATCATTGATTCAATTCACTTTACTTCCTTTCTAAGAATAATGAATTGTAATCACAAGAAGAAATCAGATTTTTAAACTTCACAAGTTTTTTCAGCGCATCTGTACATGCATATGTACCTAAGAACATCTAGATGATCAAATATCCATTTTGAACGTCTCCTTAGTTAATTATCGCAAATTCTCTTGTGATGTCTTCATGCGCGTAAAATTGCGTCACTCAAGAACGTTATGAAATAGTAAAGTTGAAAACTCATACGTACGTAGTATGATCTAAAAGTTCGGGGAAACGTTATATAAAACCTTACCCTGAATTGTTTACATTACCGAATTACATCTATCTACAAAATAATCACCTCAAACAACTGTGCCGCTTCTGCCAACGTTCTTATAGCTTTTAGAAGGACTCCTGGAAGACATTTTATCGCAACTTCCTGTAAGACCTCTTACGCTGCTGCTTTGATTTCATCTGGGGAAGAAGGCGACTTTCATGTTGAGGATGCACGGTTCGATTGGTCAGTACTCTGATATGACAAACAAATAACATAATGTTTCGTCGGACTTAGCTCCGTATGAGCTTTTACCTGTTCCCAGCAAAAAACTTTTGCATGGACGCTGATTTCTTCCGTCATGAGAAGATAAAGCTGCATCACAGAAGGTAGCAAAAAATGGCTTCCAAGAGTGTTTCCAAAAGTTATATGAACACTGGGAGAAGTAGTACATAGTCCCTCAAGGTGACCTTTTTTGAAGTTGGATGTGCTTCGGTAATGTGAACTATTCTGGGTAAGGTTTTATACAGCTTTTCCCCCGAACTTTTGGATCGCACTACGTACGATCTGTATAGGGTGTAGTTATGCTTCTCCTATTTTGACTGCTGTATAATGGAAGGACAAAGAACTAGAGCCAAAAAAAAAAAAAAAAAAAGAAAGAAAGAAAGAATGAATGAATGAAAAAAGGAAGAAAAACAATGAGACTGCTTAATAACCAATTGATTTGTTTTGTTTTGTTTTGTTTTTTTGAATTGAACATATAACTAAGATTTCAGTAATATTGTAATAATGTATGGATTTAGGTACACTAAACATAGTTAAAAAAAACATTAAATTATGTTGTTTAATAATTCAAAAAAATTAAGAATAAAACTATGAAACCGTCAACAAATTACGCAGTTAAAGTGGAAAGATTGCACGTAGACATTTTTTAGTCATCAAATTAAACAAAAAAGGTAACAGATAAATTACAATATTATATCATAATAGGAATATTTATATACTTATTTAAAATTTATGAATAGAAAAGTTTGCATGTTTCATAAAAGCAATAACAGTGACATAAATTTTGCTGAAAAGAGAAATAGCCATGAAAAGAGCGATGTTCTTAAAACGCAGCTACAATAAACAAACTCAATATTTACAAAAGTAAATAACTGAATACATATACTACTTGATCTGATGTTTGCACACGTAAAATATAACAATTTGATTGTTTAATCTTTTATGAAGCACTACAAACAAGTTAAAATTAAATTTTTCAATTTACCAATAATGTACTGAAACTTTAAAAAATGCATAGTAGAAAATTCTTGAAACGTTTCTATAACATATTATTAAAAATATGATAAAAACGAAAATAACTTATTCATTGATTTTTATATAAATGCATAAAAATAGTTACTTACAATAGAAAAAAAAATCGATCGCTATTAACGATGCAAAAAAGATGGCGCATTACGAAATATAGGTGAAACATGTATAAGAAATACGCAAAATGACATTTCTTGACCAAAATAAATAATCGCTAAATATTTAAGAAATGCTTGAAACGACGAGGTGGGTTACGGGGGTCACCATCTGATTTTGGAGTAACTCACAACATTAAACTTCGGCCCCAACTTCAGCTTAATTTTTGTAGTACAGAAGCGCTACCACCAACGCCTCGGAAGAGTTTCAAAATCTACTTCAGCACTTCCGAAGAAAAAATTCAAAAGTCCCTTTGATTTCCGAATTATGTCGCCATTCAAAACGTCTTTAATCAATTTCTTACATTAATGCTCTAAAATATTCCTAAACAATAGATAAAGCTTGAAAAAAAAATTTTTGTGAATGGTGAGAAGTACAACTAGAGTTTAATTTCAGAAATTGAGGGAGTGGGAAGAGGGGCGCGCAAGTGTTCTCGGAAATACAAAAATTAGTCTTAAAAAATAGAGTTAAAAATAATCATAAACATTGAGCAGAAAAACCCTTTTAAAACTTGTAACGTGGTTTGTTTTGACGTGCAGTGGCGGATTTAAAATATAGCAAATGTGTCAATTGCGCAAGAGGTCCCATAACCATAGGGCCACCGAAGGCGTTACAAAAATGCGAATGATAAATGTTTTACAACTTCTGTGATCCCCAAAATGTATTTCGACGGGCCTCAAACTTGTAACTCCGCCGAAGCGATACAGAAAAGTCTGCATTACTGTGATTCGTATTACAAATATCGAAAAATTAAAAATTACCGTCGGTTCAACGGGAATCTAATAAAATGACACAAAAATTGGTTTCGCCATCTCATATTTGTTTCCATGGTCTCCAATTCGGCAATATATCACCAAATGATCATCAGTCTGAGACACTATATTAGTTTTCCATTGAAATAAGTAATTAATAGCGACAAAAAATGAGGTAAACAGGCTTTTTAGAACACGCGATCGAAAAAAAAGGGAAGTGCGCAACTGGAACGCACGCACACCCCACATGCGAAAATTTAGCCTTCTACAGCTTACCATATATTTGAGTTATGACTAATGAGAGATACATACGTACATCCAGCCGCAAGAAACAACGCAATAATTAACTTGTTTGGTACCTGAATGCAGTATTAAAACTATTTCAGGGGTGACTAAAATAGAAATTTATACTGAAATTTAAGTAAACACTTTTATATGAAAACAATAACTCCCTTTACTTAAAAAGTAAAACAGCAAAGGTCCTGTTTTTTCGAAAACATCGGCCAATTCCATCGGCTTTTCGATGCTTTTTAAGGCCGATGGGCCGATGTTTCCTGCAAGTTAGCACCGGCCGCCGATGCCGATGCCGATGGCTAAATTTTTGAACCATCGGCGCCGATGCATCGGCCAAGCCGATGCATCGGTCGAGTCCTATTTCTTTCATGATTTCATCAAGTCTTTCAATAAAAAAATATTATAAACTGTGTAATACATATATGTATCTATCAGTTTTACCAATTATTTCACATTTAGATTTTTAAAAAAAATCCCATTCACTTTTTTGAAATTTTTGTAAAATACCCAGTTTTTGGGTATTTACCCAGGCCTTGGGTAAATACCCGGGTAAATACCCAAAAAATATTTACCTACCCGCTGGGTATTTACCCGATCCACATCACTAGAAGTGACAAAAAAGGACGAACCCAGCGACATCGATGGTACAAGTAAAAACTTTCACATTGAATGTTTTGATCCTTTCCTTGACAGTGGCAAATGATCTTCCTGATTTGATAGTGGAGGAAGATTTCGGCGTGGAAGTGACGCGAGAAATTATGGACGCATTAATGCTCTACAAAGAACTACAGTGAAAAAACATTAATGACTGCCAGTGAAATGTCATTAGCAGCAATTTTTATAAACAGGAAATTTATTTATTTATTATTTTATATATATATATATATATATATATATATATATATATATATATATATATATATATATATATATATAGATATATATAGATAGATAGATAGATAGATAGATAGATAGATAGATAGATACATCGTTCATATTTACCGAAATAATTACACAGTAATTTTATTGCATATTTATCTATCAACAGAAAAAAGTTTTTTTTTTTTTTTTTTTCGCGGTACCTTCGTTGAACTTGTCGCCCACATAAAACGAGGGCCACATGAGATGGAATGAGTTCTCCTACTTACCAAGATCTTTCGAACAATAAGTGCGTCTTTGGAATGGAACTGACCCTCAAAAGCCTCAGACCGGCGGGCGGGGGGGGGGGGGTGCAGACAAACAGACTGATCGATCGAGAGACAGACACACATTTCCTCATCTCATTACCCTAGTTTAAAAATTTTATTCCCAGTAATTATTGAATTATTTATTTTTTTTAACGATTGTTCTTATCATACATTATATCGTTTCATCCTTTTTTAACAACTGAAATGGGAAAGGTTAGCTAAAAAAGTATTTTTTCCCGATCTCTTATTGAAATGGCATATCTACTAAATTTAAACGATTTAAAGATTCTAAAAAAAATAACTGTTAAGAAAAGCACGATGAAGTTTATTAAAAATAATGAAAAATGGTTATATTTTAATGCCGAAGACAATATTGGGCTGAGTTAGTTGCATATTTGCATTTACCCTTGAAGTTTTTATTTTCGCAATAGTAGTCATTTGTCTTGATCAATACTTTTTTTGTTTGATAAGTTTTAATGATAATGTTTGAAGTTTTTCTAAGAAGGAATTCGATTGCAGAATAACATCATTTTCAAAAGTTAGTATGAATATAAATCCTCAGGGAAATCCATAATTGCTATTATTAAAGTAAAAATAAGAAACTCCAATGATTTATTAAAGTATGATAGAGTGAATATTAAAGAAAATGTGAATAAAGTGTGCAGTAAATTGTTCTATATTGTGTAGCTACAATAAACGTATCTCAAGTTATTACAGAATAAGTTTAACAATGTAATACAGCGCACAATAAACATTATATATCTAAAGTTGTAAGAATGTTTTCTCTACTATCAACATGGCTCAAGTTGTTAGAATAGGAGGGGGGGGGGAGTGCATGGTGCAGAATGTGCGACAGAAATAGGGCATTTCTCTTTTTTTTGGGGGGGGGGGGCGTATCGTTCTTGGGTGGATGCTCTGCAGTATTTGAGACCCTGCGCTAATCAATTTAGGGGGATGGGTACTAATTAGGGTGGTTCAAAAAACTTTTTCTCAGTCCAGGACACCCCCTTTTTTTAGACTTATTAATAGTATTGTGCTATAAAAGTTTTAGCTTCTTACTCAAATTTTAAGAGGGTGCTGAATAACCCCTTAATATAACATTAGTCGTAGCATAGAAAATGCCACACATTTAGAAACACTTAATATCCCCAGCTGTTTTTTTTTTTGGCAAATAATTATTTTATTGCAATGTATATGCATATTACCGGTGTATATGATAATGTGTAGCATTGTTTTTTCAGTTCAATGTATTTTGTTCATCCCCCCTCCCCATACTTATGAACTTTGGGGGAGGGGGTGAACACCCTCTTTCAGTTGAAACAGGATGCTAAAATTCTTCCATTATATTACTATCCACAAGTCTAAAAATATTTAGGGGTTTCCTGTTATCAACGAGAAACTTTTTTTTACATGTATTTTTGAACCACCCTAATGGTACGTGAACCCCTGGTGAGTGGTGATAATGTTTTACTGTAGTAACACGTCTCAGGAAAAAACAAGTTACAGATGTTGTAGATGTCACTATTTCATATCTCACTTCATTTGAAACAGAATGTAAATAAAATCATATCTTGCAAGAAAATTGTTGTCTGTTTTCTTTCTCAAAATTTCACTGAAGTTCTTCTATTCACAGATTTTATTCACAGAACGTCACTCTGCATACATGATGAGTCACAGAGAAACTGCTCCGCATCGCTTAGTCAAAATAACGTTGAACGAAGCTGAATCAAAATAATCATTCCTGGTGTTTTTTTAAACAAATAACCAAGCCAAGAGTTGTTTTGAAAAGAGAAATGATGCGAAAATTGTTGTTTTCCAATGGAATCTCAAATTGGTGCTATTTAGAAAATGGCTGTGGCTTTTTCTTTCTTTCTTTTTAACCGACTTCAAAAAGGAGGCGGTTATCAGTTCATACCGTATGTATGTTTTTTTTTTTTTTTTTTTTTTTGTCCACTCATAGCGTCTCACCTAGTAAACCGATTTTGATGATTCTTTTTTTAATGGATAGAGGATGGCTCAACTTAGGTCCCATTACTTCGTTTGACCATATTTGTTCTTTAGATAAAAAGTTATGGGCAAAAAACAGTAAATTTCCCTATTAAATGATTAAAATCATATTGTAGCGAAGTTCGCTCTTCTCAGCCGTGGATAACGGTGGCTCAGTGGTAGAATTCTCGTCTCCCACACGAGCAACCCGGGTTCAAATCCCGACTAGGACAAAGTGAATTTTACTAAAATTTCGTTTCTACTGTTTCCCGTATTTTCTCGAATGTTCTATTAATTTCTGTATCTTTTCAAGTTTGGAAAGTTCCAGCACTTTTTCAAGTTGTATATAAGGAGATGTAACGTTCATTCGTGGTTCTGAATAAAGATCTCGAGTTGAGACTAACGAGTATTCGCTTCATTTGGCTTTCACATTGTCTTCGCTATCTTCATCTACGCGACAATATGAAACTCATTGTTATAAAAGTTTGGTGCCATATAACTGTAACATTAATAGTTATTGTA
The DNA here is from genome assembly GCF_026930045.1 of Uloborus diversus. Classification (NCBI taxonomy): domain Eukaryota; kingdom Metazoa; phylum Arthropoda; class Arachnida; order Araneae; family Uloboridae; genus Uloborus; species Uloborus diversus. The sequence goes on along the minus strand of NC_072733.1, from coordinate 41,131,867 downwards.
ATGATAATTTTGAATAAAGGCTTTTCTAAAGCAATACAGTGATATAGAGCCGCACTTCTTACTAGGTAACTTCTTACTTTTACTGAAATATCTACATTTACACTAAAAAGAATGAAATAAAAACATTTTGAAAAAAAAAATGGAACCGACTTCAAAATTGCTCTAAAAAGTGAAAAATAATTTTATTCTTTAAACACCTTCGATAATACTTTTAAACATAATTTTTGAAGTTGGCGCAAAAACAAAAAGTAAAATCCATTGTAACCATGCTTCGTTCATATTTTTATCAAAAAATCATCCAAACTTAGGAACGAAACATTTATATCGTTACTCAAAAATGCTGTCATCAATGCGTAATGCATGTGGTAGTGAAGAAACTGGACCTGGTTAAATTTATACTTGTAGTTGAGTTATGGCTGTGAATGAATTTATCGATTGTTTTTGCGCCAACTTCAAAAATTATGTTTAAAAGTATTATCGAAGGTGTTTAAAGAATAAAATTATTTTTCACTTTTTAGAGCAATTTTGAAGTCGGTTCCATTTTTTTTTTTCAAAATGTTTTTTTATTTATTAGTATATCTTTGACTGTGAAATAAGCAGGTTTGGATCAGGACAAACACTGTCTTACTCATAGAGCTCTCACAAAAGAAAACTAACACAAAAACATAAATTGTTTTATTTTCACGTGCGTTCTTTGAGTTTTCTTCTTATTAGCTTGACGTTTTGTTTGAACTTCGGTATGAAGTTTGAGAGTTTTAATGCAATCACGTATGGAATCATGCATGGCAATTGGCAAAAAGAGTTATCTCTTTTTTCTAACATTTCACATAAATTCAATTGAACCAATAACATTTACAATTCGTTAAAAAATATAAATAATGTACGTTCTTGAACCAAATGAGAATAAACATTTTTCGATTCCATTTATAGCAATGTATTTATTTATTTATTTTTTTAACAGCTTCAACTTTTAATAGAATTTGTTTAAAACCACTAGGAGAATGTATAATAAACATAATTTACACATTTACAAAAAGAAAAAAAAACCTTATTATTTTTTTAAATAAGGATATAAGCATTTAAAACGAGTTGATGTGTACATCACATGAATTCCCTTCGCTCCAATTTAATGTCATTTCCCCATTATTGGCATTTTTAATGTGATTCAATAGTTTACTCTCTAAATATCATCAACAGTGGCCAAATTGGAACCAGATTAAAAAAAAAAAAATCACCAAATTTGTCGGCAAGTTGGCGACAAAACTTGGCGACCAAAATACTGGCGATATATCGTCAAGTGTCCGCCAAATTATAACACCACTTGAGTTTACATCGAAATTAACAATGATTTCCCCCAAAAAGGGGCAAAAGACCCCTTTAGAAACACCCGAATGCAACCAAAAGAGGAAATGCACAACTAGATCCCACTAGGAGTCTACATACCAAATTTCAACTTTCTAGGACATACCGTTCTTGAGTTATACGACATAAATACGCACACACGCACATCCGCACATACGTACATACAGACGTCACGAGAAAACTCGATGTTATTAACTCGGGACTTGTCAAAATGAATATTTTGCGTGTCTATACGAGTAGGGAGATAATGGACATTCTGCGCCAAGAGGCGGAGGGCCGGAGGGAACTCCGCCTCCCAACTCCCTGGGTGCGCCTCCCACCCCTGGTTGCGCCTGTGATTTGGCCTGTGACCTTGGGTTGAGCCGCCTCTGACCTCCCCACCACCGGGGCCGCTGCGAGAACCCGTTGAAGGTAACGAGGTTATTTTGGCGCGTTTTTGAATATTTTCGCGCGTTTTTGGACTTTGTCGTTTTTTCTTCTAACCTTATACGAAGGTTTTCGCACGACCGCGTTTTCGCATGGCCGCGTTCTCGCACGACTATGTTTTCGCACGGCCGCGTTTTCATGCGCCTGCGTTTTCGAACTTTTTCGTTTTTTACTTTTACGGAATGGCAACACTTGTTGTCATGACAACCGAAGTTTTTGTGTGGCAACACTTGCTGCTATGTTTTAACATTTCGATTTTTACTTTTAAGAACGTTCGTGGCGCCATCTATCCGGACTTTGATTATTTTTTTTCCGGACTTTGAATATTTCTACGAATTTCATTATTTTTATTTTTACAGAGTGTTAGGGTTGGGAATCGAACCTGCAATCTCCAAAAGGTCTTAGTAGCTGTCAGATTTAGACACGCGCAAACTGACCAAGCTACTAACACCTAACTGTATACATGTTATTTTGCATCTGAATGTAATTTTCACATGAAGCAAATGCTCGTGGCGCCATCTGTTGTGACTTTAAAGATTTTGTCAATCAGGAGAATATAAAAACACCATTGATTTTACATAGTATGTTATTTTCCGATATGGCATCCAGAGAGGAGGTTGTATGGATTACGGTCCTTTATCTCAGTTTATGTTGCGTGATGGGCATCATTTATATTCTGACAGGGAAATCAGATTTTGCCGTCGATTTTCTACTTAAACCGAATGATACCTCTAATTCTCTCATTACATTCCGAGGATGATTCATTTCAACGTGTCGAATAATCATTTTTCATGCTGCAATGAAGAAGGCTTACCTGGAACCGGCTCAAGAAGCAAGTTTTGGCGGTGTCAATGCATTATTTCGTGCTTTGGAAGGAGAAGAAAGCAAGAAAGCCATTCAGAATTATCTAGCGGGAGTCGATGCGTACACTCTGCACAAACCTGTGAGAAAGAAATTCCCGACGAATCGCGTATTCGTTCATCATAAAGATTTCCAATGGCAAGCAGACCTCGCCGATTTGACAAACTTGCAAAAACATAATCATGGTTATCGGTATATATTAACATGCATCGATATTTTTTCAAAATATGCATGGGCGAAGCCTTTAAAAACGAAGCAGGGCCGAGAGATTGTCGACGCTTTCCAATCTATTTTTACAGAGAGAAAACCCAAGTTACTCCAAACGGATCAAGGTGGCGAATTTAAAAATGCACTATTTCAAAAGTTTCTACGAGACAATCAAGTCAAGTTCTTCACAACTTTCAATGCAACGAAGGCTTCGGTAGTGGAAAGATTCAATCGTACTTTGAAAACTAAAATGTGGAAATATTTCACGAGTCAAAACACTTACAACTATATTGACGTGTTAGATGATTTGATAAAGAGTTATAATACTACTTACCATTCCACCATCAAGAGGGCACCTGTTGAAGTGAATGCGAATAATGAAGGACAAGTGTATTTCGCGATCTACGGAGATAATCAAGATGCGGAAAGGAAACCGTGTGTTTACAACGTTGGTGATGTCGTTCGTATTTCTAAACAAAAACTCACTTTTGAAAAAGGATACGAGACGAATTGGACGGAGGAATTATTCATCGTCACCGAATGTGTCAAAAGAGCTATTCTCGTGTACCGTGTGAAAGATTTAATGGGTGAACCCATCCAAGGAACTTTTTATCCTCAAGAATTACAAAAAGTCAAACTGAAAGAAGATTATACTGTCGAAAAAATATTACGAAAGAGAAAAAAGGAAAACAAAACAGAATATTTTGTCAAGTTTCGTGGTTATCCGGAAAAATTTAACCAATGGATTCCAGCCTCTCCTTTATCGAACCTATAAATACTTGAGACACGATATCATTTGCTCACTCTGCAAGATGGGCTCGTTCTATGTGACTTTGCCCAGCGACAGCTCATTAAACTATTTCCCAGATAATAAAATATCCCATTTTACTACACGTCTACCGACCCCAATTGAACTGACTGGACATTGGGATTGTGCGCTGGTAGAAGTCATTTACCCGCATACTTGGTATAATGTGAATCGAGAGAATAATTTAATTGGATTCGATCTAGGTGATGGAAAAGAATTAGGAAGAAACATTCCACCCGGATGTTACGAAAATGTATCCGACATTTTGAAGGCGATAAGCATACCTGATCACGATAATAAGATTTCCTTCAATTACAATCACGTCACGAAACGCGTTCGTGTTAAAGTGAAAAACAATGCACGCGTCGTCTTTCACGAAGGATTATCACAGATGTTAGGATTTCCCCCAATGGTTATAGGGGGCGATAGCGACAAAAATGTTGAACAGACCGTGTTCAGCCCGCAGATTGCAGATCCTAATGCTCATTTCAGAGTGCTAATGGTTTATACAGATATTATCGAACCTCAAATCATAGGCGATGTGTATGCTCCGCTCCTGCGAACAATTAAAGTGAGCGGTTCAGACGGTGAAATGGTGAGTGTAGAATATGAAAGACCTCATTATTTGCCCGTGAGTCGAAAAATTATCGACACTATCGAAATCGTTATAAGAACCAACACAAGAATGTTAGTGCCATTCGAGCGTGGAAGGTCGTACGTGAAACTTCATTTTCGTCAGAAATTCCTCTCGTGATGTATATTCCATATCAATGCTGTCAAAAATCCTTTGAGGATTACTACACTTATCAATCTGGAAATGGTCTTAATTATTATCAAGGTGCACCCTATCAAAGAGGTTATGGTTTCGGAGGACTCTTTAAATCTTTCTTCAGAGCTGCAGTCCCACTTTTCAAGTCGGGAGCCAAAGCGGTCGGTAAATAAATTTTGAACAGCGGTGTAGATGTATTCAACGACGTGTCACGTGGTGAAAATCTCAAAGTGGCTGCTAAACGACGTTTGAAGGAAGCCGGCAAAAACTTGACGGATAAAGCTGCAGTTAAATTAAAGACCATGATCGGCTCCGGCAGTAGGAATAAAAAGCGCAAACTTCCCAAGAAACAAGTCAGTGTTCGTAAAACCAAGAGAGTGAAAACACATCACGATATTTTCTCTTAAAAAATGTCTTCTCTCATTCATCGCGATTCTCCAGTGTGTGTGAAATCAGAACTGGACTTATTCACACTGCCTCCCACTCAAGCTGCTATTGAAAAAAGACAATTTGTCGAATATCATCCCATCGCAAGCATTCGAGACGGATCGCCTCTCGAATTTTCAATATCTGGAAGCGGCGTCGAATATACAGATCTCAACGCATCCTACATTTACGTGAAAGCGAAAATCGTCAAAGCGGATGGATCCTACTTATCAGCGAAAATCACCAAACCCGATGGAACGGAAGTCGAAGAAGCCGTTGCCCCAACCAACTTATTCCTCCATTCTCTTTTCTCGCAAATCGATGTCAGTTTGAATGAACGAAATATTTCATCTGCAAGTAATACGTACCCTTATCGTGCATACATCGAAACGCTTCTAAATTATGGAGAAGATGCCAAGAAAAGTCAACTTACCTGTGCGATGTTTTACAAAGACGATGATCCCTCTGAAATCGACCCCACGGCCGAGAACGTTGGCCCAGGATTGAAATCAAGATATGAACTCAGTAAACACAGTAAAACATTTGATATGATTGGACAATTACACTCGGATATTTTTTTACAGAACCGTCTCATGTTGAATTTGGTTGATATTAAAATTAAAATGACTCGAAGCAATGCAGCGTTTTGTCTTCTATCACCGAAAGCGGATGCAGCATACAAAGTGGTATTAGAACATGCCTCGTTATTCATACGAAAAGTGCAAGTGAGCCCGGGAGTTTCACTAGGTCATGCAAAAGCTTTGGAAAAAAGTTCTGCCAAGTACCCCATCGACAGAGTTTTATGCAAAACCTATTGTATTTCGAAAGGAAGTTTTTCCTTCATGCAAGACAATGTATTTTTAGGTGTAATGCCTAAAAGAGTAGTGATTGCCTGCATCGAAAATGGTGCTATGAACGGTCATTGTTCAAAGAATCCCTTTCTATTTTCGCATCATAATGTGAATTTCATCTCTATATATGTTGACGGGCAACCTGTGCCATGCAAACCCTTGGAATTGGATTTTGAAAATAATAATTATATTCGTGCTTATCACAGTTTGTTTGATGGATTTAATAGTGATAAGGGTATCTATTTATCACGTGAACAGTTCGCACGAGGCACGGCACTTTACAATTTCGATCTCTCAGCAGACCTATGCAATGGTCCCCATTTAAATTTACAGCATCAAGGAAATTTGAGAGTTGAAATTAAATTTAGCAAAGCCATCGAAGAAACACTCTCATTATTAATCTACGCCGAATTTCAAAACGTGATTGAAATTACGAAATCTCGTCACGTCTTGTGTGATTTTGCAAATTAGAATGGATTCGAATCAACTTCGAACAATTTTACAGCAAGATTCAATCACTAAAAAATATTTCATGGATGTGTTTCCAAGTGATCATCTGGCAGATATTGTCATAGATACGCAGCCCTCCTGTTTTATCGCAAACGTGGACACTTCGACAGAATCCGGAAGCCATTGGGTGGCTTTTTATGTTGATGGAAAACAATTGGAATTTTTTGATTCTTATGGAAATCCTCCCTCTTTTTTTCAAAGGACCTATTGATGATTTTGTATCTCGATTTTCAAATGTAAACTTTAATCCCATGACATTGCAAAGTAATGTCGCGGCAGTATGTGGTCAATATTGTATTTATTATTTGTATTCAAAATGTCGCGGTCATTCATTGAAAAATATATTGTCTTCTTTTATAAATACACATGTATGTAATGACAAAATTGTTTACAATTTTGTAGCAAAACACTATCATGTATTTCCGAATTTCAATCAATAAATATATTTAAAGGAATATCATCGTTGTTTGTCTCTCATTCACCATGGAGTTTCCAAAGTTACAAGTCAGCTTCACAATGGTGGCTGCAGGCCCCACATCTTCGGGAAAATCATTTTTCGTAGCCGATCTCATCAAGCATAAACAAGAAATGTTTTCGATTGTTCCCGATAAAATTATATGGTTCTATGGAATCTATCAAGAATTATACGATACTATTCCCGACGTGACGTTTGTGGAAGGATTTCCTTCAAATTATAAAGAATACTTAGGAATTTCCACCTTGTTCATCTTAGATGACCAGATGGCAGAGTGTGGAAAAAATGACGTCATCACTAAACTTTTCACACGTGGAAGTCATCATTTGAATGTATCTGTGATTTTCATCACACAGAATTTTTTTCACAAAGGGAAAGAAATGCGTGAAATTACTTTAAACGCTCACTATATTCTACTTTTCAAAAATAGGAGAGATTTGAGTCAAGTAACTCATCTAGGAAAACAGATTTTTCCCAGACATTTAAATTTTTTTTCAAGAAGTGTATGAGGATGCAACGAAGAGGAAATTTTCATATCTATTAATTGATTTGAAAAATGATACACCCGAGGAATTGCGCCTGCGCACAAATATTCTACCCAATCAAACACAGTACATATATCAGAGAAAAATACTATAGAAATGAATGGGTATAAATAATAACATTCATTTGTCATGGCAATTACAAAGCAACCGCTGAACGAGCTGCACCTTCTGCAAATCTGTCCAGCAAAACTTCAAAAAGAGTTATTGAAAAAGATTGATGTGAAATGTATCAAAGCAATTTGTGAGTGCTGTCACAACACACTGAAAGGAAATATTCCTCTATCGAAGCATCAAAAGAAGAACTTGTCAAAGCACAAGACAACTTTGCGCAAATTAGCAAATCGTAAATTAGCTTTGTCGAAAAAGCGAAAGCTGGTTGTTCAAAAAGGTGGATTTTTGAATTTTTTAATCCCCGCAGCTGTAAGCGTACTATCAACTATACTAGGAAATGGAACACGCTAAGAAATATTCCTTGGTTCCAGAGGAAATATTTCAAAAACATACAGTCACATCCAATCAATTGAGTGAGTTGGATCGTGAAATGTTAAAGATTTTACAGAGCAAGTTAGCGGATTATGAAAAGTTATTGAAATATACAGAATTGCTACAAAGGAAGTTGAACATGACAGAATTCAATCCAAGATGGACCCAACCTCAAGAAAATAAAGTTATTGAAAAAGAAGAAGAAGAAGAAGAAAGAAAAATAACAAAAACTGAAAATTATGAACCTACGATACTGAAAAGTGTTGCAAAGAATTACCTGCATCAAGCAAGAAATCTGTTGGATCTCCTGAAGAAACATTCCGATCTTTTATCATGGAATGAAAAAGGACAAATTATTTATAAAAAACAAAACATTCCGAATAGTAATATTGCGGATCTGATGAATTTAATTTTCAGCAATAGAAAAAATGTTCTTGTACCATGGAAAGATGAATTTTTACATACGTTAAACAAAATAAATGTACCCAAACATTTTGTGAAAAATAAGTATTTGTCTGATGTTACTCCAATCTTTGTACCCAAAGATAATATTTCACCTGAAATTGTTAAAACACCTAGAAAAAGAAGGGCAAAAAGACAGCCCGATTTTGTATGGGATACTATGTATCAATAAAAAATATTTCAATTCATTAATTCTGTCTCGTTATTTTTAACTGATCGCGTGTACATGAAAACAAAGAAATTAAATTTGAACAAAGAGAATAATGTAAATAGTATTCGAGCTTTTGAATGTACCACATTTTTATATTCGTACGCAATAAAATAATATCATTCATTCGAAGAATTTTTACCGGCGTACACCCTTTCTTTTGAGAACGGAGTTTTTAAGTTTGAATAATAGCACAACACAGAGACGTTTTTTTTCTTTCACCTCAGAGATGTGGGAACAAGTCAAGCATAGAAAAGTCAATCGCTTTGTTAAACGTTTCCCCCAACCCATTCAAAACGAGGTGTAAAATTCAATGGAGTGTAAAATGGGATTAGGAAATAAAATGTGATTTTTGCGAAGGGTGTCAGAAAGTGGTAAATTATTTAATTTCATCTATAGGTTTTAAAAAAATAAATTATTTGAGCAAAATTGAGATTCCTTGCGTATTCCCATTATCAGAGATGTGAAGCGTTATCATCGGTTGCTGTGATGACTTATCGTCACGCGGTTTTTAGAGTAGGGTGGAAAGGTGAAATCATTGTTTATATTGATGAATCATGATTGTTTCGGGTGGGGTCGATCTATGATTGAGATTTGTTGTGACGTTTGAGAAACGTGAACTAATTTTAATTGGTTAGAAGTGATGTCACTTTTAAGGTCCTTTATTGGTTGGCTCGAACAACGTCACACAGTCTTGATTAATGAATTTAAGTTCATTGGTCAATGAATGGACGTCATCGCGAGTATAAAAGGGTCTTGATTACAAAATTAGTCACTTCTGAGTTTTACCTTGTGTTAGCCAGACGTTCTCTCGCTACTTTGGCTCTTGCCTTGTAATTTTAGCCTTCGTGATATCCTACTTTTCAGTTATTTCGTTCCTTTTTTGAGTGATTTAATCGTTTAGTCGTAGAAATGGAATACAACATGGAAAATGCTGCTTCAACTTCCTCTTCTTCTTCCGTAAGTATAATTATAACTCTTAATTTTTAATTCATTTAATTTGAGTTTAATTTTAATTCAAACACTTCATTTTACAAACACTTCATTCAACTTTTTAATTGACTTTATTTTTTTAACATTGCAATTCATTCATTTACCTTTGTGATTAATTTCCAATACTTCATTCAACTTTTTTAAGTTTATTAATTTTATTTTTTAATTTAACTTTGCAGTTAATTTTTAACTTTATTCGAAATTCTTAATTGTTAATTGCTAATCTTAATTCAACTCCTAATTTTAGTTCTTCATTTTGCTTTAGTATTTGATTCTTAATTGTGTATCATCAATGACTTAATTTTTTTTTTTTTTTTTTTTTTGCAGTTCATCGATTTTGGATTTGATGAATTGGAATGGGATAAGATTATGTCAGATATCTAAGAATCTTCACTTTCCAACTCCATGACACCACCACCAGGATTTGCACCAATTGTAAGTATTATTTCATATTGATGCATTGTCATCATATTTTTGTTGAATATGTGTTCATTATTTTTATTATGCTGAAAACAGGCCGGCCCCAGTGGAGTCCCACGACCTAGTGTCGAACCATCTCCTGTTGTTCAAACTCCAATGTCCTCTCCTGCTGTCCCGACTACTGTTGTGCCATCCTCTTCCGAGCCCAAGCCCGCCCCCTCGGGATCAAAGATGTTGCACGTAAGTACCATTTTATATTTCAATGATATTACATTTCAGACTCTCAACAAATTGTTGTAACTTGTAAAAATCTTTTGATTCTTTTTCATAATATATAAAATCTTTTTCGTTACAAGTAAAATCTTGTTTGAAAAAATCTTTTGATTTTAGTTTACCGTAACATTACACTTATATTACTGTGTCTGAAAAATAGTATCATTTGTTAAAACATTTTGGATGGGAAAATGTATTTATGTGTTTTCATGTTTGGGAAAAATTGTATTTTATTGACTGTATTAAATATATTTTGGAAGTGGGTGACTTCAGGCGTACAATTAATGGGGGCAACAAAATGTAAATTTCTTTGTTTACTTTTTTCAAAGTTTGAGAGAAAATTTTACAAGTTAGAATATTTTGTATGTACAAAAAAAAAAAATGTTTGAGAAAAGTTTTGTTTATTTAAAAGTTATTTACAAAAAGTTAAAAATATTTATGTTAGAAAATCTATGTTAGAAAAATTGTTTGAGAAAAATTTTGTTGAATGAAAGTTTATTTTGTTAGTTTGAGAAAGTTTTACTTAATGAAAAAAAAATTTTGTTTGATAAAAGTTTTGCAAAATCTATGTTATAAAAATTGTTTAAGAAAAATTTTGTTGAATGAAAATTTATTTTGTTAGTTTGAGAAAGTTTTACTTAATGAAAAAAAAAATTGTTTTGATAAAAGCTTAGTTAAAAATATTTATGTTGGAAAATCTATGTTAGAAAAATTTTATATGTGAGAAAAATATATTAAGATTTAGAAAGAAAAAAATTATTTACAACTTATAATCTCGCTTAAGAAAAAAAAAAAAAAAAAACTTTTGCTGAGAAAGAGAGAGATTTACATTTCCAACCTTTTCCGTCTATTGACACACACTACCCCCTGTCGTTTCACTCCTGACAGATAATGGTGGGGTTTCCTTTCCTCCCCTCTCTCTCTCATGTGTAAAATGCATCGAACTTTCGAATGCGATGACCGAAAATTTCTCTCTCTCTCCTTCTCACTTTGTTGATAAACAAAACTATGGAAAGTTAAAGCTGCGTTTTTCAAAGATTTGATTCTTGTTGGTTTTGAGAATATATTTTGGAGGGGGTATTTCAGGTGTGTGTTTTTATTTTGAAAAACTGTATTTTTATGTCTTTTCAGATGTCGCGATAGTATATTTTGGAGATTGTGTTTTCAGACTCGCGATAGTATATTTTGGAAATGTATATCGTGTTCGATTATTCTGTTATGATTTTCAGGGCGGTGAACAGATTAATGTTTTCATGAGATTTTCGTTAGACTTTGCTTGTTATTGTTAGGAATAGGCTTTGAACTTTTAATAAAAATAGACTTCTATTGAAAATTAAGGTCCTTTTTGACTTGTGAATAGGTTTTTGATAGACTTCCGATAGACAATTGTTAAGAATAGAATTTCGTGAGGAATAGATTTTGAGGGAAAACTTTGCTTTTAAGTAAGCTCGATTCTAAAAGAGATATTTTTTTTTGATAGGTGTGTCCAACATGTGACAAAGTCTTCTCGAGGAAGGATAATTTGTCAAGACATGTAAAGACACATATGGCTGTGAAGCCATTCAGTTGCGATGACTGCGGAAAGAGCTTCTCCCGTAACTCTGATTTGACACGTCACAAGATGAGTCATGCTCCTGCGACTGCTCCCGTCACCTTTAAATGCAAGGACTGCGAGATGACATTTACACGTCTGGACAATCTTCGAAGACATGAACGTGCGGCTCATGGAGAGCCCATTTACAAGTGTCAACATTGCGACCAAATGTTCAACCAAAAGTCGAACTTGATGCAGCATGTGAGAGTGTCACATACTGCGGGACCATCAAAGCGCAAAGCTGCGGATCAGGGTCCCACCCCCGCCAAAAAATTTAGAAAATCCAGAAAAACAGCTTTAGGTGTTTTCGCCTCAGAATTTCTGACGCCATCACAAGAAAATGCAGAGGACTTGAAAATGTGCTTCGGGGAATTGCGACCCCAAATTCAACAGCTTCTCGTTGAAGAAATTGGGGAGAAGCATGCCATCAAGTGGCGAATAGTTATGAAGGCACAGCTCTCGCGCATGCTCGAAAACGGAGACAGACAATCCATTACGCACTACTTCGGTAGTGTGACCCAAATCGAATTGGTGGATCACACAGTTCCTGAGCATTTGGAGGAAGCCATATCCAAGGTGGAAAACACCTTCGAAGAATTTTTGAAGCTTGGATCGGGGTGGACCCTCGATCACATTATTCACGTGGAGGTACAATGTGCAAAATACGCACCACTAGCAGGCCGCAGCTATATTCCGCTCACTAAAAAGATGCAGGCAAAAAAAGCGGTACTTAACATCCAAAATGAGGATGCCAAATGTTTGGTGTGGTGCTTGATAGCACAGAAGATGAACATTTCACGGGTAAATCGTCCATATCATGTGTCTCATTACACACCCCATGAAGACAGCATCAAGATAGATGGAGTGGAATTTCCCGTCCCTCTGACCAAAATTCCAGCCATAGAAAAGATGAACAATCAACGCATCAATGTTTTCGGATGTGACAATGATGAAGTTTTCCCGTTGTATGTGTCTAAACGGGAGGATGAAGATTGCATCAACCTGCTACTCATCGCCAATGAGGAAACGCAACACTACTGCCTCATCCGAGATCGTCTTGTGGCCAACTTCTCGAAACATCATCCAAAATGTCACATTTGCTACCGCTGCCTGCATCGATTCTCCAGTGAACGACTGCTAAAAGACCATCACGAGTTCTGCAAAGACTTGAGTCCGCAGAGGGTAAACTTACCCAAGGAGGGGGAGAATATTTTGAAGTTCGAAAATATTCATTTTCAACACGCCCTCCCCTATGCCATCTACGCGGACTCAGCAACACCCGAAGATGCCTCATCCTACATAGAAAATGTCGCACGGCACGAAGCCTGTGGATACGCATATGTGGTCGTCGGCCATGACGGAAAAGCAGTCAAGCCTGTTACAGTATATCGGGGTCCCGACGCAGCCACTCATTTCGTGGAAAATTTGTTGGGTGAGCGGGCCGAAATTGCAGAGCAGATGATGGATGTGAAGCCGATGTCCCTTTCCCCTCAAGAAGAGCAAGATTTTAAAGCAGCATCACAATGCCATATTTGTCAGGGAAGACTTGGTTGGAGCTGACAGAGTGAGATATCACGATCATCTCACCGGCAAATATCGTGGTGCTGCACACAATCAGTGCAATTTGAAGTTCCGTTTGCGGAAAATGATCCCCGTATTGTTTCATAACCTTAAAAATTATGATGCTCATCACATCGTTAAAACCTTAGGCGCCTTTAAAGATTATGAATACGAGGTGATTCCGACAAACATGGAAAAATACATCTCCTTCTCGATTGCGCCTAGAGGGGAGAAACGAGGGGAAAGGGTAAAACTGGTCTTTCTTGACAGTTATCAGTTTCTGCCGACGTCACTGGAGAAATTAGTGAGCAATATGGTGCCTGCGGATTTCAAGCTCTTAAAGAATGATATACCGCACGATAAGATCCACCTCCTACTTAGAAAAGGGGTCTACCCCTATGAATATATGGATTCTTTCCTGAAGTGTGAAGAAACATCATTGCCTCCTAAAACGGCATTTTTCAGTTCACTGTCAAACAGTGGTATTTCTTCCGAGGACTATCATCATGCTCAAACAGTTTGGAAGCAATTTCAACTGAAGACGCTCGGAGAATATCATGATTTATACGTGAAAAGTGACGTCCTCCAGCTCGGAGATATATTTCAAAGCTTCAGGGAATTATGCCAAAGATATTATTCCATCGACTGCCTAAACCTGTTCACTGTCCCATCCTTGTCATGGCAAGCCTGCTTAAAAATGACCCAACAGCCGTTGGAATTATTCACCGGCATTGACATGCATCTTTTCATCGAACGTGGGATTCGCGGAGGGATATCCATTATCACCAAAAGACATGCCTCCGCGAATAATAAATATATGGAAAATTTTGATCCCACGAAGCCGTCCAGCTATATAGTTTACTTAGATGCCAACAACTTATACGGCTGGGCGATGAGTCAATCGCTACCCTATGGCGATTTTCGATGGGAAGATGTGAGCCATGTGACGGAAGAATGGCTTGCAACAATTAGCAATGACAGTGACAGGGGCTATATTCTGGAGGTGGATTTGATTTATGATGAAAGTCTACATGATATGCACAATTTTTACCCTCTCGCAGCGGAAAAATTGCAAATCCAGGAAGATATGCTGTCATCCGCTGCCCAAGAAATTTTTAACCGACTCCATGGTGATCGAAAATTTAAAGGGTGTCAAAAACTGGTTCCCAACCTCATGGACAAGAAAAACTACATTGTGCACTACAGAAACCTGCAGTTGTACATTTCCTTGGGATTAAAGTTGGGAAAAGTGCATAAAGTCCTAAGTTTTCGCCAGAAAGCTTGGTTAAAGCCATACATTGAGTTCAATACAGAGAAGAGAAAAAATGCAAAGAATTCCTTTGAGAAGGATTTTTTCAAGTTGTTGAATAACTCAGTGTATGGCAAAACCATGGAAAACATGAGAAATCGTTCTGACATACAACTTGTGCACGAAGATCGCCGAGCCAAGAAACTTGTTGCAGCACCCAGTTTCAAATCTTTTAAAATTTTCACTGAAGAGTTGGTTGGAGTTGAGAGGGTAAAAACATCTATTCTTCTGAACCGGCCTCTGTACGTGGGCTATACAATTCTTGAATTAAGCAAGGTTCTGATGACAGACTTTCATTATAATCATATCGTGCAGGTATACGGGGAGAGGGCTGAGCTTTTGTTTTCGGATACAGATTCCCTTATGTATCATGTAAAATGTGAAGACCTTTACGCAGATATGGCGCATCATCTCCACCTTTACGACACCTCGGATTATCCTCCCACACATCCCCTCTATTCGACGAAAAATAAGAAGAAGATAGGCTGCTTCAAAGATGAAATGAATGGTCGCATCATCGAAGAGTTCGTCGGCTTGCGTGCAAAAATGTACTCCATAAAATCAGAAGGAGGAAATGAGAAGAAGACCGCTAAAGGAGTTGCACGTTAAGTCGTCGCACAGAAAATGAAGCATGCCGACTATCTGAGGTGTCTGAAGGAAGGGAAATTAACAAGGGAAAAAATGATGAAAATTGGAAGCGATTGCCATCAGCTGTATACGCAGAAACTTAGCAAAATTGCTCTCTCCCCATTCGATGACAAGAGATACCTCTTGGAAGATGGCATCCATTCGTATGCCTATGGGCATTATCGAATCCCGAATACGTGATAGTCACCATGTGTAAATATTCATCTGTATATAATTCATCTGTAAATACTCATCATATAATGTGAAAAAAAAATTAGTCCAATATTTGTAATGTAAATGTTTAAATAAATGTATCTGATTTAATTTCTTTTGTTTTCATTTGTATGCATCAAAAATAATTATGAAACAGAATAATGAACTGAATTGAGTGAAGTTATTCGAGTTAAGAAAAATAACTATGATGAGAAGTGAATAAGTTTACACATCTAACACCTGTGAAAATAGTAAAACACCAATGATTATGTAAAATGTTAATGAAAAAAAGAATTAATTGTAATGAATAGCTAATGTTAATTACTAAATTGATGGATTGAATTAAACTCTCAATGCAAAACATTGATAGTGTAACGAATAAATGAAAGCGTAATAAATGCATGAAAATAATAAAATGACAATGTAAACGATTAATAATGCGATTAAAATCTAACTCATGAAAATGTATAAATCATATTGAATATTAAAGCTGATTGATCTAACTTGTGAAAAAATATTCAAAATTGATCTGCATTGGTATGCAAATTGCACTGGCAGATGAAAAGAAGTTGATGGGGTGTATCGATTTAATGCACCGGGCTGGATGGTGGGACCGTCAACTTTCAATTTATTTTTTGTAAAAACCTTTGTTACAAAGAAAAAACGACATAGACCAGTATGATTGTAAATAAATAAAAAAGCGCGGGGAAAAAAAGCGTGAAATAACTTTGTACAACTTTATGGGGATGGTATGACAAAAAGTATCACACATTGTTATGACAACAATTGTGACATTTTGCCATTCGCTAAAACCAAAACTCCAGATGTTGTGAAAACAGGTTGCCACCCGAAAACTAAAAAAAATTATCTTTGTGAAAATCTTTGAATAAGGTTACGAAGAAAAAAACGACAAAGTGCAAAAATATTCTAAGTACAAAAACGCGGGAAAATATTCAAAAACGCGCCAAAATAACCTCGTTACCTTCTACGGTTTCTCGCGGCGGCCCCGGTGGTGGGGAGGTCAGAGGAGAGCTCAACCCAAGGTCACAGGCGAGGTCACAGGCGCAACCAGGGGTGGGAGGCGCACCCAGGGAGTTGGGAGGCGGAGTTCCCTCCGGCCCTCCGCCTCTTGGCGCAGAATGCCCATTATCTCCCTACTTATACGTTCTTAGGCACTTATCTACGTGTGGTCGAGTCGAGAAAAAAACTCAACATTCATTCGGGGGTGAGTAAAATGGAAATCAAGGTCGATTTTTGAGTGAAAATTTTTTCGCGAATACAATACTTCCTTTTTTTTTTAAAGGAAGTAAAAATCTATTATAATTGGGAAAACAAAGCAAATGCAAAAAACCTTGCTAATCTGAAATAGACTAAAAAACACTACCGTTTATATACAGGCAAAATAAAAGTACTAGGTACAATCCATATCAATTCAACAAGGAGCGTAACATGATGGTCTGCGATTTTTTGAATTAAACGTATGTTAAAATTCATAAAATTTTTTTAAGAAATACGGTTTTTTTTTATTTTTTTAAATTTCTGGGCCGAGATACGGGCCGCCATAGATGGCGGTCCTGTCATGATTTCTCACTTGGGATTTTCGTCAAAATCTTTAAAGTACATGATCTCAGGAACGGTAGAACATATTTTGCTGCGGTTTTATTCAAAAGGATAATTTTTCTTGTTTAAAAATATATGCAACATTTTGAAATATGAGCTTTAGTTTTTTTTCCACAGTCTTTTGAAAAAAAAAAAGTGTTTTTGATTTTTCTCAAAAATGCCAATATCAAAAATTTTCAATTTTTTAGTTTATTAGTACCACTGAGCACTACGTTTCCTGAAAAGGAGATTTTCCACTTTTTCGTTTAAGAGATTTTAGAGGCGTATGAAAAAATGAGGGGTTTTAAGGAACTTTTAACGTAATGGCAGATCTGAAAATTCAAAAAAAAAAAAAAAAAAATCGTCACAAGTGGCCAGAAAACACTTTTGGTTAAGTTATATAACGAAATTTTCATTTTGAGTAACCATTTTATTCAGGATATTGAATTTACTGAGAATAAGATGGCATATTGTGCTTAACGATTCTTTTGGCGCTACGCTAAAAGGTTGCGTGGGGAAATGCAGCTAATCGGCTGGAGACTGCGTTCTTGTTTTCATAAAAAATAAAACTCCGGGATAAAGTGGAGACTCAAAATGAAAATTTCGCTATATAACTTAATTAATAGTGTTTTCTGGCCACTTGTGGCGAAAATTGTTTTTGAATTTTCAGGAGTGCCAATACGTAAAGAGTTCCTTAAAAACCGTTTTTTTTTTTTTTTTTTTCAAATACCTCTAAAATCCCTTAAACGAAAAAGTGGAAGCTCTCCTTTTCAGGGAACGCAGTGTTTAGTGGTACTAATAAACTTAAAAAAAAAAAAAATGAAATTTTTTGAAATTGGCATTTTTGAGAAAAATTAAAAAAATTATTTTTAACTTTTTTTTCCAAAAGACTGAAAAAACAACTAAAGCACATATTTCAAAATGTTGCTTTTTTTTAACTAGAATAAAAAAATTTTGAAAAAAAAAATAGAACCGACTTCAAAATTGCTCTAAAAAGTGAAAAATAATTTTATTCTTTAAACACCATCGATAATACTTTTAAACATAATTTTTGAAGTTGGCGCAAAAACGATCGATAAAATCATTCACAGCCATAACTCAACTACAAGTATAAATTTAACCAGGTCCAGTTTCTTCACTACCACATGCATTACGCATTGATGACAGCATATCTGAGTAACGATATAAATGTTTCGTTCCTAAGTTTGGATGATTTTTTGATAAAAATATGAACGAAGCATGGTTACAATGGATTTTACTTTTTGTTTTTGCGCCAACTTCAAAAATTATGTTTAAAAGTATTATCGATGGTGTTTAAAGAATAAAATTATTTTTCACTTTTTAGAGCAATTTTGAAGTCGGTTCTATTTTTTTTTTCAAAATTTTTTTATTTCGTTCTTTTTAGTGTAAATGTAGATATTTCAGTAAAAGTAAGAAGTTACCTAGTAAGAAGTGCGGCTCTATATCACTGTATTGCTTTAGAAAAGCACTTATTCAAAATTATCATTACAATTACTATTAATGTTACAGTTATATGGCACCAAACTTTTATAACAATGAGTTTCATATTGTCGCGTAGATGAAAATAGCGAAGACAATGTGAAAGCCAAATGAAGCGAATACTCGTTAGTCTCGAGATCTTTATTCAGAACCACGAATGAACGTTACATCTCCTTATACAGGGTGTCTCAAAAGGTCGTTTACAAACTTAACATGCTGGTCTGTCATATCATGATGAACAAGATTTACATAGGAACATGTGTTCGCAAACGCAATGCTGGCGCACTCCATGCACACAAAGTCAGACACTAACGGATGCACAACATGTCACATGTCTATTATACAAAGACGGTTTTATACAACATTTTAGTCTTTTAGGAAAGCTTAAAGCAGTTGCTAAAATTTGAGTCCTGCCAGCTCTCATAATCACGTTGCAACGACAACGCAGCGATCAGAGAAATCTTGTCAGAATGGATCGTTATTACGACGGTCGGTACTTCGTTCGTTGCGACGGTGTCTGACAGTTAAAGGCAGCAAATTTCAACAACAGCTATAAGCCTTCCTTGAAAACTAAAATGTTGTGTAAAATCGTCTTTGTGTAATAAATATGCGACATGTTCTGCATCCGTTAGTGCCTGACTTGGTGTGCGTAGTGCGCCAGCATTGGGCTTGCGAACGTATGTTACTGTGTAAATCTTGTTCATCATGATATGGCAGACCAGCATGTTAAGTTTGCAAACGACCTTTTGGGACACCCTGTATACAACTTGAAAAAGTGCTGGAACTTTCCAGACTTTAAAAGATACAGAAATTAATAGAACATTCGAGAAAATACGGGAAACAGTAGAAACGAAATTTTAGTAAAATTTACTGTGTCCTAGTCGGGATTTGAACCCGGGTTACTCGTGTGGGAGACGAGAATTCTACCACTGAGCCACCGTTATCCTCGGATGAAAAGAGCGAACTTCGCTACAATATGATTTTAATCATTTAATAGGGAAATTTACTGTTTTTTGCCCATAACTTTTTATCTAAAGAACAAATATGGTCAAACAAAGTAATGGGACCTAAGTTGAGCCATATTCTATCCATTAAAAAAAGAATCATCAAAATCGGTTCACTAGGTGAGACGCTATGAGTGGACAAACAAAAAAAAAAAACATACATACGGTATGAACTGATAACCGCCTCCTTTTTGAAGTCGGTTAAAAAATATCCTTTTAAATAAAACAAACCGCAACAAAATAACCGTTCCTGAGATAATGTATTTGAAAGATTTTGACGAAAATCCCAAGTGAGAAATCATGACAGGACCGCCATCTTTGGCGGCCTGTATCTCGGCCCAAGGATTTTGGGCAAAAAAAAAAAAAAAAAAGTATTTCTTAATTTTTTATGAAATTTACCATACGTTAAATTCAAAAAAATCGGGGACCATGATGTTACGCCCCTTGTTGAATTGAGATGGATTCTACCACTATATATTCGCTGTAAAGCCCTCCCAATATTTTGTTCAAATAAGACTTTTTATGCCTGCAATATTTATTATTATGAGAATAAATACTTAGCATAAGAAAAACTAAACAATTCAAACTATGCACGACATAATGTCGCTCCCTCCCCGAAAAAAATGGACTTAGAGGATTTGCTTGAAATAGATTTATTGATGAACCCAAGTATTCTGTTGGATTTGTTACTTGCAATGCTGCACTGTTGACTAAACTTGAAGTCATGATTTATTAAGATACCCAGATCAATAACATTTTCTGCCTGGCTAATGAATGAACCCTGTAAACGATAACTCGTACGCTTATTTCAATGACCTAAGTGTAGCACTTGATATTTCCCTACATTAACTGCCATACCCCACCTATCCGGCCACTTAGTAATATAATCTAAATCTTCTTGAAGCTGTTGTACCTGTTCTTCATTTTCTACAATAACTTTTACATCATTAGCAAAACAATTCATGCTTCCAGAAATATTCTCATTGATGTCATTCATAAAAATAATAAACAAGACAGGCCCTAAAACTGAACCCTGAAGAACCCCGCTTAAAACATCACTCCATTTAGATTGATTTCCCCTCACAACGACTCTTTGTTTCCTTCCAGTTAGCCAATTTTTAACCCAAAGTAAAGTTTTTCCTCCCTTTCCTATATCAGCTAATTTGCTGAGAAGAGCAACATGCGGTACCTTATCAAAAGCTTTTTAAAAATCAAAATAAACAACATCCACACACTTTTGTTATTTAAAGCCAAGGTAACCTTGTCGTAGATATGCAATAAATTCGTAGCACAGGATTTACCTTTCCTGCAACCATACTGCAAAGTAGTCAACAGGCTATTATTCTCTAAGAACTTCATAATATTAATTTTGATCAAAGCTTCGAAAATCTTACAAACCACTAAAGTCAGACTTACAGGTCTATAATTCCCAGCATTACCTTTAGACCCTTTCTTGAAGAGCGGCGTTATGTTAGCCAGTTTCCAGTCCTCTGGCACCGTCCCTGAGTTATAAGAAGCATTGCAAATATTTAAAATAACATCCATTCCTCTGCATATTCAACTAAAATTTCTGGATAAATATTATCTAGTCCCGGGCTTTAATTGCTTTCACTTTTTTCAAATAAAATAGAACCTCCTCCCTGGAAAACAAAAAATCCTCAAGCTGCATAATTGCTTTTGTCTTGCTAGTGTCATCTGTTGCGATACAGTTATCGTTAAACACATTGGAAAAAAGTTATTAAGAACATTTTCAATATCCCCCTATGTAAGTCTTTAGCGAACTCAATGAATCGGACGCCACGGGTAACCCCCCCCCCTTATTTCTTTTTGAGAATTAAGTATTGTTTTGTTTTCCCCTCTAAGCTCTTTTTCTTGCGAGATTTTTTCTTAGTTTTATTTTTATTTATAAAAGCATTTTTCTTTTGTATAATCTTTTTTTTTAATTCAAAAAAAAAAAAAAAAAAAGTCTTTTTTTAAAGTCAGTCGAAATGCCGCCCCCTAGCTGCTGCGCCCCTGGCGAGAGCTACTCCTGCCATGCCCTAGTTACGCTACTGGGTAGGAGTGGGGCCTATAGTTTTCCTTGCACAGCAGTAGTACACAGATATTATTTTTTAACTTTTTTTTAAAACTCTTTTTAATTTCTTTTCATGTTACGTTGTCATATTTTTACTCATTTTACTCACACAATTATTATTTTGTGATCTACAAAGGGAAGCCAAAATGTGATTTTGAGGACTTGGCCTAAGTTCCTGGCCGAAGGTCCGTCCCTGTACTTATTTTTTATTCGCAATTTCTTTCGGATATAGTTGCAATATAATATTATTATTTAGCTTTGAAAGTTTAGCTATGGTGGTTTTAAATGATTTTAAAGAGTAGTTGATTATATGCCTCTTTCTCTGAATTTTGAATGTCAGTTGACGTCATTATAGCAGGATTTTTTTTTTACTTCATAGATTGCGCTTGGAGCTTAGGTAAAATTATGTGCGTACAATTTTAATTAAAGAAACATAATCTTTTTTTTTTAATTTTGGAGTTTGAAGAAAAATTTAAATACACTTAAAGAGCTTTTTCTTTAACCTTATAGCACGAGCACAATCGTGCGGGTACAGCTAGTATTTGAGGAGTAATTTGTCAAAAGGGAACACATCCACTTTTTAGAAAAAATCATTCTATGACATTTTCTAAATCTTTCAGATGACCTTTATCGAATCACTTACTCGCAAGAAGTCCAAGCGTGGAAAATCCTATTTTATTTAGGGTAAAGTGTAGCTTTTTGATCAAAAGGTAACAAATCCGTCCTCTGCACGTTTTATTTTAAACAAAAGGGGACACATCCTGAAAGAATATGTAGTACGAAGACTTTTAGATCCAAAGGAACACAGATACAAAATCCTCAAATTTTAATCCGCTACTTTTAGGTACATGTTTAGGTTTTAAGGGTTCAAAGAAGGGTAACTAGACTAGTAAGGGTACTTTCAGATTTAGATTATGATACCAGATTTAATAGGCTTAATATGTACAGCCTGGAGCAAAGGAGGATCCGAGGGGACATGATTCAGTTGTTTAAATTTATCAAAATGAATGATGTTAATGGATTAAATTTTTGCACCGAAAGCAGGACAAGGGGTCATTGTTTTAAGCTATTCAAATCTCAGACTAACCTGGAAATAAGGAAAAACTACTACTTTAGTAGGGTTGTGGGCACTTGGAACAGCTTACCGGAAGAGGTGGTAACGAGCAAGGGGGTGGATAGCTTTAAGAGGGCCATTGGTCTTCATTGAGGACTAATAAATTGACTAGGACCAGCCTAGCTGGGCCAAGAGCCTGTTGCTGGTCGTCACATTTGTATTTGTATTTGTATCATGTACTTCGATAAGCGAATATGAGAGGGTGAAATATTAGAGTTTCGGTTAAATTAGAATTTTCAACATTCAGGTTTTCGTTCAAAAGGTCCCAAATCCAAAAATTAAGACGGCGATATCTCCTTGTTTTTTTTTTTTTTTTTTGTTTTTTTTTTTTTTTTACACCAACATTTCTTACTCTGGGTCATGATTTGCTGTGATTTTGTGCTGAATTCTGTACCCAGAGAAGTTGATAAAACTATTTTGCTTTTACCCTAATTCCACCTCTTGAACATTTTTGGAAAATGAATATGTTCCCTTTTGATAAATAAGTCTTCATTTAATAGTATGTAAGTGATGTTTACAAAACATCGAATAAAATTGCTACATTACTAAAACAGTTATTAATTGTGAGGCCATGTTGTTCCATTAATGGGCCTTTACCAGAACACAAACTACTTCTGAGTTTAGTGTTTTGCTGCTTTATTTTTTTATTTGATAAGACTTACTACATGTTAAAATTTAAATTTGTTATCTGTTGATCAGATAGAGTAATGAATCACCTGGCTCGTTTTAGGGGAAATGTGGGGCAAAATGAAGTGATGAAATATTTACTCTGCTTTTAGCGCCACCAATCTAGTAATATTGTATAATATGTAGTAACACATGTAGTCTATTCCAGCTACGGAAAAAATTCCTATGAAAATCAAATAATATCATAATACAAGCAATTTTCAAAAATTGATACGCATATTTAATATTTTGTTGTAGGTCAAAAATATTTTCGGTATTATTAAGTTGTTATTAACATTTGAATTATTATTTGAGACCTACTAATATTCAATGCAATATTTATTTGCTTAATATTAAGCATTGTAATGCACTGTAAATGCTTTGCACAATTAGGCTTGTCCATGCGGGGCAAAGTGAAATAGTTCATATCATTTACTTATTCAGTCTTTTATCAAACCACTTACGTATTCATTTATTAATTAGTTCATTTACATTCCTTCATTTAATAATTCCCTTATTTAATCATTCACACTTTCTTATTCTTTCATTTTCTTTTCATCTATTCATTAATTCTTTTATTTATCCGTTTATTTAATAAAAAATATCTTTGATAATTGAATAGAAAATATTTCATTTTTCACTTTGCCCTATAAAATTATTATTATTATTATTTTTCTTTTTTTTTGAGGCAAGAACTTATTGCCAAAAATGAAAAATAATTTTTCAAAGCAAGCTTTGTTGTAAAATATATAGTTCTTTCTTTATGTATCTTAGTTTTCAGAACAAATTTCCAATTGGTTCACTTTGAAAAACGTAAGTTTTCTTAACTATGTCACTTTGCACCACATTCCCTACTTCTGACCCACTACTGACTACATTTGAAGACTATTACTTATAAAACCAAGTGTTTTACTTAAAAATAAGTGCTTAATAATTTTTTTATATAGAGCGTATTTTTTAAGAAGCGTACATATTTGTCCATTTTTCTTCTTCCCCCCCCCCTCCTCCCCTCTTGTCACAAACTCTCACTCTCATCATTTCAAACTCCTACCCCCCCTCAAAACATTACATCATATATGAGCAGTCCCATTATAAACGCAAAAAGCAAGTTCTGCTACATTTTTCAAGAAAATAAGCCTTTTTTTTTCAGATGAATATTCAAAATGCGTGTGAGAGTATAGTTTGAACAGCTCCTTCCTTCATCACATTTATGAAGTACCAAAAAGCATTTCGTTTTTCTGAAAAATATTATTGGGTACTTCAAAAGTAATCCATATTAAATTATTGGAAAAGGCATAAATCAACTTTTAAAATGTATTCTTCGTGAAATTATTTTGAAATATTTTGAGAAAATTAAACTATCGTTTACTGTTGCAAAATACCTCTAAGACAGGGGGTCCCAAAGTGGGTGCCACGGCCCCCCAGGGTGCCGCAGAGAGAGAGGAGCGAAGGGTGCCGTGAAGTCACTATGGCATCAATAATAAATATGTACATATATAATAGAGATAGGCTACGATGCTGCGAGAAAGTTCTTATTCTTCAAAGGGTGGTGCGACTCGGAAAAGTTTGAGAATCCCCCGTTTCACACGATGCTTGAGTGCACGAGACTTGAGTGCATGACTGGATGGTCCGCCTCGGGTTTCGACCGTCTAGGTGATACCCAAAGAGGAATTGCAAATTTTGGAAAATATAAATACTTCACACAATCCAGAAAATTTCTCCTCGATATTTAAAATTATATTTACTCTATCAAACGTTGTTGCATCAACGAGGGGGAGGGGGGTGCGCTAGGAGACACCCTCTGGAGGGGGGGGTTGATGCCAAATTGTATATCAGAGCTTATGAAAAATATAGATATTTCAGTTCAGAAATTTTTCCCCAACATTATATTATCAAAATCAACATCAAGAAAAAGGTAGTTGCTACTGATAAATGTCTTCCTTTTCTACGAATTAAATTGATCTATAAAGAATCTAAATCTGAAATTTCAATTCGAGATTACAACAAATCGGAATCGATCTTGGTAAATAATACTGAATTCTGAGACTCTGTGCTAAAAATGAGAAAAACTTCCCAATCGGCACATTTCGTCAGAATTTGCTATTTGTTCTATTAGCAAACATCCTATCAACATCTAAATCCTTTTACGCAACAAACTAAAATCATTTAAGAAAGGTGGATTTCATCAATGCAAAGGGGGGGGGGAAGCGACTACACTGCGGTTTAAATGTCAGCTGAATTTTACGTAGTACAATTGAGTTAGGATTAGAATGATAGTGACATAGGTCAAAAATTTCACAAATTGAGCTTCGCGTGTATTTTGACTACTCTTTAGTTCCTCTATTAAGTATACTAGAAGTGAAAATAAATAATAAAATAAATTTAAGTGACTTTTCTTGTACAGTCAACTCTCAATAACTCGAGGAGTTCGAAAGGACCGGTAAAACTTTCGAGTTAGTTTGAGTAGTTCCAGGTAGTTCGAGTTATTGGAAGTTCCCTTCCCAGCTTTCTGAAGAATAATTTTTATTTTCTTTTTCGGGAATAGTTGGAAAACTCAATTGGTGGGATCAAAGAAGTGCAATAATTAAACAACCCCGAAAACAACTTTGAGAGCCAAAAATTATCTTTTCGAAGTACATTTTTTTGTTCAGAAATACAGAATAGGTCAATAGCTTTTTAAAAAATGTATGAGAGTTAAAATGCATAAAAATTAAAAAAACATAAACCTAATGGCAACATGGTGTCATTTGCCTTTTATCATGCATGAAAGAAAATTTGGAATGTTTGAAAAAAAAAGTGGGGGAAAAGAGGGGAACAAAGGTAAAAAAAAATATTGAGAAAGAAATGCATTGTTTTTAAAAATAAATCAAATGAGGTATATAAGATTGCTGACTGTTAAAAATCAACAGAAAGTATTATGCTTCAGTAAATTGGTTAACTGCACCATGAAGAAACGTTAAGCTTTCGAGGAATTTCCAGCAACTTGATTGTAAGAAAGGTAATAAAGAAATCCGATTCACTAAAAAACATATGTAAAAAAAAGTGCTTTTATTATTGAACGAAGCCGTGAACCATATAATAAACAATTTTTGCAAAAGTGTTCTGTCTTTTTAAACGACAACTAAACCGAAAAGGAAAATATTTTGGAATGAAACGTTTTTCAGAGTGCATTTAAGCACTGTAAAAAATCTCGGAAAACTCTCTGAATATACAAAAAAGTTTTCCGTAATACACAGATTCGTACGCCCTCCGCAGTTTTCTGCTATAATCAAAAACCTTTCCCGTTTAGCAAGAAAGTAAGAGTCGACGCATGCGCAGCTCACACGGCAATTTTATAGTCCAGCAGCAAATCTAAACTGAAACTTTTGAAAGCACGCAATGAAAACAAGTGCTGACTCATGTATGCGAAGTAACACTCATCAAGGGGATTAGTAGAAGTTTTCTTCCTCGCATGAATTCACTGAAGATAATTTTAAAGTCTTATATTTTCTTGCTTATGTATCGTCATGAGATTGAATTTGAAGCTATGTCACTTATTTTTAAGTACGAAGTGCAAATTCTCGATTCATGCTCGCGGAAGGAATACAAACTGAAATTAAAAACCAAATAACTGCCGAGAGGACGCCATGTAAATTCATTGCGTCGCATAACTTGTGTAGGTAATTTACTTTTTTCTTGGATACTTTTCTTCTTTCTACCAAATGGGTAATTTTTGTTGGCAGAATTTTATTCTGTCATAAAAATCACCTTTTTGGTGACCAAAGCCTGCAAAAGACCACCACCGACGAATAGGTAAGTCGCTTTGCAACTCTATTACTTTAAAGAGATTTAGTTCATATAAATCTCGTTAAAAAAAACTATTTTCTTCAGTATCATTTTTTCGTTGTGAACTATTGCAATTTGAAAATATTTTACATTTCATAGAACACATATCTAAAGTGCAAGTGTGTCTAGTTTTATTCTGTGAAATTTATGAATTGAAGAATATAAAAAACTTTAAATAAGTGTTATTGTGTACTTTGTTTTTATGTGTCAATGTCAGTTAATATTTGGCTGAACATTTATGTATCAAGCATTATGAATTAAATGTTATAATATGCAAATTGTCAGGTTTGATAGTTCGTCTTTAAGGTTGCATGTTTTCTTTCTCTTGTAAACAGTGTAGCTAGATTGTATGAAGTAAAAAAAAAAACTATCTCTTGTAATTAGGAACATAGTGCTTCAGTATTATCTAAATGACGATATCTCTTTAAATATTTGCATTAGCGAAACGCTTTAAATTAGTTAAATGTGTATTAATTTCTTTAACAAATGGATACATATATGTATCTATTGTGTATTTTGTGTATGTATTATGTATTTAAAAGTGTCTTCATTTTTTTTCGTTTTACGAGCCTCAATTTTACCAAAAGCAAAAAAAAAAAAAAAAAAGACTTAATAAAATAATTTTGTATTTTTACAACATATTAAAGTATTTGACTTATAATTTATATGATACTTTGATTTATAATGTATATGATGCTTTGATTTATAATGTATATGATGTTGCTTTTTCAAGGGGGGGTGGGCGCTTCATAGCATTTTATGGGTGCACCATCACTCTTATGGTGGGGGGGGGGGATTCTCGTATATATGAAATGGAATAATCATGTAATAGAGTTCAATGTTTTAATAAATAAAATATATAATGCATTTTGCGCACACTGTAAAAATAAAATCAGTAACCTATTTTGAATAAGTATTTATATTTGTGATGAGCTGGAAAAGAGCAAGAACAAAAGAATCAACCCGAATGGTTCCAGCAGGGGGACTTGGTGTCATATTTAAATTCATCAATTTCTCTGTTGGTACTTTTCGGTACACTTTGTTCGTCAGAGAAATTGACTTGAGGTGAACGAATTCCGGAACGCGAAGGGTAGGTAAGTCCTGTCAAATTTTATCCGAAGATAAAAGCTATCAAGTTTGATACAAGATATGTTTTTAAGTTCTGCATTAAAAATACAATATGTTGATAGTTTTGTCTTGAAAATATTGAGAGAAAAACTGAAGTTTAAGATAGTTTAACAAACAATCCCCACTTTTTAGAAGGTACCCCAATCCAATTCCCCGACGATTTTGTGATTAGGAATGAAACTACTAGATTATTTCATAATTTTTCAAAAATTTATAACTGTGCATATGTTATGCTGTTAACCATGCTATTTGTCATTAGAAATTCAAAAAAAAAAAAAAAAAAAAATCCACGAATGATTCTAAAATTGCTTGTATTATTGCTCTTAGATATGAAAGAATTGAAACTGATATGGTATGCAATACTATAATAAAGAATTATATTTTAGAAAAAATCACGGAAAAAGGATTCCGAAATTCTCGGAAACGTTTTTGAAAATTGTTTGGAGCATTCCGAAATACTCGGAAACGTTTTCGAAAGTTTCATGAACCACAGCTGCACAGAATACTCAGAAACTTTTCTGGAAATTACGGAAAGAGGATTCCGAGATACTCAGAAACGTTTCTGAAAATTACAGAAAGAGGATTCCGAAATACTCAGAAACGTTTCTGAAAATTACAGAAAGAGGATTCCGAAATACTCAGACACGTTTCTGGACATTACAGAAAGAGGATTCCGAAATACTCAGAAACGTTTTTGAAACTTTCATGAACCACAGCTGCACGATATACTCAGAAACGTTTCCGGATTTTTTTTACAGTGAGGTTAAGGGAGCAAAAACACTTCTCTTCAAACACTCGAGGGTTGAAATTTGAAGGAGAAAAGCGTCAATTTGTTGCTTTTTTATAAATTTTTAAAATGAGTCAAAGATTTTTCGTACACCCTGTATAACATTTAAAATAATGCAGAGCACTTTGGTACATTTTCATTTACATTTCAACTAAGAGTACAATTCTATACCAAGGAGGTAAGGGGCTCTATAAGTCACAAAACTAAAGTTAACCATGAGATAAGTTTTAAATTCTCAAGCGAAATGCGTAATTACTTTATTCAGAATTCATGATATGTTGCGTTTTATTATAAATTAAGGAATCACTCGGATAGTTAAACGAGAAAATCATACACTGTAAAAAAAATCCGGAAACGTTTCTGAGTATATCGTGCAGCTGCGGTTCATGAAATTTTCAAAAGCGTTTCTGAGTATTTCGGAATTCTCTTTCTATAATGTCCAGAAACGTGTCTGAGTATTCCGGAATCCTCTTTCAATGTTTCTGAGTATTTTGGAATACTCTTTCTGTAACTTTCAGAAACGTTTCTGAGTATTTCGAAATCCTCTTTCCGTAATTTCCAGAAATGTTTCTGAGTATTCTGTGCAGCTGTGGTTCATGAAAGTTTCGAAAACGTTTCCGAGTATTTCGGAATTCTCCAAACAATTTTCAAAAACGTTTCCAAGAATTTCGGAATCCTTTTTCCGTGATTTTTTTTTAAATATAATTCTTTACTATAATATTGCATACCATATCAGTTTCAATTCTGTCATATATAAGAGCAGTGAAACAAGCAATTTTAGAATCATTCGTGGATTTTTTTTTTTCTGAATTTCTAATGACAAATAGCATGGTTAACAGCATAACATATGCAAATTTATAAATTTTTGAAAATTTCTGAAATAATAGAGTAGTTTCATTCCTAATCACAAAATCGTCAGGGGAGGGGAGGGGGGTGCTTTCTCAAAAGTGGGATTGTTTGTTAAATAATCTTAAACTTCAGTTTTTCTCTCAATATTTTCAAGACAAAATTATCAACATATTGTATTTTTAATGCAGAACTTAAAAACATATCTTGTATCAAACTTGATAGCTTTTATTTTCGAATAAAATTTGACAGAACTTACCTACCCATCGCGTCCCGGAATTTGTTCACCTCAAGTCAATTTCTCTGACGTACAAAGTGTACCGAAAAGTGCCAACAGAGAAATTGGTGAGGTAAACTAATGTCAAGGAATTTTTTATTGTCAACCACATTTAACAAAATGAATAAGCACATGAATTAATTGCATAACTATGTTGCTTACTAATAGATAACTGGGTCATTTTCTAATGGTATAAATATTTTTTAAATGAATGAATAAATTATAATTAAAAAAATATATAATACTGGCACATTTTTTGTGAAGCATATTACAATACTAGAAAACATTTGCATTACCATATTTTTAATGAATTAAACAATTGATTTTTTTTCTTTTTGAACCAAAATGTATGTACATCCAAGTATTTCGAAATACCTTTTCTGTGATTGCTTCTCAAATATAAATCTTTTTTCTTTTGCGTAATTAATCAGTTTCGGTTGGTTACAACAAATAGTACACCGCGCACATAGGTATGTAGGATAACTTTAAATTAATTCGATAAACCCAAAAACAGTTACGATTGGAGCCTCATCAAATGCAAATCAACAAAAATATAAATGTATATAACAACATGTTTTAAAATATTCATTAATACTTACAAGTGAACATGAGCGGAAGAAAATCTAAGGACCTCCATTACAACTGAATAAGTAATCCAAAGGGTTTCATTTCTTTAAGTATAAACGTGTTGAAACTATTCACGCTTGAACACACACTATATATCTAATTATAGTAGCACTGGAAATTGTAAAGAAGCAAATGGTTATTAACTAACTTAATAGCTTCGTACATCGTCTAAAAAATCAAGGGCAATCCAAAATGCAAAGGCGTAAAATTAGTTTCGACACATTTTGCTACTCTCTAGACATGAAATAACAAGCATTCCAATGCTAAACAGTTGTTGACTGCAGCAACCATAGATAAGAAAAAAATATTTCCCGACTCATTGGCGCTCGTGTTGGAAGGATGAAATACGTTTCGAAGCGTTGCGTCATCACTTCCGCTTCTAGATTTCTTGAAATAACAAAAAGCTTTCTGAATAATGAGGAGTTCGCTATTGGATGAAGGATTCCTACTATTTCGGAAACATTTCCGATATATCCAGAAACGTTTCCGAAATTTGTTACAGTGTACTAGAAATAGTTCATTTACGGTATATCCCTAACATATATATTAGAATCGTAAGGGCATTGAGAGAAGTAAAATTTATTTCTTTTTTTTTTTAATTTTTAGTTTTGGGACAAAACTTATGCATGAATTCAACTGCTCTCGTGTATTCTCTTCGTTAAAATAAATTCTTTTGTAAAAATTAAAATCTTAAGACATGATCATTTCTACAACTTGAAACGTTACTTCTGTAGGTGACAAATGAAAAGAATTCTTCGAAAAGAACAACAAAGAAAATGCTTAAAAAAATTGAAGAGAAAAAAGAGTTAATATTTTTCATTTCAAGTGAAGTCCAGTGGCTCGGTGGTAGCGCTTCGTGCTTCCACGCCACAGGTCGGGGTTCTATTCCGGGGTCGGGCATGGTCGACTCAGTCGTTCATCGCCTTCCTTGGGTCGATAAAGTGCGTACCAAGCGTGCTTGGGAACTAAACTGTGGGGGTTCCGTGTACGGCTGACCTCCTAGCCGAAAACATCTGCCTAGGACCCTTGGTCATAAAAACTGCGATGAGCACAGTAGGCATGGGCTGTCGTGCCGCTGCTTTTGATTTGTATTTCATTTGAAGCATTTGGTTTTCAGCATCCAGTTGAAACACATTGAAAAACTTTTAAAATGGGACATTGGTTAATATTAGTTGTTGCGCAAATATTAACGAATAATATGATTATATATGAGGGGAAACAATTCAAAATTTCTTAATCATTGCCAGTTAAATTAAAAAAAAACTGCCTATTCAAAAAATTAAAAAACAAATAATTTTTTTCGAATCCTACATAGCGAGAAATCGCAAACTAAATGCTATTAAAATCTTGTTCGTCAAGGCGCAAAAGAGTTATTTTCATTGGTTAATTTGTGTATCAAAAACAGACTCTTAGTTGGAAAAAACTGAAATGCGCAATTTTATTTCTAGTTTTATCGCCTAATTACATACAACTATACGTTATTACCCTCAGTTGGACAATCAGTAACATTTCGAAAACACTTAGCTTATTTGGCATTCTTGACATTTTCCCTCTTTCTTCGACATTCAGTCACATGTGTTTGTCAATATTTCTTGCTTACGCTTACAGAGCATTTATTGATTTAAAAGAAGCAATAGGATATTCATTTCTATAATTAATCAAATGATGAAGTCCACTGCAGCATAGATTTATTGCTTTCAAATAATGCAGTTGTACCCAACTTTTTTTTTTAATCCGAGTGTAATATCTCATATTAAGACGTATCTCGCGGGTCAGAACACAAAAAAGTTTTAAAATATTTTTAAATTTTACAGATAGCCTGGGAAAACACGGCAAACGAAAGAAAATTACAAACCTAGAAATGATGTTATCATTGCTTGTTGCTCATTTTATTAATATGAAGTTTGCATAATTGCATATGCTTTCCCAAAACAAATTTCTGATGTATTTTGCTCCAAATTTGTAACAAACCGCCAGAATCCTAAGAAGCAAACAGGAGGGGAAAGAGAAAGTTCCGCTGCAATGGAGAAAGGATTTGACTGGCTGCGAATCGGCGAGGGTTGCTACCGTATTATCAAGGACAGTTATGAAATCGAGTAGTTGCACATTAAAAAATAAATAAATGAAAATTTTTTTATGTATAGAGAACATAGAGGAAAACCCATTTCTGAAAATTCATTTCCAACCAACAATAATGGAGTACGATATAAAATGTATGAATAAAATAAAATATTTAAGTCAAATAAAAACACATGATCATACTGATGAGAATTTTGCAAAAAGATGACAATAATGCGGCAGCTTTTAAAATTCCCGTTCTATATTTCTCCAACGACAATAGTAAAATCATTTCAGAGCTATTTAGTGAAAGAAACTTTGATATTTTTGGTCGATGTATTACCAAGGAAGTTTATTACTACCATCGATGTTTCGACAGGGGTGCCCACCTGAGGGGGGGGGGGAATAATAGCACAGACTGCGCCATTGAACTTTTTAGGGGGGGGGGAGTGTTTTGAGGGGTATTTTCTTATGGGGGATCTCCGCGATATCGAGAGGGGAGGTACGCCCTTGCCCTTAGGGATGTGGGCACCCCTGGTTTTGATGTTGAATATCAATGTTTTGACACCGTTGTCGTACCTGTAGTAAATTATTATTTTTTTTTCTTTTACTGTAGGACTTCCCTCCCATTCGGGCTTTCCCTTCTTAAGTATTTTCGGTTTCGTGGAAACTCCAAACTTGACGTCAAAACTTTAACTGATAAGCTGCAGCATTTGCGGCTCTTAAAAAGAACTCATTTCACAATCCTTAAGTAGTTTCCGTAATTAAATGCTTTCTTAAGTTAAGCAACTTCAGCAACTATAGAAGCACCAGCGTGGAAAAATAACTATTTTATCACAATTTCTAAATAAAGTAGATATTCCACTACCAGAATCCGCTTCACCTCTCAGTTGCTCCCATCAGTTCGTCACTAAGACCGGTTGCTATGGGGGAATTATGACGTCTTTCCACCAATTTTCGCCACTAGCCTTGATGAAAATACTGGCTGGAGGCACGAGTTGGATTCAGCTTCTCTTCCCTCGCCAAACACTCTGTGTGTGACCGAATTAAGGCTGTTGTCCCAAGAGATTGGCGCCAAGGGAAAATCAATCTACTCCCGTAATCAAAATCAACAGCAAATAGCCTCCCGATCTTTGTTGCATACGACGTGATTTTCAGTCTAGAATGGATTGAGATAATATTGTAGAAAAATTTTGCGTTTTTATAATTTAAATTAATTTTAAATGAAAATCTCGCTTGGCGACGGTTTCAGAATAGCAACCATACACGCACTAAAAACTGAGCAACTTAGCTTCCTACTACAAATCCTGTAATACTATTGGGAAAAAAAACATTCATCGATGATTCATAAGACTTTGAGGGTCTTAATAATAATTTTTAAAGTTCATTTTAATCAATTTTTATATTTTAAAGTGTGGATGTTTTAAAAACTTGTTCAATCTACGGACATTTAGTTCCAACTTCCTCATGCAGATGTCGCTGAAGTAAGAAATCTGAAAAATACCAGTGTCTGGCATTTTTCCTAATTAACTCTACCATAAATCACTTCAGCTTTCTCCCCTTTTTCCCAATGCGAGCCACTTGCGAGTTCCTCCTTTCTTCATAGTCTGATAACGATGTTTCCCGAGGGCCCAAGGAATCGACACCCCATCGAGAAGGGGTTGAATGCGTTC
Organism: Uloborus diversus; assembly: GCF_026930045.1. Taxonomy (NCBI): domain Eukaryota; kingdom Metazoa; phylum Arthropoda; class Arachnida; order Araneae; family Uloboridae; genus Uloborus; species Uloborus diversus. Next base: position 41,097,307 of record NC_072733.1, on the reverse strand, counting down.
CTTTTGCTAATTTCAGCTTTTCACTGAGGCATTTCGCAATTTTTGATTTTGTCGGTCTGTATTTTGTTGTTGTGAATGCCATTCTCTAATAAAATGAAAAAAAAAAAATAATAATAAAAGCGATTTTTTGGCTATTTTGAAACGAAAAACATTTATATATGTTTTTTATTTTCATTTATGAGATAAATGAAAAATCATAGTGTATTCGACTATGTGTGAGCAAAAATTTTTAATTTACCTAAATCTGTCACGTTTGCTGTAATTGTATAGTTTGGTTTGAAGTTACCGGTTTATTAACGACTGCTTCGGTTTAGTCACTTAATAAAGAGGATTTCTTCTCTGGAAAAAGCAGGCTCCATCAAATATCTGTTGTTCGATCGACACTCAGAATAATTTCTGAAATTTCAACTTTTCATCATAGTTCTCCTAAATATTCTTGACTTAATATCTCAATAAGAAATAGTATATGATTTACACAAACATCGTATATGAGCCATAAAAGAGAAAAACGAAAGGTGAAAAAATGTGCAGACCAAATCCAAGAAGCTTTCCTGTTTTGAAAGTTTTACGGTTGTGACTATTTTTCAAAAAAATGAGGAATCTCATTTCAATAATGGTTTGGAAAAGAATTTGATACTGTTAAATTTATTCTTGTCTTCCTTTTCATTTTCTTTTTGATTTCCCCTCATGCAAATTGATCATTAACTTAATTTCATCTAAATATTTAACATTTATGACTCCTTTTTGCTCAGTATTTCCGTAATAATTACCTACACAGCACATAACAGTAAATTTTAGTGGGGGGGGGGGGGCTTTTCATATGGTAGTCAAAACTTACAAGAGACTAAATAGTCATCTGCAATGGTACGGAAGGGCTTGGAGGAAGTAATTTATTTCTGCGATCGAGGTATTTTTATCTGAAGTTATTACTTTCAAATTAAATCAATCAAATATAGATTACTTTGTTCCAGGAAGGTTTCACTCAACTGGAATTGATAATTCCTCAAATGGATGGTATTCGAGGAACTCTGCAGTTTATGCAGTCAATATGCATCACAGCTCGCAAGATGAATATATACTTATCATACAAAGCGGAAAATGTTTCACTCAACTGGAATTGATAATTAAACAATTCTCGAAATTCATTCTCTTAGAAACGGTTTATTGGATATAAAGTAAATATAAAATCAAAAACATATTTCACTTATTATTGAAATTTTTTTATATGCAATTTGATGACTAATGATACAATGAAAAATGTGGCGGTGACTATAAATAAATATTCATACACGAAATAATAGGCTACATTTTGTTGATGTGCGCCTAAAATCGATTGTACACGAGGAACTCTGCAGTTTATGCAGTCAATATGCACCACAACTCACAAGATGAATATATACATATCATACAAAGAGGAAAATGCTTCACTCAACTGGAATTGATAGTTAAATAATTCTCGAAATTCATTTTCTTCAATAAAGAAACGGTGCATCCGTTATAAAGTAAATATAAAATCAGAAACATAATTAACTTAATATTGACATTTTTTTACAAGCAATTCGATGACTAATGATAATGAATAAAGTTGCGGTGATTATAAATAAACATTCATACTCGAAATAAATTGCTACATTTTGCTGAGGAGCGCCTCAAATCGATTGTACACGAGGAACTCTGCAGTTTATGCAGTCAATATGCATCACAGCTCACAAGATGAATATATACATATCATTACAAAGCGAAAATGTTTCACTCAACTGGAATTGATAATTAAACAATTCTCGAAATTCATTCTCTTAGAAACGGTTTATTGGATATAAAGTAAATATAAAATCAAAAACATATTTCACTTATTATTGAAATTTTTTTATATGCAATTTGATGACTAATGATACAATGAAAAATGTGGCGGTGACTATAAATAAATATTCATACACGAAATAATAGGCTACATTTTGTTGATGTGCGCCTAAAATCGATTGTACACGAGGAACTCTGCAGTTTATGCAGTCAATATGCACCACAACTCACAAGATGAATATATACATATCATACAAAGAGGAAAATGCTTCACTCAACTGGAATTGATAGTTAAATAATTCTCGAAATTCATTTTCTTCAATAAAGAAACGGTACATCCGATATAAAGTAAATATCAAATCAAAAACAAAATTAACTTAATATTGACATTTTCTTTACATGCAATTTGATGACTAATGATAATGAATAAAGTTGCGGTGATTATAAATAAACATTCATACTCGAAATAAATTGCTACATTTTGCTGAGGAGCGCCTCAAATCGATTGTACACGAGGAACTCTGCAGTTTATGCAGTCAATATGCATCACAGCTCACAAGATGAATATATACATATCATTACAAAGCAAAAATGCTTCACTCAACTGGAATTGATAGTTAAATAATTCTCGAAATTCATTTTCTTCAATAAAGAAACGGTGCATCCGTTATAAAGAAAATATAAAATCAGAAACATAATTAACTTAATATTGACATTTTTTTACAAGCAATTCGATGACTAATGATAATGAATAAAGTTGCGGTGATTATAAATAAACATTCATACTCGAAATAAATTGCTACATTTTGCTGAGGAGCGCCTCAGAAGGATTGTATACTAGGAACTCTGCAGTTTATGCAGTCAATATGCATCACAGCTCACAAGATGAATATATACATATCATACAAAGAGGAAAATGCTTCACTCAACTGGAATTGATAGTTAAATAATTCTCGAAATTCATTTTTTTCAATAAAGAAACGGTGCATCCGTTATAAAGTAAATATAAAATCAGAAACATAATTAACTTAATATTGACATTTTTTTACAAGCAATTCGATGACTAATGATAATGAATAAAGTTGCGGTGATTATAAATAAACATTCATACTCGAAATAAATTGCTACATTTTGCTGAGGAGCGCCTCAAATCGATTGTACACGAGGAACTCTGCAGTTTATGCAGTCAATATGCATCACAGCTCACAAGATGAATATATACATATCATTACAAAGCGAAAATGTTTCACTCAACTGGAATTGATAGTTAAATAATTCTCGAAATTCATTTTCTTCAATAAAGAAACGGTGCATCCGTTATAAAGTAAATATAAAATCAGAAACATAATTAACTTAATATTGACATTTTTTTACAAGCAATTCGATGACTAATGATAATGAATAAAGTTGCGGTGATTATAAATAAACATTCATACTCGAAATAAATTGCTACATTTTGCTGAGGAGCGCCTCAGAAGGATTGTATACTAGGATCTCTGCAGTTTATGCAGTCAATATGCATCACAGCTCACAAGATGAATATATACATATCATTACAAAGCAAAAATGCTTCACTCAACTGGAATTGATAGTTAAATAATTCTCGAAATTCATTTTCTTCAATAAAGAAACGGTGCATCCGTTATAAAGAAAATATAAAATCAGAAACATAATTAACTTAATATTGACATTTTTTTACAAGCAATTCGATGACTAATGATAATGAATAAAGTTGCGGTGATTATAAATAAACATTCATACTCGAAATAAATTGCTACATTTTGCTGAGGAGCGCCTCAGAAGGATTGTATACTAGGAACTCTGCAGTTTATGCAGTCAATATGCATCACAGCTCACAAGATGAATATATACATATCATACAAAGAGGAAAATGCTTCACTCAACTGGAATTGATAGTTAAATAATTCTCGAAATTCATTTTTTTCAATAAAGAAACGGTGCTTTCGTTATAAAGTAAATATAAAATCAGAAACATAATTAACTTAATATTGACATTTTTTTACAAGCAATTCGATGACTAATGATAATGAATAAAGTTGCGGTGATTATAAATAAACATTCATACTCGAAATAAATTGCTACATTTTGCTGAGGAGCGCCTCAAATCGATTGTATACGAGGAACTCTGCAGTTTATGCAGTCAATATGCATCACAGCTCACAAGATGAATATATACATATCATTACAAAGCGAAAATGTTTCACTCAACTGGAATTGATAGTTAAATAATTCTCGAAATTCATTTTCTTCAATAAAGAAACGGTGCATCCGTTATAAAGTAAATATAAAATCATAAACATAATTAAAATAATATTGACATTTTTTTACATGCAATTTGACGACTAATGATAATGCATAAAGTTGCGGTGATTATAAATAAACATTCATACTCGAAATAAATTGCTACATTTTGCTGAGGAGCGCCCCAGAAGGATTGTACACGAGGAACTCTGCAGTATATGCAGTCAATATGCATAACAGCTCACAAGATGAATATATACATATCATTACAAAGCGAAAATGTTTCACTCAACTGGAATTGATAGTTAAATAATTCTCGAAATTCATTTTCTTCAATAAAGAAACGGTGCATCCGTTATAAAGTAAATATAAAATCAGAAACATAATTAACTTGATATTTACATTTTTTACATGCAATTTGATGACTAATGATAATGAATAAAGTTGCGGTGATTACAAATAAACATTCATACTCGAAATAAATTGCTACATTTTGCTGAGGAGCGCCTCAGAAGGATTGTACACGAGGAACTCTGCAGTTTATGCAGTCAATATGCATCACAGCTCACAAGATGAATATATACATATCATTACAAAGCGAAAATGTTTCACTCAACTGGAATTGATAGTTAAATAATTCTCGAAATTCATTTTCTTCATTAAAGAAACGGTGCATCCGTTATAAAGTAAATATAAAATCATAAACATAATTAAAATAATATTGACATTTTTTTTACATGCAATTTGACGACTAATGATAATGAATAAAATTGCGGTGATTATAAATAAACATTCATACTCGAAATAAATTGCTACATTTTGCTGAGGAGCGCCTCAAATCGATTGTACACGAGGAACTCTGCAGTTTATGCAGTCAATATGCATCACAGCTCACAAGATGAATATATACATATCATTACAAAGCGAAAATGTTTCACTCAACTGGAATTGATAGTTAAATAATTCTCGAAATTCATTTTCTTCATTAAAGAAACGGTGCATCCGTTATAAAGTAAATATAAAATCATAAACATAATTAAAATAATATTGACATTTTTTTTACATGCAATTTGACGACTAATGATAATGCATAAAGTTGCGGTGATTATAAATAAACATTCATACTCGAAATAAATTGCTACATTTTGCTGAGGAGCGCCTCAGAAGGATTTTACACGAGGAACTCTGCAGTTTATGCAGTCAATATGCATAACAGCTCACAAGATGAATATATACATATCATTACAAAGCGAAAATGTTTCACTCAACTGGAATTGATAGTTAAATAATTCTCGAAATTCATTTTCTTCAATAGAGAAACGGTGCATCCGTTATAAAGTAAATATAAAATCAGAAACATAATTAACTTGATATTTACATTTTTTACATGCAATTTGATGACTAATGATAATGAATAAAGTTGCGGTGATTACAAATAAACATTCATACTCGAAATAAATTGCTACATTTTGCTGAGGAGCGCCTCAGAAGGATTGTACACGAGGAACTCTGCAGTTTATGCAGTCAATATGCATCACAGCTCACAAGATGAATATATACATATCATACAAAGAGGAAAATGCTTCACTCAACTGGAATTGATAGTTAAATAATTCTCGAAATTCATTTTCTTCAATAAAGAAACGGTGCATCCGTTATAAAGTAAATATAAAATCAGAAACATAATTAACTTGATATTTACATTTTTTACATGCAATTTGATGACTAATGATAATGAATAAAGTTGCGGTGATTACAAATAAACATTCATACTCGAAATAAATTGCTACATTTTGCTGAGGAGCGCCTCAGAAGGATTGTACACGAGGAACTCTGCAATTTATGCAGTCAATATGCATAACAGCTCACAAGATGAATACACACATATCATTACAAAGCGAAAATGTTTCACTCAACTGGAATTGATAGTTAAATAATTCTCTAAATTCATTTCCTTCAATAAAGAAACGGTGCATCCGTTATAAAGTAAATATAAAATCAGAAACATAATTAACTTAATATTGACATTTTTTTACAAGCAATTCGACGACTAATGATAATGCATAAAGTTGCGGTGATTATAAATAAACATTCATACTCGAAATAAATTGCTACATTTTGCTGAGGAGCGCCTCAGAGGGATTGTATACGAGGAACTCTGCAGTTTATGCAGTCAATATGCATCACAGCTCACAAGATGAATATATACATATCATTACAAAACGAAAATGTTTCACTCAACTGGAATTGATAGTTAAATAATTCTCGAAATTCATTTTCTTCAATAAAGAAACGGTATATCCGATATCAAGTAAATATAAAATCAGAAACATAATTAACTTAATATTGACATTTTTTTACATGCAATTTGATGACTAATGATAATGAATAAAGTTGCGGTGATTATAAATAAACATTCATACTCGAAATAATTTGCTACATTTTGCTGAGGAGCGCCTCAAATCGATTGTACACGAGGAACTCTGCAGTTTATGCAGTCAATATGCATCACAGCTCACGAGGTGAATATATACATATCATTACAAAGCAAAAATGTTTCACTCAACTGGAATTGATAGTTAAATAATTCTCGAAATTCATTTTCTTCAATAAAGAAACGGTGCATCCGTTATAAAGTAAATATAAAATCAGAAACATAATTAACTTAATATTGACATTTTTTTACAAGCAATTCGATGACTAATGATAATGAATAAAGTTGCGGTGATTATAAATAAACATTCATACTCGAAATAAATTGCTACATTTTGCTGAGGAGCGCCTCAGAAGGATTGTATACTAGGAACTCTGCAGTTTTTGCAGTCAATATGCATCACAGCTCACAAGATGAATATATACATATCATACAAAGAGGAAAATGCTTCACTCAACTGGAATTGATAGTTAAATAATTCTCGAAATTCATTTTTTTCAATAAAGAAACGGTGCATCCGTTATAAAGTAAATATAAAATCAGAAACATAATTAACTTAATATTGACATTTTTTTACAAGCAATTCGATGACTAATGATAATGAATAAAGTTGCGGTGATTATAAATAAACATTCATACTCGAAATAAATTGCTACATTTTGCTGAGGAGCGCCTCAAATCGATTGTACACGAGGAACTCTGCAGTTTATGCAGTCAATATGCATCACAGCTCACAAGATGAATATATACATATCATTACAAAGCGAAAATGTTTCACTCAACTGGAATTGATAGTTAAATAATTCTCGAAATTCATTTTCTTCAATAAAGAAACGGTGCATCCGTTATAAAGTAAATATAAAATCATAAACATAATTAAAATAATATTGACATTTTTTTACATGCAATTTGACGACTAATGATAATGCATAAAGTTGCGGTGATTATAAATAAACATTCATACTCGAAATAAATTGCTACATTTTGCTGAGGTTCCTAAGTCTTCAAAGTGCTGCACTTCGTCAGCCCTCTCCACCCACTAAAACCACTAAAGAGCTTCTCAAACCTCGTTTTCAGGGCTTCAATATCGAAAAATTTCCAGGGGACAATTACCAAACGCCTTGTCTGCCAAAAGCATCGAAAATCGTTTAAGATTACTTTTATGGAGCTTCAATTTTGAAAAATGGCCGAACCCCAAACATTACCAAATATGGTTCACAGTCGCGCTTTTAAGATTTCAATTACGAAAAAAATTCGGACGAGGGTCCGACTGCTCCCGTAAGAAATTTGAAAATGAAAAATTTACAATTGCGAAAAATTTAAAGTCGAGATCATTTAAATCCCTCCACCTAGTATAATTGAATATCTCTTCGTTTTTCAGGACTTGAATTTCAAAAGAGTTTTTGGGGAGAGCTCCAGAACTGCCCTGCCCGTAAAATTATCGGAGTCAGTTTGAAACTGCGTTTTTAGAAATTAAATTTGGAAAAATGGGCTTAGAGGTGATGGATTTCGCTCTATTTTTTTTAAAAAAAATCAATCCGGGGCAACTTCAAAAAGTCCTATTCCGCTCATTACACTAACTTTAACAAATATAGCCTATAATGGCATTTTTAAAATTTCAATTTCTAAAAATTTCCGCAGAAGGGCTCCGAATTCTTCCTCCCCGTGGCATCGCCAGAGACCGTCTAAAACTGCGTTCTTAGGACTGCAATTACAAAAAAATTCTGGGGGAGGACCACCGATCTATTCTCCCACCAGAAGCGAGATTTTTTAAGAATGCCCGCCAAAAACTATTTTTTGGTTGCGGCACTGTATGACAGTATAAAGAGGACAAACAGTATGAAGTCCTTTCCCCGCATCGAAAAAATGAAAAGATAAGGGCACTGTTACTCACCCCTCAAAACAATAAAATTACAAAAAAAAAGTGGGAGGGGGAGCTATTCTTGGTTGTTTGGGCCCCCTCCAAAATAAAAACATATATACGCCACTGCAATATGTATATTCATTTGCAATTATCAACTAATACAGCATGGTTATCTATTTATTTATTTTTTTCCATGGCCCTATAGTTTCATAAAACATGTTTTCTATCATTCTTTGAAGTTTTAAAGCATTTCCTTGTAATGGCACGCAGATGAATTACTGAAACATGATATAGACTTGAGTTAGACTTATAAGGGAAAATATAATGATGAAAAATGGGGAGATAAAGAGTAACCGAGATTTTTCTCGAATGCTACGCATGTTAGTATGTTTCACATAAGACAGCATCTTTATTTTCAGAAGGAAGAAAAAAACTTTTTTGCTGTTTCATTGTTTGCTCAAAAAGACATTTTGAATTTAGAAGGAAAAAAAAAACACGATTACATTCCGAATGAATTCTGTTACTTTTTGAAAAAAAGTTACGTTTACGTGCTCTTTTGATCAAAACTGTGTTTTGGAATCAAACCTAGCTTAATTCTTTAATATCTATATCGCTGAATCTTTGATGAGCACTGAACTTTAATGTCTTGTGCGTTAACCATTTTATCAGTCGCCATCTTTATTTATAGCAGCATCTTTATCCTATTATTTTTTTCATCTACGAATCAACGATTTGAATAATTTACTCTGTTATTACGTTAACTCACTTGTGTTCTTACAATTCCTCACTGTTCAATGGTATTTCATTAGTAAATTGTAACTGGAATACATTGCAAAGAGTCTAAAGTTTCCGCTTTTGAAAACTGCATATTTGAAAAAAAAAAAAGTTTAAAAAATTTTTGATGACTCTTTTTTGTTCTTCGGTTTTTAATTTAGCATGTTTCCTTTATTAAATAACCAATCAGCCTTTTTCGTTCGTCATTCATTTTTATTTATTTTCGAGACTTAATATTAACAGAAAACAATTTAAATATTAATAATGTAAAAAAGAAAATAAACGTCAATCACTCAAGAAACCAGCACTGAATAAACTTAAGTATAACACTAAAATCCTTGTCAAACTCCAATCTTGTTGCGACTTCTGGATAAACGTAACGACACTTTCTGAAATTGACACCCTCTTTTCGTCTTCACTTACTGTTTTACGCTGATCAATTACCATGATTGAAACGCATTTGATTTTCATAAGATGTGTGAAAGTAATCATTATTAAATGACGAGAAAAAATTGTAACTTTGAAAAATGAAAAAATGCTAATATTTTTCTTTTAAGAACAAAAAAAAAAAAAAAAAAAAAGAATTTAAAAAAAAAATGTGGTTAAAACAAAATTTGCGGCCCCTGAAAATTGTGGCGTACTTAGGTCTATTGGGAAATTGGGCCCTGGTATCAATACCTTTCAGAAAAACTAATTCCCACAAATGCATCCATCACAAATCGCGCGGAAGCTAAAACTTGACCATTTGTTGCTCTTCAACTATATCCGGAGAAATGTTGAAAGAGCAAACCGGTCTTCGGCTTTGCATTTGCCTGAAGGGAGAGGGGTTCGCGTTAATAGCTCCCGCGTCGGAGCTATTAACGCCTAATTACTCCCCTCTGTGTGAAGCTGTTTAGAGAGGGCCTTTATTCCCCCCCCCCCTATAAACCGAGTGAAAATCCGCGCCATCTACATTTGAAAGTTGGCAAATGAAGATAGGAAAATTGTCCCTTAAGCTCTGCTCAAGCGCCTCTGCTTGCAACCTTTGTTTGAAAACAAAGTTCATTGTAATAGTCGCGATTGTCATAAAGTTCTGTATTTTTAAAACTCTGAACGATATTCTTGGTCTAATTAGACAATTATTTGAACACAATATGTATCAAGTTTTTAAATGTTGCAAGTCGTGTATGGATATTACGCTAGTTAAATTTTGTATTGAGACTTATAAATTTTGTTTACAAATGCTACTTGTGCAGTCGTGAAAGCTTGGCTTCATCTTCATACGTTATGGCTTTCATATTTTAACTCGTATTATATTTAAAATCCTGAAACTTATGTTTTGTCACATACAATCTTATTTTGTGAAACAACCACGAATTTTGTTAGCGTTACTAAAAAGGTGTTATATTGTTGACTAATATAATGTAAAAATATATGAATTTTTTAGTATATATTTGACATTTCTTTTAATTCAGTATTGGTTCAGTGTATTTTAATTCGTAAATATCATAGACTAATAATAAGAGTAGACCGAGCTTTCTCAGACTTGCTGATGAAAAAATTGGTTCATGGATGCATCATGTGACTGGTGGAAGGCTTGGCGAAAACTTTGGCAACATGGTTGCTAGATCGCAACATTATCCATAGTTTGGCACTCGGCGTGTATTTTAAGACGTAATCTGTTTTCATTATAATTTTTTTCAGGTGCAGAGATTGAACTGTTTTTCTTTTAGTTATGCATTATTTTGACATTAGTAATTAGTTTTTGATCTCAGTTTTCAGTAACTTTTATTTCATTTAGAACTGCTACGTGAGCGCTGGCGTGAACGTAATGGCGTAACCGTTTTTTGCGTTAACGCAAAAATGTACTAATCAGTATCTTAAATTGAATATGTAGGTAAAAATCTTACCGTTTGCCGATTCTTTTTGGGCGCTTGTATCTTTAATGGCTTAGAGAGTTATTAAAATTGACTTAAAAATGCAAAATACTATCTAAACGAAAAACTCACTATATTAACAAAATATTTACAATTTAAAACAACAAATTTACAAATCGGACTCAATAAAAGATCATTCTTCCGTGTTCCATCAATTCCATTTATTTTATTTCTCGCGGACGTTGATCGTCTGCTACGATCAACGCCCGCTGTTGCTAGGATATCCACCAGTCACATGGTTTGGTTTATGAGCAGCAAAAGGGTTGCCATAGCTCGGTCTACTCTTATTATTAGTCTATGGTAAATATACTTCAGTTTGATTCTTCTGTGTGTTGAAGTTACGCGTAATTCAAATTGCAGACGATATTCCTTTTCTATTTTCCGAAAAATATTAAAATGCATTTTACTTATGAGTTAAAAACTAGTTGGGTTGTGGAACAGTCAAAAAATATTAAGAATTTTTCCTACCTTTCCTGCAATCCTACTGGTGATTAAAAAGTTAAAGTTGAAAATAAAGAATGATAACGGAATATCATATCAATTTATTTTAAATACTAATAAAATCTCGGTTGTGTTTCTTTTAAAAAAAGAACCTATATTGTCCCCTCAAAGCAACAGTAAGATATCTTAGTGTTATATCTGTGATTAGGTATGTTACTGTTGTTCTGAAGCTATGATGTATTTTGGTTTTGCATGAAAAAAATCCGAGTTTAGACCAAAATATCTAGGACAGCATCAAGACAAGTAAAAAAAAAAAATTCTAAAGATGGAATGGCAGATCTACCATGTTGCAATTTTAAGGGGCTCCCAGGACCATAAGGCTATAAAGATGATTCAAAATTGCAGCCTTTTTTATTTTTTTTTACTTAGTTCTATGATAGACAAAGACTTAATAAACTTTTTAGAAATATCAATATTTTGAAATTTACCAAACTAAACAATGAGATGGGCTGGTCATTTCTTAAGAATGGAAAATGACAGAGCTGCGTTGACGGTCTTTAGTGCGGTACCATTTGGACAGCGACCAATAAGTAGACCAAAAACAAGATAGGTCGACTGTGTGAACTCCGATTTTGATTTCATTAAAATCAAAAACTGGAGGTCAACGACAAAGAGGAGGACAGCCTGGCGGGATCTCCTGAAATAGGCCAAGGCTCGCAATGGGCTATGCAGCCAATTATGATGATAATTACAGACAAAGGGGTCCCCAAAAATATATTTCAATGGGCCTCTTAAACCCATAAATCAACCACTGAAAACTAATCTTCTGGTAACTCTGAAGTAATTTGAAGTGAATATTTACCAAATACTTGAACTACCTATAATCTGTGAAAAGGTAATTGTGTCTTATTCACAGTAATTATTACAATTGGCTAAAATCACATTGGTTTGCTTAAGACATGAATAAGTACAGAAATTCTTAATTTCTTAGTATTCCTGAACTGCTAATACTTCGTATAAGCAGGCTTGTCATTTCGAATTTTTCCAGGGTTTGAGGGGTGGTAGAGGGTGTTTACTCAATGCAAATTTTATTGCAGGAACTACAACCCCTTATATGTAACATTAATTTCTCAAAGCTAGGGGTGAGGCAATTGACCCTCCTAAATGACAGGCCTATTTATAGGAAGTTTAAATTTCGACGGGGTCAACAAGAGGCCATGTCTGCCTGGTGTAAACCTAACCAGCAGCTCTGTAATGCTGTGATTAGGATTTGCGTAGCCTTCACAATATTCCCAGGTTAGGTTTGCCCCAACTATAGTGGGCCTAGCTTGGAATCCAAATGATATATTTATGGACAGCTGGCAAGCCCTAGCTGACAAGGGGTCTACAGTGACTCCCAACTTTTAAAGAAAATTACATTGTTGTAGAAAAAACATGTATGGAACAATTTAGCAGTAAGTTATCCAGGGCTAAGGTAGATATGCAATATACTGACAGCCTGGTTATGACATCCAGAGACTACAGTTTCATCATTGCTATGGACTCGTCAGTCTGGAACAGTCAATAACTAAGCTGGAGGCAAATGTCATCTCATTGATGCTTAGAGTGCCAACAGACTGGTAGCTAAATTAAAATTAACACACCAGCGAGAGTCCCCAGCAATGGTGCAGTTCAAATCGTCAATTGAAAGCAAAGCATGGGTATAAAGCAGTTTACCACCTTTTAGCCAGGGCTAAGGTAGAACTACAGGCAACATACGGAAATCATCTCATTCAAGCTGAATGAGTCTCGTATCTGCCTCTCAAGTTCAGTTTTTGAATATTTCAGACTGATGAGCCCATAACAAGGATGAAACTGCAGTCTCTGGATATCATGACTGGGATGTCAGTATATTGCATGTAGTTCTGCCCTAGCCCAGTCTTAAGGACGGTAACTTTCTGCTTTATACCCATGCATTGCCTTCGATTGTTTAGTTGAAGCACGCCACTGCTGTGAACCCTTGTGATTTGCTCAGTTAAATTTAGTTACCGGTTTGTTGGCACTCTTAGCTTCAATGAGATGACATCTGCCTTCAGCTTGGTGATTGACCATTCCAGACTGATGAGTCCATAACAAGGATGAAATTGCAGTCTCTGGATATCATACATGCATAATTGACAAATGTGTAAAAAAAAATGTTTTTCTTCAGATCTTGCTCATCATCATCATTAACTTTCAAATTGGAAGCAGCAATCAAACAAAATATTAAGTTCCTGTCTTGAATCTTGAAAGATATGCGGGCCTTTGTTGTAGTTTTCTCAATTTTTTTTGATGCCATATCACTTTGATCTGTTTGATTCTTATTTCACTGTTAATTAGCAATTGCAAAAAGTTTTTATTTCGAAGTAACTATCATTAAATGAAATACACTTACTAGCAGCAAGTTTACCAATAAGACAGGTAATTTAATTGATTTAATCTGCCATTACTAATAAGCCAGCTAGTGTCGAGAAAGCAGGTGGTAACCAAGGCCGAAGAATTGGAGGAAAAATGACTCCGACTCTGACTTTGAAAAGAATAAGGTTTTGTCAAAATGTCTTCTGTTGAAAGGTTCTTCATTCATAAGGGCGTAAGGATTAGTAGGGGCACCATGGGCTCTCACAACCCTTTGCACTGAATCTTATTCAGCTCCCTATTCTGCACAAAGTATGAAGTTGAGAAGACGATTGAATGTCATGGAGAAGCGTGTCATATCTTGCGCTCACTTAGGCTTCAGATCTGGCCCTTCCCCCAATTTTCCTTCCACTTCCACAGTGCCATGAATTCAAAATTAATTATAATGCAAGAATAATTAACTGCAAGCTCCTTCTGCAAACTTATATGGATTGCTTTGAACCTAAAAAAGAAAAACATGGGTGGCTCACAAGTTGTAGGGTGCTTACTTTGACTCAAGAGCCTCCCCCCCCCCCCTTTCCCCCGACTACCAATCACTTCTGAAGTGCTCCAAATTCAGAGTTAATTACAATACAATATGAATAGCAACCCCTTCTGCAAGTTTTCCGGATTGCTTCACATGCCATGAATGTAAGGGAAAGAAACGGAAACGAACAAGTTCAAAGGGTGCAAGAATGCACTAGCCAAGGGCACTCACTTTGGCTCCCCTCCCCCCTCTAACTTAACTATCACAGGTGCTATGAATTCAAAGTCAATTATACAATAATTGCTGTAAACTCCTATGATAGGGAACATTTTAATGTCATTAAGATTTTGGTGCAATCTGCAAATTGTTATCAATTATCAGTTCATTCAGGCAAAATTAACAAGGCCAAAAAAAAATTTTTTTAGAGCTCTGAATATATTATCATTAGCATACAAATGAACTCACACCTATTAGACAATAATGATTTAGTACAGTTAAGGAGTGACACGAGCTCGGAGCATAAAACAATCGAAATGGAACAGCTTACAGTTCCTGGGGCCAATCACTACTGATTGCGAGTAGTTGGTGGTAGCCAAACGTGTCATTTCAATTTTTTCTAGGAAATGGGGGGTGGGGAGTGTGCAAAGGCTGACACAGGTCGCTCAAATTCTCACGAGCCCCACAGAGCATAGGAGCAGTGACTCAACATCTTCCCACCCATCCTTTCCCCTTTTTATTTTTATTTTTTTATAAAAATAAAAACTGAGAAAGATGAAGGTGAAAATACAAATTAAATGAAAAGGATTATATTCTTTCCTGAGATAAAATGTATTATTCTTAGATCATTAAATGGTAGTATTTTTTACAGATTTTCTCACGACATTTTTATTGTTAAAAAAACTTTATGAACTAACCAAAATCTTCAACATATTGTTCAGAGAAAACCAATAAATTAAACATCAACAACATAGGAGACGCACACTCAGATCGTATTTCAGTTACTATTCTCAAGAATATAAAAAAAAAATCAACAGTCAAAGAAACTCATTTTGAAACAGCATCTACCATTTTAAAATCTGTTCTGCGTCTCTTTCAATGTGAGTTTATTGCGAATGTTTACAGCAAGCAGAATTTTCCAAACATAGCAACAATACAGATGTAAATTAAGATTCAGAAGAAACCCTATGAAAACTGTATTTTACAACACAAAAAAGAGTAAATCGTGAAATTAAAACGAACTAAAACTTTAAACAGCAATATTTCGCATTGCAATTTCTACCTCACAATTTAAAGGGGCGGCTCTGTTTACATTTTACTCGGGGTTGCTTTAATGTATCCTGGTCACCATGCTGTTTAATAGAACGCGCTCGTTTTTATTTCTCATTTCGCCAATGTACTGTAATTGGTTTTGTTCGGCGATCCTAACCGGTCGACCACTGAGTAACCGGTGCTAACCGCTGCGTTCTATCATCAACCGGTTACTATATTAATATGAAGCACGTGATCATTAGATGTCATGTGATCGAATCACCGGTAGCTACCAGTTGAGCTCGTCGAACGCAAGCATTCCTTGCGTTCGACGAACCTCACATGTCGACCGGTTACTAACCGCAGCGTTCTATGATCAATTGGTTACCATTCTAAGCAGTTGATTAGAGCACGTGATCATTAACTGCACGTGATTAACTAACCGGTAGTTACCGTAACGTAAGCATTGAGAGCGTTTCAAAATTCGCCGCCGGGAACATTGGGCGCCGAGCATTTTGGACGCCGGAAACATTGGGCGCCGAGCATTTTAGGCCCCGGGAATACTGGGCACAATATGCTCGGCGTCCAAAGTTCCCGGCGCCCAAAATGCTCGGCGCCCAAAGTTCCCGGCGCCCAAAGTGCTCGGCGCCCAATAGTCGGCGCCCAATCTTTCTAGACCGAAATATCAACACCAGCGGGAACTTGCGCGCTCTCTTGCGGTTTCCTCTTTTGGAGGGCGATATTTGTAACATACCATCATTGGCCGATCGGAACACTACTCCTTCTAGGCACTATAATAGAACTCTTTGATCGCCATTGCTTCTAATTTATTAGATTCTCTCGCCAGATGACGTGTTGGTTACTTTCAGTCCCAATAACCGATTGCCCTCTGCAACCACAAGGCCCGAGGCTTCCCGTATATTCACCATCAAAACCAACAGTTAGGTGGAAGAGTTACCTGCGATCCACCAGTTTACGGCGGGCCAATACAATCCACATTCTGTTCTGCGATCTCTTTTTAGTTACCTCGAACTGAACCGTGACATTGTGGATTTAATTCAAGATTTTAGACACAAGAAACGGGATCCTGATGGAAATTTCCTCTGCATAGGATTTTGCAAGTTAGATGTAGTCATTTTGTGCGAATCCTACCCTGAAGAAAATAAGGATCACAGGTATAGTACAAGTACTGAATACCTCGACTTATGCTAATCCGGTGTTATGCGATTTTCAAATCAAGTCGATTCGTTTTTTTAATTTAAACGAGTGACTGTTGTTTATTTTCAACCACTTCAATATTTATTCCTTTGTTTTGTTCTTACTTTTTTATTATTAGTATTTTAAGGTTTTAACTTATTTAATTAAGTGCTTCTGAGTAATTATGTCAGTTTTTGAATCCTGATGGTTTGAAAATCATTTTTTACTTACAAGTTTTGTCAGAAACTTAACAAATCTCCCCAACCCAAATTTCATTCATTCTTATAATTTCAAACCAAGTTTTTAAAAAATCCTAAATTTTTTTCCCCTGTTTCGGTTTGTTTCAACAGGTTTTTATGTCATAGGAAATCATCTAATTTTCGTTGATTATTCAGCTTTCATTCCTCATTTAGCACATGGTTTTGTAATTTGAAAGTTTTCTTTTAAAAACAGGAAAACCCCTCTTAACGGATACCTGTCAAATGAGGATAGTTTATAATTCCCTGCAATAAGGCATTGAGCCTAATGTAGAAACCTCTACTACGGTCACCCTCAAATACGGACAGACAGTTTTGGAAGCCATTTACATGAATCTTTTCTTTTTTGAGAACAACTGAATTTAGGAATAAAAAAAATAATTTCAAGACTTAAATAAACAAAATTGGAAAGTATATTACATTCATAAAGTTGATGAAATAAACTTAGTTTAAAGTTTCGCCGGATAAAACTGTCAGAAAGTTGCTCTGGTGCAGGGCCGCAGAGAGTCAAGGTGGGCCCTTGTCAGTTATGTCGCCGGGTCCTTCCCGCCCCCGAAAAAAAGAAAAGAGAAGAAAATAATGGGGGGGGGGGGGGGGAGAAAAATCAAAACTGCTTACTAGAAAACAATTAACTCTGTTTTAAGTGCCACAACAGTAAGTACCAAAAGGGTAAATTTTACTTTATCTTTACGTTTTCTCTTATTCAGAGTTTTTTCGTTCTTTTTCTTTCTTCCTTTCTGTTTTTTCTTTCTTCTTTCTTTCCTTCTATTCTTTCTTTCTTTTTTTGTGTCAGTGTCGCCAGGCCCCCTAGTTTCCGACTTGGCTGACATGGCCTCTCGTCCGGTCTGCTCTGGTGAGTAACTTTCTAATAATGTTTAAGATAACTTGCATTGTGCATTGCATAATGTGAGGTAATAGTAACAAAATAAATGAGAAAGAGTTTTGATGACACTTTAAGTAAATGTATTGAGTATTGATTGGAAATATCAGCCATTTTGAGAGATTTGATAAACTTGCGGTGTAATGCTCATTTATTGAAACTATAACCTAAAATGCTTTTAAAAAATTGGTATATTTTAAGCCTTGTGCTGCCAGTTAATAACCACTCATCATCATTTTTTTTTTCATTTCAAATACTCAGAAATTTTTTGAAAAATCTAAAAAAATTCAAAATTAAGTCATTTTGCAGACTCAAATGACGTCTTAAAAATGAATTATTTCACAGATTTGTAGCTTAGCCTCGTACATAACAGAAAGGAACTCGTTTCCGAAAATAAAAAATTCCTCTTTTTTGCTCCACCCTACTGTACAGTGTCTTTGCATATCAAAACATTTTAATCTTTTTTTACGCATTTGAAATGGAAGTAATAATCATGGATATCTGTGTGGTGAAACAAAAAAGTAGAGTAAAGGGATTAGAGTCATTAAATTGGTGCACCTAAAGTTACTATTTTTGAATGAATTTATTATAAAGTTACTTAATGGCTGTACTGAGGATGAACACTCTGTTCACATTAAGACTCATGAATGCTTCAAAATAGTTTATCCATGCTTGATCACTCTAATCTTGATTCCATTAAACCTTGAGAGCATTAAACGGCCCCAGCATTCTTGTATTCTTTAATTCCTTGGCCAAATGGAGACTCCAGCTGTTAACTAGTTGATTTTGTGTTCATGGTTGGTGTATGTGCATCTAAATATGTCCAAAGTGTTCTGAGAATGGGTGTCGTCGGGCAATCCACACAAGTCCTGACTTAAGTGGTGACATTCCCAGAACTGAAAGGTGTAGGGAATTATTTCTAGTACATGTATTACATATGGAATTCGGAAATTGAAAAAACATCATGTCGTACTCTCAATTCTCATTTGAGTCATGATTTTGATCTAAAGGTGCAAATTAGGGTCGCCAATCGACTACCAAAAAAAATTAAATGTCAACTAGAGATGAAAATAGTCAGAAAAACAACGGAAAAAAGCAGGGGGGGGGGTCCGAACTAGACCCACGTGATAACAGGCCAGACAACTCCCCTCCCCCCCCGCTTCGTTACGCCACCAGTCGTCGATCTATGAACTTGGCACGAAACTTTGAAAGCAGTGCAGTTTACCAGTGTAACCAGTAGTGTTGCTTGCTCTGGTTGATATAGATGAAATAGGAAATATGTAACTTCGGATGCACATTTTTTAATACAATTCTGTTGGATTTATCTCTTCCTTTCCACGGAATGTTGAGGCAATTAAATATATATATATATATATATATATATATATATATATATATATATATATATATATATATATATATATATATATATATATATATATATATATATATATATATTATATATATATATATATATATATATATATATAGTGTAAGTCTTAAGTGTCTGCTGAGTGAAAATGAGTCAGCGATTTCCGCTTCCGAACAACCTGCATGTGAAGAAAAAAGCTGGGCGCCTCATGGAATAAATTTTAAAGTTCGGAGGTAAGTACTTTTCTCAGATGAACAAATTTACGTTTTATGCAGTTAAGATTACTTAAGTTTTCCTCCATTACACAAACAATTGTCAGTTTCCTTTCTGATATCTTTGTCTGTAATTTGTAATTTCAATATACTGCTTTAATATTTGAAACGTTTAACTTGCAACTTTTTATTTCTTTATTTTTTCAACTTAGTAGACGCATTTATTCGAAATGTATTTTCCAAGCTGACAATATACATATGTCAAACTTTTCTTCAAATATACTTGTTGCTATCAGAAGCAACGTAACTTGGTGTTGATATTCAGTTAATACGTAAACAAGTTTATTGAAACAGGCTTTTAACTGAACTAATCTTTTATTTTCGGTTTCGATTAAATTGTTTCATACGCTAGCATGTGTTATTTTGATCAAAAAACATTCCTTGATGGGCTTCCGTAGTTCTAGATAAAATAAGATAAGATTTATTAACAAAACAAAATACACATACATAACAGTAAGCAAAATAAAATAAAGTGAAGTTAAAAAACTTACAAATTATAAAAACATAAATAACAAACGTCATAATAAAACATTAAGAAAATCTTGACTATAGTTCAACATGAGTTAGTAGTAAATTCAACACTAAAGAGCGCCAAAGGCACTGTCCGCAGTGTTTTTTAATTGGTTTAGTATGGAGTACAAACACAAATATGTATTAACAGTATTCTGAGATAGAAGATTAGATTTGAACACCGGAGGTCGTGGGTTCGATACTCAAACATTTCCCCCCAACTACGCCCCTGCAATGTTATTTAAACAAGCTGGTTCTGTGCGTAAATATATATATATATATATATATATATATATATATATATATATATATATATATATATATATATATATATATATATATATATATATATATATATATTTATATATATATTTATATTTATATATATATATATATATATATATATATATGGTTTTTTTTTAACTGTTGTCTTTAAGTTTTATGATATTTATGCACACATTGTGGTTAAGGTAACGGTATTCATAATTTCTGGGCTTGAGAAAGATTAAGTTTGAACAGTGGATACACAACGTGTTTTTGCCAAATGCTCTATGCTTGTTTGTTTATGCTTAAAAATGGCAAAATGTCTTGAACTACATATTTTTTGAACTCCTTGGGTTTTCTGTTAATAAGCTTTCAGGAACTCTGAAACAGTAACATAAATTGAATTAAGGGGCTGTCTATAAAGTATGTTGCAAACTTTTGAACAAATTCCCCCCCCCCTCCTCCATGTTACATGTAACGCTGTTCAACATGAGCATATTGTTATAAACAACGCGTGATGTCACACTTCTTGTTATCCCCTCCTTTCCCCTGTCACAAAACTGTCACACTGATTTCCTAAAAGAGCATACTCAGCAAAATAATGATCTAAATTTAACATATATGAGGTTTTAAGTATTAAAGAAAGTTGTTAAAATGGTCATTCTATGAAAGGTTTTTTGAAAAAGGTTACTTTGTCATCAATAAATGCTTTTTAAAATAATTTTTCAAAAGCCTAAAATGATGAACTATTAAAGCCCCCCCCGTACCCACAAGAATAATAAGCAGCAGAAAAAGCTGAAAATGAAAAAGTAGCCGAATTAAAAAAAAAAAAGGCTGTTTAGATATTAAATACATTTTTTTGATGTAGCCTACAGCATACAATATTCATGATGTTGTATTATTCATTCTTTAATTAACGTTTTTCAAGTTGAATTCTTGTGTAATTTTTCGAGAGTGCCCACCGAAGGAGAGGGGGGGGGGGGTTGGAATCATAGTCTCATAGTAATGATAGCTTTTCAACGGCTATAGTTATAAATAACTGTGCCCTTGAAATTTTAAGGGAGATGGAGATGTTTTTTTTGGGGGGCGGGGGTTGAAGTTTTCCTAATTGACGGGGGTAGGGCACCGTCTACTTTGGGGGATGGCACCCAAGCATTCACGTCTTTTTAAAAGTATAAATTTGCTCAGCTAAGTTAAGATTAATAATCTAGTATTATGTACTTTAATTTGATGTTATGTCTTTGAAACATATTGCAGTCATGTTTCCCGTTTGCTTAAGTAAAAATGTTTATTTATTTTTTAAAATTTCATTTAATTCTTATTCAAATACAATAGTAATATTATTTTTTGTTTTGATGTAATTGTAAAATGAAAGTTCATTTATTTATTTGAATACTTCTTAAGACTTAATGTTTCAATACAATATACGAGTATTTAAAATGCGATTAGTTAAAAAACAATTTCTAATGAAAAATAAAACTGTGTTTATTTATCACTTTGTTTTAACATGACTGTAAAATAAAATCGTGTTTAATTATTTGAATACTTTGTAAGACTTATAAGTGTTTTTATGTAAAATACTATGAATTAAGCTGAGTGTATTTTTTAATGTATGATTATCGGTTCCTTTTTATGTTTTCAAATGAAAAAGTAGAACTTGTAATGCTACTAAAATAATAGAAGACAATAATAAATAAACCAAATAGTTTTATTTAACCAAAATATTAATCAAAGTGCTCACTTCCCAATATCATTGTGGATCGACAAACGATGACGTCATTTGCTAGTTGGATGGCCTTCCTACCTCGAAGGCCTCGGTCCGAAGATTTTTATTTCCACTACGGAAAAATTGAAACTTTCCACGGAGTTCGCGAAATCTCTTCTTTAATCCACCATCGGACTTAGGAGAAAGCTTATTGCTATTTCAGAAACATTATTGGATGCTGAAAATCTGCCCTCTATTCTATTTAAAGAGCCACAGTCTTGTTTATCGGTCTTCACTACATTTCTCTATGTCTTGCTGCATGTGTGTCCTCATGTTTCGTATTAAACGTATTTGTTTATGTTCAGCTGTCTGAATCTCTGCTTTACACAACCTTTCAACAAATTTAACTTCTGATATGAAGAGAAATATATTTGTCGAGCATTTTTGTAAATATGGCATAGATTACCTAAAGTATCCATAAATAATCCTTATTATCCATGCGAAGTACGTAGTGGGTGCGCATATAATTAATTTTAATTATTTCATAATTGAATATGTTATCTTTGTGTATCAAAAAAAAAGACAGCAATTCAATCCTGTTAATCCTTTAATGTTAAAATGTGTTAGCAATTTTAAAACTATTAAAGCAAAATACTTATTAAAAAAGAAAAAAAACTGAATTAAAACTGAGTTTACGACGCCCCCTCTCATATCTTTGTGCCCCGCTCACCCCTCTCATCGGACTGCCCTGTTTCCTTACGTTAAAAATGACCTTGCATTGACAGATGATAGAAAGAAAATATCGTGTCCAGTCGCTCAACTTCACAACTCAGTCAGAGGGCTAGCGTGACCAAACTTTTTTTTTTTTGGAAGGAGGGGCACCAGCAAGGTGTTGCCCCCCCTCCCACCCCCAGTTTTTCAAAAATCGAGTCACCAATTTCGTGATTTAAATTTTTAAAAAAAAGGAAACCTTAGTGATCTTAAGAAAATGGAATAGAAATAATAAGTAAACAAATAGAATACAGGTGCAGTGGCGGATACACCCGGCGGGCAACCGGGCATTTGCCCGGTGGGCCGGTCATGTTTCGGGCCGATCAGTTGCCCTGTCTACAAACAGTAATATGTAAATACCGCTACGTAAATTCTCTAGCTTCAATTCCTCTTTACGCATGGCTCAAGCCCGCGGATGGAGGGTTCAAGGCCGTCGCTAAGGGGGCCGTGGGGGTGCTACATCAGCCCATGTTTTCAGAAATGGGGCCGCCAATTTCATTTTAGTAATGCAATAAAAAACAGAAAAACAAGGGCAGTATTTAAAAGTTAAAATACTTTTGTCGATTTTTCAATTTCATGTATGAATTGCAATTTACATTTACTTTACTTATGAATGGCAATTCACAATTGTTATGAATTGTAGTTCATAACAATTGCAATAAAAGTGACAAAAAGTATTTTTTCAATAAAGCTTTAACAGAAAATGCAATCTTTAAACACAATTTGGAGCATTAAAAATTCTGTATTATAAAGATTATTTAAGTAAAGATCTCTTAAATGTGCGTTTCTAACTTTTTTTTTTTTTTTTTTTGCGAAAAATAAAATATTCAGTTTCTCTTCCTCAATATATCTCGAAGGGTTCTAAAAAATGGTTGAAGACTCTTCAATTTAAAAATGATTATATAAAAAACAATGATTCTCATGGGCCGACGACACAACGACCTTTTCTACCATTTACTTCTCCTATTATTTTAAATGAAAAATATCATCCTGGAAATCAGAGTTATGAATATAGAAAAATGCACAGGCCCCAGAAATATGGTTTAAATAGAAGAAAAATTAAAATATAGCGAGAGATATTGAAAATATTAAAATTAATAGTCACACCAGTAGTTCTAAGTGTTTGAATGTAAAAATCGTGTATGAATTGAAAATGGAAACGAAACTTTATCAAGAAGTGAAGAAGGAATGATGTTTAAAATAAAATGTGAAAAAAAAAGACCAAAGATGATTAAGGTTAAAGTCATCAAAACACCAGATCAGTTCAAGAAACGTTTTTTTACCTGGGGCCGCAGATGGCTTGTATTTCAAGCAAATAAAAATACTAGGCTGGAAATTGAAAATTTTATTATGGAAAATCTAAATGTAAATGGTTTTGAAGGAGAACACTGTTGGAGGGTGTTTCATATTTTTTATCAATAAAATAAATAAAAGAAGATTGGGAAGTAGTCAAAAGGGGGGGGGGAGAAGGATCAAAAAGCTTATATTTCCCTTTTTAGTCACCAAAGCTTAACTAAAGTGAGTTTTTAAAACTTAGCTTTTTAAGGAATTCCTGGGAAAAACTCCCGAACCTCATTCCTTAGTTTAACGTCATTAAAGATGGCCTACAACAGCGTATTTAGGATTTCAGCTTCGAAACACTTCGAGTAGAGTATTTCCGCCGCAATCGACCAAGAAACGTTCCCACCCCATCATTAAAGAGCGTCATAAATCAGTGTCGAAAAAATTTCAGAGACCCCCTTAAGCATCTGCTTCCCATAATATCATCAAAAATCGTTTAAAATTACCTTTTTTGGACTTCAATCTCAAAAAAAAAAAAAAAATCCCCATTTTTCCCATAACATAACAGAAGATTTTTGATCTATTCCCAAAAATTAAATTAAAACCTCAAATTTAAATCTAAACACCACACCAAGCAATTTTTGTAACTGGCCTAAGTCCTTTCCCTATCGATCTACTTCGTTTCTCACTTTCAGATTCTGTATCATGTAAAAGTCCATGTCATGGTGTCATGGACTCACAGGTACACCAGACCTTTATATCTTCCACTGTCGACTAACCTCAACTTTCCGCGTTAAATATTACCCCTCTAATTTCTATTTCCGAAGTTTCGATTGCTTACCGGGTGAAACAATCGAATCCTCTCTTCTTAGACAATCGCCCTCAATCCTCTCTTCTTAGTAACACTAAAAAATATCGTTTATAACTCTGTTTTCGAATCTACAACATCGAAAAATTTCGAAGAAAGTCCCCCCCCCCCCTCCCCCTTCGTCATCGTCAGTAAAGCAAGTCAGAAATCTCGTTTTTAATGCTTCAATTTCGAAAAAATTTTCAAGAAGAGCCTCTCCATAACTCCTCCTCCTAAAAGCATCGAAGGTCGGTAAAGTTTCGTTTTTGGAACTTAACTTGTGAATAACTGTCTATGTCCTAGTTTTTATCAAAAAAAAAAAAAAAAACCTTACAATTACCTTTCTAAGATTTTAATTTCAAAAAAATTCTTGGTGGATGTTGCTCGAATCTCTCCTTTCCCTAGCATCACCCAAACTCTTTTAAAACTGCGTTTTCAGAGCTAATATTTTGAAATTTTCCTGGACCCCATCTTCCTAACATAATTGAAGATAATATATAAATGCAAGTTCGGAGTTTCCCTTCCAAAAAAATGCCGGAAGAGGACCCTTGAGCCTCCGCTCTCCCTAACATGACCAGAGATCATCTAAAATTGCGTTTTTAGGACTACAATTTGAAAAATTTTCCGGGGGGGGGGAGACCCCAGGACCTCGTATTTCTGACTCAATGTTAAACTTACAATTAGGTTTCTAATGCTAATATTTAATAACTCCTATATGCAAGAAAATCAATCTTGCATATGGGATCTCTCTCTGTATTGATACATGTGTTTGAAAAAGTTAAGAGATCGCACACAGACACCCCTCGCCTCCCTAATAACTTCCCTATTCTAACTGAAGTAATGTTAGAAGATATTATTACGGAAATAATCAATACAGCACCAAGCAACTTAAATTACTTAAATAGATTATTACAATCACCTTTTTTTTTTTTTTTTTTACAAAGGTTTAGCTTATCTTGTATCAATTGTTTACCATTAAAACACAGAAAAGAATCCCATCTGTTAAATTTTCTTTAAAAGAAAGTATTTAATTTTTTTTGAATAGTTTCCTCATATTTAAGTGATATCGTTTCCCAATTATTTTTGTAAAAATTAGTATCTATAGAAGCTATGGGGCCGCGACATCCCTTTATGCCAGGGCCGATTTCTTTAACCAATCCGCCACTGTACAGGTGTTTCAAAAAAGGGTCTTTTTCGGCAAAATTTTGAAAGCAAATGCAATCTTTGAATATTATTTAGGAACGCCCAAGGTTCTGCATTATGATTTACTTAACTGAGGGCCACTAAAGCGAATGTTTCGAACATTATTTTAAGCATGCTTCAATCAAGTAAAATATGAATTGGTGAATAAACATAGCTTCATAGGGGCCACTGACATAATTACATCTTTATCGTTTTTTCTTCTTTTGCCTTTTTTTAATAAAAATATTGTGGAAATTGCAGTTAAGGGAGAAAAGTATTTGTGCCGCCAAAATACGTTTTAAATAGAGAAAAAGTTGAAACAGAGTAAGCGAGATTTAAAAAACATCATGACTAAGCACACCAGTAGTTCTAAGTGTTTAAATATAAAAAGCGAAAAAAAAAAAAAAAAAAAAAAACAAGAATTTTACAAAGATATTCAGGAGGCATAATATTTGCAACAGAAGAAAGCGAAAAGGTATCACTGAAAAGAACCACCATAATATGCCATTCATGTTTGTTAATGCTTCTTATTATGCTGATGACTTCAGGAAATTTGTTGCCGAAATGGTCTTTGGACTTTCAACAACGACATGCAAACCAACAAAAATTCTGTGTTTGAATGCTAAAATAGTGTAATTAAATGAAATTTTGATCTTCTTCATACAAACAGTGCTGCATTTCTGATTTGTCACGCTTATTATCATATTTATTATCATTCATTTGTATAATAATATTGAAATGTAAAGAGGTAAAACAAACAATAATTTTGCACCAGAAATTGAGAAATAGCTGGAATTCTGTTTTGATTCTCTAAATTTAGAGTTTTGAATTTGTTTTGTAAAGCAAATGCTTTAAGGTTTATGCTTGTTTGTCATGCAAAAATATTGTTTTCAATTTAGATTTTTAATAAATTTTTCGGTATTCAATGCAAGGCTAAAAAATTTAGGTATACATAAAATTATGAAAGATATATTTAGGTTTGTTTATTTCAGCATTAAATGAACAGTTCATTGATGCTTAATCTCTTTGTGTAGTTATCCAGAAATCCCCCCCCCCCTCTCAATAAGTGATTTTTCTCCCCACTTAAACTACAGGACAGGATTTGAATAACTGCAAATAACTCCAATTTTGGAAGGGATAGGTAGCAACTGTTATCGTAGTCCACTTCCGACTGTCAATGCACCTTCTCTGTTTCTGACTAAATTCTGGAAGCATTTTTCAGGATGTTGGAATATAGGTCATGAAATCCATGATACAGGGTAATGAATGGAATTGCAATCTATATGAAAAAATCTGAACAAAAAATTAAATTTATTTCAATCAAGGGTTTTTTTTCCACAAACATTCACTTCACAAATAGTATAAAAGAAAATAAATTACAAGCATCAGTATATTTTGCCCTGTCTAATCGAAACTCCCTGATTGAGTAGATGGGAGTAAAGCCTATAACAAAATTTATTCTCTTTATTCTTATAAGTGACTGAAATTTTTGATTAAACTTGTGTTTTGTCCATAGTTATTAGTTTTAGGAAATGATACTTTGGAGTAAAGAATTTTTAAAAATTTGATAATAATAACCACATTTTGAACATGTGAATATTTTAAAGTTACGTTGCATTTCAGAAAACGGAAAGATTAATCTTTGCTTATTTTGTTACTTAAGCAGTTATTGACAATTATAGTTTGCCCCAAAATCTATAAAAACTACAAATTCTGTTTTGGTACCCTGAATTTGATTTTAATTGCCTCATTGAGAAAAATGTCTTTTTTTTATCTCTTTTTTTTTGTGTAAAAATGTTAGAAATTCTATGTTTGAAATAAAGTTTACAGATGTAACAACACCAAAAAATAAATTGAACATTAGAGACTTTTGTTGTAATCTTTATGTGGTAATGACCTGAACTGTTAGTATGGAA
The DNA here is from genome assembly GCF_026930045.1 of Uloborus diversus. Lineage (NCBI taxonomy): Eukaryota > Metazoa > Arthropoda > Arachnida > Araneae > Uloboridae > Uloborus > Uloborus diversus. The sequence continues at coordinate 41,069,215 of NC_072733.1, read as the reverse complement.
TGAATGAGTTTTCTTCATGCTAAGTTGTATTTAAAATCTCTGTCAAAATTAAATGTAAACATTGCTTTTCCACGAACATTGAAAATAAGTACAAGTCCTCTACTGGTGCTGGGAATGATTTTTTTCTTTGTTTCATTAAGAAAGTGTCTACTTTCTCTTCTTTATAATATTGTTTTGATTTGAAAATATTGTTCAAAATGTAAGTAATAGATGCATGATGTGATGCAGAGAAATAAATAAATAACAATAGATACATTTGTTTCTTATTCATATGAGTTGAAAATAAGTATTGTTTCAAATTACACCCCTCAACTCCTCAATTTATTTCTGAATATTTCTATCTACATCAAATTAAAGTAATAATTTTCAACTTTATTCAAATTAATATTTTAACCAAGAATGCCTACTGAACCACTAAAATATTTAGAGGTTCTTGGTATTCTTTCTTTCTTTTTTTGGGGGAGGGGAGGGGTTACCTCGTTTTGACCATCTACCTATTTCTAGTATTAAACTTTCAAATTTTCCTTTGCACATTTATCTTTCAAATTTTTAATGTTTAACATAATCACATTTAAATCAGAAAATTGTACAGGGTAAACTTAAACATGCAATTTTAATTAGCATTTTTTTTTAATAGCAAACCATTTTAATTAGTGATATTGCTTTTTAGATGGTTACAGGAAATATTTTTAGATTTAAAACTCTTTACAACGTTGCCTTTCCGAAAATTTATTTTCATTTTCTTACCTTTTTTTATCTCTTTATTTAATTTGAATCAATTAAATTCTAACACGTGGAGGTGAAAATTCACATGCTGCGAACCAAAAAAAAAAAAGAAAAGAAATAAAAATTATTACCAAAAAAAAAAAAAAAAAACTGTCGGCAGATTTAAATGGATATATTTTTGCTGAAATTGAAAAATAATAAATTATTCCTTAGTTTTAACTGTAAAAGGCATGTCACAGCAAAGTTGCACTTTTTGAAGATTAGCCCATTCGTGACTGAAGTTTTTAATTAAACTAATGTTTTCTTTTTCGGATGAAAATGCTGGAAATTTTGTGTTTTAAATAAAGTTTGTAGATACAATAACACCAAATAATAAATTGAACAACAGAGATCTATGTTGTTTGCAACAACAACAAAATTACAACTATAAGATCATGCTATTGATCAGAAAACTTAGCATGAAATAAATGAGTTTTCCTCGTGCTAAATTGTTTTTAATTTTTAGTTTTTGTTTTCTCATAAAAATTCAAAATAAGTACAAGTCCTTTTTTGGTGCTCTGAATTGTTTTAATTTTGTTTCATTTAAAAAATGTCTACTACCTAACTACCTTTCATTCTAGTATTGTTTTGGTATAAAAATGTTGTTGAAAATTTTAAATAATAGATAGTGTACTTTCAAGAAATAAATATAAAACAATGGAGACATCTGTTTCTTATGCATATACGAATGTTAAAAAAATATATATCAAAATACATGCCCCCCGCCCCTTAACTTCCCAATTCATTTCTGAATATTTCTATCTGCATCTAGTTTCAAATAAAAATGACCTCTGATTAATATAATTTCGTTTTCAACTAAATACAAATTAATCTATTAACTAGATGTGCCCACTAAACCATTGAAATATTCAGAGGTTATTATTATTATTATTATTATTTTTTTTGGAGTGGGGGGGGGAGCGAGATAGGATCCCCGCAGTGTGGGGTGTCCCAGGTCTTAAGGGGTCCAAGGGCCTCTGAAATTAAAGAAAAAAATTGAAAAAACCTAGCACTAAGACTTATTTAACGTTACAAATATACACCGATCTGTATAGCCCCTGCCTCTGGGTAGGGGCTATACAGATTTTGTTGCAGGGAGGCCCAAAATGTATAGATCCTGGCCTGGATAGGATACCTTGTTTTAAGCTTCTACATATTTCTAGTATTACTCTCAAACTTTCCTTTGCATATACATGGGTGCCACACCCCTAACAGCACCCCCCCCCCCCCGTAGGTGGGCATCCCAGGCATATATTTCCTTTCGGAATTTTTAAGCTAATGCTAAACTTTGTTCCATTTAAATCAGAAAATTGTATATTTTTCCTTTTATAGAAAAAAAATAAATAAGTAATGCTTTTGATGTCAATACAAGAAATATTTCTATGTTCAAAAATCTTTATAAAGCTTAATTTAATGTAGCAAAAACAAGCAATTTTTTATGTTCGTTATTTGTTGTTTATTAATTTATTTCCTTTTTCTTAATCAGTCCTTATTCTTTCATTCATTTTGAATCAATTAAAATTATAATATAATTTTCGTTGTCTCGGAATCTTTTGATTAATTTAAAATTGATCGTATTAAAGAGAATAAGGTTTAAGAAAAAAAATCTGCTCTTAATTCTGCTAACACAGGACCATTTTGTCTATTTTTCATGTTTGAATCAAAATCGAGCGTTTCACTTATTGAACAGCATACATTATCGAATCCGCGTGCTTACATCCTTCAGAACCCGAACCGGTTGCGCTTTCCGATCGTAGCTGTTGTCGCAACTCTGAAAACTACGTTTTCATATAGGGACTCTAATCAAATCTAGCTTCCTTGTGAGATTCATGGCAACCTTTCGTGAACTTAATTTTCTCCCCCAACCTTCATTTTTCATGAGACAATCAGTTTAAAGTGGAAAAAATATCTGAATGTCTACAAAAAAAGTTTTGATATATATATATATAGAGAGATTTTTTCAATATGTAGAAAATTTTGATGTGTGAAAGATCGATATATAAAGATTCGACAATACGTAAATAAGTTTTTAAAAGGGAAAATTCAGGGAACTCTGAAAATTTCCTTTAAAATTTTGAATTTTATTATTTTTTAGAAATTTAAGTTGCTAAACTCATTATCCAAATATATTAACTACAAAACAAATAAACAATCAAAATAAAATAAAAAATAGTAATTTTAATTTTTTTTATACTTAAGTAAATATTAAAATGTCTAACATTAGAACAATAGGTTACATTATATTTTATTTGACATTCAGCTTGAATTGTGCTAATTCAAAGAAATTGAGATAAGTCATCTGTATTTTATGTTCTGTTTTTTTTCCCTTTTAAAATGTAAGTAATAATAAATGGTTATTATTTTTTTTTTTTTTTTCATTTTAATAAAATGCTAAACCTAAATGTTCAGCCACCATGCTACTATTTCAGTTTTAATAAGTTTTTCTTTATTTTCTCTTATTCTTATTTATTTGTCTCCCACACCCGTATAATGAAATTATCAGCAAATAAATATTGTTATACAAATATTAGTGTTCGCTCGTTTTAATACTGGATATTCATACGCTGGGAATCCCCCCCCCCCCAACCCCCAACTAAAGTGGTAACCTTGTTAATGAAACAAAACACTTTATCCCAAATTTTTTGAATCATTATGGAACATGGAAGCACATTGCTTATGCATGCAGTAAACAATAAGCGTTATGACTTTTCTAATTGTGTAATGATTATTATCAAGGGCTGTAAAAAATACTTTTTTGAACTATTTGTGGCAAATGCAAAAATGTATTTCTGTTAAGGATAGCTAAATGTTGTTGGGGATATAATACATGTTCGGGGGGGGGGGCACTGAAAGGAAAGAAAGTTTTAGAAAGTTAAGTCGTTTTTTATTTCCCCTCCCCCAGCTATCCCTCTTTATATTATACTTCAAGGCATTTGAATTATTTGTTTTCATATGTTTCTTTTATCTATCCAGGATTGGCAAAAGGTGTAGAAAAGTTAAGTGATGTAACTTCTGGATCTACATGATTATGGATTATGAGAGTTTTATTTTTCCTATTGTAATATTTATTTTCTGTATTGCTTGTTTCAGAAATAAATGTTTACTCTTATAAATTGGTGTGTATATTTTAATCATTTCGTTTTCTTAGATTGAGTTCAACTTGCTTCACTTAAGCTTGTGAATAATATTTCGTATCATATGCGTATAACAACACTAATTTTATGAAACTAAAGCTTTAAATAGGAACAAACTTGTTATGAATGAACTGATAAGAAGATACTGATATGTTTGTTAAAAGATACTTTTTTTTAAGGCTTAATGCAACATGGAAATTAATTTAATTGATATTTTTGTGAGGTAAAATTTCTACAGGTCGTCTCAGAACAAAAGAAACGCTAATTAATGCAAATTATACTTTTTATATGAACCTTTTTTTTTAAACATTTTTTTAATTGCTGTAATGCAGCTTAACAGAGTTTCATAATTGATATTTTAATGTATATACTAAAATTTGTTTCATAGATAAAAATAATCTTCAGGTATTCTCAAAAAGAAAAACTTAGATATAATATTAACTTGAATTTTGTGAAGAGATAAAACTAAGATTGAACATTAATCAAGCAGCATGAAATACTAAAATACTCACACGCACAAAAGGGGGTGGGGGGTTGATTGTTACACAACTCTGCCCTTTTTTTGGGGATGCTACTTACAAAGCTTCAAGATAATGATCTAAGAGTTCAGTGAAAACTGGTTTAGAAACAACAGATTAAATATAAAAAGTTTGAATAAATTTGTTTTAAACGTGATTATAAAGGTTAACTACTGCATCTTACCTATGCGTAGCATGTATTATATGCAAGTTTGAAAGTCATACACATACAGCAATTAAGAACCAGGAGTGGTTCAAAAGAAGAGCAAAAAAAATCTTTGGAATTTTCATTTCTTCAAAATTAGAATTTCAAAAGAAAATACAAACTTTTTTTGGTATTACTTTTTTTTTAATTAAAGGAATTTTAAACAAGTTTCTTTTTTTTTTTTTGAGAACTAGGATGTTTTACAGTTTAACAAATTATGAACTGATATACATTACAAAAGTATTTGCATGTGTGAATTAAAATTTCTTGGATAAAATTTAGCATGCTTTTATGTAGATAATGAAAATTCAATTAGGTGTCTGATATATTTACTTATCACCAATGTCAATGGTGTAAAAATTTTTCATACTAATATATTTTCACCAAAGAATAAGAAATTCTTGCAAATTCAAAGCTTTATAGAATGAAGCAGCTTCCATTACTACTTTAAACAAAACTAGGTAATCTAACATTCCTTTTCTCCTCTACACACATAACTAGAAATTAAATAAATGTAGTCCTATGCTCTTTACTAAAAAGTAAAAAACATGCATATTTCAGAACCAAATGATGGAAAAAACTGAAAAATTGAGAGAGATAATAAAATAAATTGTGCTTTCGTAATTTTGTTTTCTTCATCGAAACAAATTAACTCCCTGTCTTCTGACGGTTGTAGAAACCATGCTAGGGATGGTAGAAATATATGGATGGTAACTAGCAAAAAAAAAAAAAGCATCTGGTGGTAGTAATTAAATGCTAGAACAGCTGCAAGTGGTGCTATTAATTGCTGCTAGGCAAGCAACTTATTAAAACAACCAAGTTAGAATATGTATGCTAGATAGCATAAAAAGTGGGCCAAAACAGTGCATAGCATGCTAGCAAGTCTGCTAAAACTAGCAAAAAATTAAAGCAACACATGGTAGAAATCTTGCTAGAAAAACGAAAATAAGAGCAATCGATGGTAGTTAGCAAAGAAAAAAATAGCATCTCGAGGCAGTAAACTACTGCTAGAATAGCATCAAGTGGTGATAGTAATTGCTGCTAGGCTAGTAACTTAGTGAAGCAACACAAGCTAGAATATGTCGGTCTAGGAAGATTGGGCGCCCGCAACTTTGGGCGCCGGGAACTTTGGGCGCCGAGCATATTGTGCCCAGTATTCCCGGGGCCTGAAATGCTCGGCGCCCAATGTTTCCGGCGTCCAAAATGCTCGGCGCCCAATGTTCCCGGCGGCGAATTTTGAAACGCTCTCAATGCTTACGGTACGGTAGCTACCGGTTAGTTATCCACGTGACAGCTAATGATCACGTGCTCCAATCAACTGCTTAGAACGGTAACCGGTTGATCATAGAACGCTGCGGTTAGTAACCGAGCTCAACTGGTAGCTACCGGTTAATCGACCACGTGACATCTAATGATCACGTGCTTCATATTAATATAGTAACCGGTTGATGATAGAACGCAGCGGTTAGCAACCGGTTAGGATCGCCGAACAAAACCAATTACAGTACATTGGCGAAATGAGAAATAAAAACGAGCGCGTTCTATTAAACAGCATGGTAACCAGGACACATTAAAGCAACCCCGAGTAAAATGTAAACAGAGCCGCCCCTTTAAATTGTGAGGTAGAAATTGCAATGCGAAATATTGCTGTTTAAAGTTTTAGTTCGTTTTAATTTCTCGATTTACTGTTTTTTATGTTGTGAAATATTTCCGTTTTCGTAGGGTTTCTTCTGAATCTTTATTTACGTCTGTATTGTTGTTATGTTTGGAAAATTCTGCTTGCTGTAAACATTCCCAATCACATTGAAAGAGACGCAGAACAGATTTTAACATGGTACATGCTGTTTCAAAATGAGTTTCTTTGACTGTTGATTTTTTTTTATATTCTTGAGAATAGTAACTGAAATACAATCTGAGTGTGCTTCTCTTATGTTGTTGATGTTTTAATTTATTGGTTTTCTCTGAACAATATGTTGAAGATATTGGTTATTTCATAAAGTTTTTTAACAATAAAAATGTCGTGAGAAAATCTGTAAAAAATACTACCATTTAATGATCTAAGAAATACATTTTATCTCAGGAAAGAATATAATCCTTTTCATTTAATTTAATTTCACCTTCATCTGTCTCAGTTTTTAGTTTTATAAAAAAAATAAATAAAAAGGGGAAAGGATGGGTGGGAAGATGTTGAGTCACTGCTCCTATGCTCTGTGGTGCTCGTGAGAATTTGAACGACCAGTGTCAGCCTTTGCACACTCCCCCCTCCCCCCATTTCCTAGAAAAAATTAAACTGACACGTTTGGCCACCAACTACTTGCAATCAGTAGTCATTGGCCCCAGGAACTGTATAAGCTTTTCCATTTCGATTGTTTTATGCTCCGAGCTTGTGTCACTCCTTAACTGCACTAAATCATTATAGTCTAATAGGTGTGAGTTCATTTGTATGCTAATGATAATAATATATTCAGAGCTCTAAATTTCTTTTTTTTTTTTGGCCTTGTTAATTTTGCCTGAATGAACTGATAATTGATAACAATTTGCAGATTGCACCAAAATCTTAATTATATTAAAATGTTCTCTATCAAAGAAGTTTACAGCAAATATTGTATAATTGACTTTGAATTCATAGCACCTGTGATAGTTAAGTTAGAGGGGGGGGGGAGGGGAGCCAAAGTGAGTGCACTTGGCTAATGCATTCTTGCACCCTTTGAACTTGTTCGTTTCCGTTTTTTTCCCTTACATTCATGACATGCGAAAAATCCGGAAAACTTGCAGAAGGGGTTGCTATTCATATTGTAGTGTAATTAACTCTGAATTTGGAGCACTTCGAAAGTGATTGGTAGTTGGGGGGAAGGGTTCCAAACATAACAACAATACAGACGTAAAAATTCAGAAGAAACCCTACGAAAAAACCCCTCGTGAAATTAAAACGAACTAAAACTTTAAACAGCAATATTTCGCATTGCAATTTCTACCTCACAATTTAAAGGGGCGGCTCTGTTTACATTTCACTCGGGGTTGCTTTAATGTATCCAGGTCACCATGCTGTTTAATAGAACGCGCTCGTTTTTATTTCTCATTTCGCCAATGTACTGTAATGGGTTTTGTTCGGCGGTCCTAACCGGTCGACCACTGATTAACCGGTTGCTAACCGCTGCGTGATCATTAGATGTCACGTGATCGATTAACCGGTAGCTACCAGTTGAGCTCGGCGAACGCAAGCACTCCTTGCGTTCGACGAACCTCACCGGTCGACCGGTTACTATCCGCAGCGTTCTATGATCAAACGGTTACCGTTCTAAGCAGTTGATTGGAGCATGTGATCATTAGCTGTCACGCAGTTAACTAACCGGTAGCTACCGTTTCGTAAGCATTGAGAGCATTTCAAAATTTGCCGCCGGGAACATTGGGCGCCGAGCATTTTGGACGCCGGAAACATTGGGCGCCGATCATTTTAGGCCCCGGGAATACTGGGCACAATATGCTCGGTGCCCAAAATGCTCGGCGCCCAAAGTTCCCGGCGCCCAAAGTGCTCGGCGCCCAAAGTTCCCGGCGCCCAAAGTGCTCGGCGCCCAAAGTTCCCGGCGCCCAAAATGCTCGGCGCCCAAAGTTCCCGGTGCCCAAAATGCTCGGCGCCCAAAGTTCCCGGCGCCCAATCTTCCCATTTCGAGAATATGTATGCTAGCTAGCATAAAAAGTGGGCCAAAATAATGCATGGCATGCTAGCTAGTCGACTAAAACTAGCACAAAATTAAAGCAGCACATGGTAGAAATATTGTTAGAATAGCGAAAAATAAGAGCAATGGATGGTGGCTAGCAAAGAAAATAATAGCATCTGGTGCTAGTAAATTACTGCTAGAGTAGCAGCAAATGGTGCTAAAAATTGCTGCTAGGCTAGCAACTTATTCAAGCAACATAAGCTAGAAATTTCACGCTAGCTAGCATAAAAGTTCGCCAAAACAGCACATGGCATGCTAGCTAGTCTTATGCTAGCTAGCATAAAAAGTGGGCCAAAATAGTGCATGGCATGCTAGCAAGTCTGCTAAAACTAGCAAAAAAATTAAATCAACACATGGTAGAAATATTGCTAGAAAAGTGAAAAATAAGAGCAATGGATGGTAGCTAGCAAAAAAAAAAAAATAGCATCTGGTGCCAATAAATTACTGCTCGAGTAGCAGCAAATGGTGCTAAAAATTGCTGCTAGGCTAGCAACTTATTCAAGCAACACAAGCTAGAAATTTCATGCTAACTAGCATAAAAAGTGCGCCAAAACAGTGCATGGCATGCTAGCTAGTCTTATATGCTAGCTAGCATAAAAAGTGGGCCAAAACAGTGCATGGCATGCTAGCAAGTCTACTAGAACTAGCTATGCTGGTTTACTTGCTGGAAATAAGCTTGTGACGCTATGTTAGCAAAGAAATTCTAGCATGAATTTTAACCTGGGTGCCTTTACGTGTTCATTGTCTCCTAGAGACTGCAGCTGCCTTCGAAGGTACTGGACAATTATGCAACAAAAATATCTTATAGGCCGCTGAATTAACACACGCAGAGTAAAACCATTGCTTTTCTTGCAGCAACTTTCTTATAAGTAATTTAGATTTTTTTTTTTTTTTTTAAGGAAGAAAAAAAGGAAAGGAAAAGAAAAATCATGGACTTTTTTTTCTTGTACTATTCAATTGAAAAATTCAATGCGGCCCCCAGGGCCGATCCTAGCAGGTGTGCAGAGTGTGCACCGCACAAGGGCGGCCGAAGCAAGGGGCGGGCGGCCGCATCATGTAGTTCTTATAATCAGGAAAAATTCCTCAAGAATTTCTCACAAGATAACTTATAATAAGCCGAATAAATATGCTGAATTTTAAACGTTCAATTATATCAAAGTAAGTGTCGATTTCCCGACAGCATATAGCATAGTTTAAGAACAATAGAACGTTTGGGAACATTGTGTTGGTTTCATTGTCCATTAATATTTACTCTTTACATGCATGCTTCACTTGGTTGCAAAAATTTGTGACAGAACCGGTAATCAGACATGGATACAGGGGAGGGGAAATGAGGGAAATGGCCCCCTCCTGAAGCATGAAAGGGTGCCTTCTAAAAGGGGCACCGAGGGCGGCCACTAATGTTTACCCTCCAAGCTTTTATAGACCTAAACAATGAAAACATTTTTTACTTATATAAAAAAAAAGCTATACTGATTAGATACTCTCATCATAAGCATTTCAAACAACAAAATCTGTGTTCAATAATCGTGGATGCGTGGAAAGAAAGTGGAAAATTGCGACTCCTTTGAAAGTCAAACATATATGAATGACGTACTAAAATTTTGTAATTTTCCCACTTGACGGCAATTTTTTCTAATTAAAATCCCGAATGAACTGCCCGGTTTCAGATCAGGTAGGAGGACAGGGCTCTTGCACTGGGTAGTAAGTTTAAACGAAGATCCAAAAGGATGCCATGATCTCCTTGACGGGATTAAAGAAGGCTTAAAATTGCGTTTCTAGGACTTCAATTTCAGAGCATTTCACTGGTTGAACCACCGATCTTAAGGACCCAATTAAGTCTCTGATTCACTCCTTCCACCTTAACTTAATCAAACATAGCCTAAAAATGTTGGCTCCGAAATCTAAAATGCGTTTTTAAAGGACAGCCTTTCCTAATGTCATCAAAAATTGCTTAATGACATTTTTCGGATTTCTTTTTCGAAATTTTTGCGAAGGATTTTTTGCAATTACTACCAAAGACAGTCTCAGTTAGCGTCTTTAGAGAAGCCCCTAATCCCACCCCCTCTCACTTAATTTATTGAAAAACAAACTAAAGTTACTTTTTTCAGACATTAGTTTCAAAAACTTTCGGGAAAGGACCCCGGATCCCCCTTTTCTCCAATGCAATCACTATACCTCAAAATTTCGTTTTTAGACGGTTCCGTGGAGCCACAGAACCCTTCCTGCCTAAACTGGCCTGAAATTGACTTCAGTTTCTAAGAACAGTTCGTGAGGGCACACTGAACCCCCGCCCGTTCTTAGCCCCATCGTTGTCAAACAATGCCTAAAATACGTTTTTGGGACTTCAATTTCTAAAAAATTCCGGAGGACAACTGCTTGGCTTATGTAACTTTTTACTGCGCTAATGCATGCCTATCAATCGTCGAGGTGAGGTGGACAAAAGTCTATAGTTGTATTTTTCAGATATTAATATCGAAAAATATCCGTAAGATCCGCCGAAGCTTCTCAGTATCGTTAACGTCATCAAAGATAGTATAAAATTGCGCTTTTAGAAACATCCGATTAAGAGCCTCAAAACCCTTCCTTCTAAAAAATAGCCTATAATGGATTTTAGTTCTGAAAAATATTTCGGTTCGGAATATTTTCACGTTTCCCCTATCGTTTTCAAATATAGCCCAAAATGGGTTTTTGAACAATAATGAAGAGAAATTACCGGAGGAAAGCCGCCAGATCCCCTACTATCACCAAAGACAGCCTAAATTTGCGCTTTAAATTTCAATTTCGAAAACCTTCGATGGGAGACGATTGAATCTCCCTCCCTCTAGCAACGTCAACAAAGGTAACCCAAAAATGCGTGTTTAAAACTTCAGTTTCGGAAAATTTTCGGGAAGAGCGCCGATTTTTCCTACGCTACGGTCACAAAAAATAGCTTCAAACTGATTTCAATTTGGAAAGAATTTTAGGAAAGAACATCAACATTACTACCTCCTGAAGTCTCGAAAAATTTCCTAAAATTGCGATATTTGACATCAATTTCGAAAATTTCTCCATGCACCTTGAGTATACCCGACTCTTTTGTCGTAGCAACCGAACACAACCAAAGATAACCTAAAACTATTTTTCATACGCCAATTTCGATAATTTTTTTCGGAGTAATCCCCCCCCCCCCCCGCTTTCCGTCCTTCCTCTGATGTCACCGACGACAGACTATAAAATGCGTTTTTAAGACTAGTAAATTTTGGTATCTATTACTTTCTTCAAAGATATAAATTGTACCTAAGGAGTTTCTTACTATAAAACTTTTCTTCCTTTTTATAAGTTCATCATTCTTCTGTTTTTTTTTCCCCTTTCTTTTTTAAATTTGAACTTGTTATAGAAATTTAAAGAAAGATTTATATGAACGTTAAAGATGAGTCAAAATATGCAAATTACTCTTGAGGGGCGGCACATTAGGTCTTTGCACACGGGCGGCCGACACCCTAGGATCGGCCCTGGCGGCCCCAACAGAGGCGGCTCACCGTGCATTTGCCCGGCTGCCCGCCGGTCCCATTGTAAAATTGTTTGGGACTTATTAAACAGAGTTTACAGTTTTCGACTAGTTAAGACGATCCTCACTAGAGAGCGTCTTGGATAGCTGGAATTGACAAATAATGAATCAAAATTTCAGAGAACTTTAGAATCTTCTTTTCCTTGTCGGAGGATAGACTTTTTAGTTTTACGGAAAAATAAATTAAAATTATATAACGAAGGAGCCTTTGGCGATGCGCCAAAGGATACATCTACTTGCATGATCTTCCATCTACGTCTGCGTCGTCCGAACAGGGTTTCGTCGTAGTTGTTTTTCTGGAAACTGCATTGTTGATATTTGTCTCCCGACAGTAATTAAAGTATTTGTACTATTTTCTTGCAGTCATATTTATAAAAAAGCTGGAGTTTTAATTGTGCAGAGCAAACATGACGATTGCACAGCAGTTTCTTGGGAAAAAGGGCTGTAAACACCAAGAGGAGCCTTTAGTGCCCAGTGAGAAATCGGTACGTTTATTTATTTTTATATTTGAATTATTTTGTATACTATTATTGCATGAAACATTTCTTTTATTGCCAAAAGTATAGTTTTATTTGCATTTCATATGTTAATGCCTTAAAATAACTTGTCTCTTTTTTCCGGCGTCACAGGATGTCAAACTTCGCATCTTTTCCCTGTTTCATTTCCTTTTGTATCTTTCATCATTCTATTATGCTTTTCCGTTAAAATGTTAAAGACAGTTGCAACATTTTTCGGTTTTAAACTTACTCTTAGTTAAAGTTTTGCCAACAAATTCAATGTTTATACTTTTATTTCTGGAAAAGACCCAGTGTTTTATTAATTTAATAGCAAATTATTTCATCTTACAAGTTTCGCGCCCAGAATTTTTTCTAGGGGAGAGTTGAAAGTCCGATTCTCGTATCATACTTCCAATATGTGGCATAAATTACTTTTAAATTAAAAAATAACCGCCTTCAAAAAATACCCAGGAACTAAAAAGCAAACAATAACTGATTACACTTACATTCTATTTCCTACCCAAACATAGAAATGAAATTTATTTTACAATTCCAGTACAAAAATCAACTAAACTAATCACCGAATTATAAAATAAACACTGGTTTTAATTACTATATGAATTATTTTCTAACTAATTATATATGATCTCTGAACTTTTAATAAACTTTTGAAGTCGGGGGGGCCTTCTATGAACAACTACATAACGTAACTGACAACCCACCGAATCCTGAATTAAACACTAATTTAACTAGACGCGAAATTAGTCTTTAAAACTAAACCTACTCAGTTTTGTTAGGTAGTAGTTTATAGGAGGCCTCGACTTCAAAAGTTTATTAAAAATTAAGAGATCATATATAATTAGTTAGGTATTTAAAATAATTCATCATATAGTAATTCAAATCAGTGTTTATTTTATAATTTGGTGATTAGTTGATTTTTGTACTGGAATTGTAAAATAAATTTCATTTCTATGTTTGGGAAGGAAATAGAATGTAAGTGTAATCAGTTATTGTTTGCTTTTTAGTTCCTGAGTATTTTTTGAAGGCGATTATTTTTATAATTTAAAAGTAATTTATTTTTTGCTTTTTAGTGGTGTAAATAACACGGTGAGCGTCTCGGAGACTTCGGACGAGTGTGAAGAAAGGCTTTTTCAAATGCGTAACTATGTACAAAAAAAATTGTCTTCATCATTTGTTCAACTTTATCAAAGTTTGCTTTCCGAAAGCAAATGCACGAGTCATTAAAATAAAAAAAAACGAAATCGCTTTAAGTTTAAATTTGTAAAATTGTAAATTTTAGAATTTTAATATTGTAAATTGTACTTTATGTTTCGTAATTAGCATTATGTAACTCATGATAAAAGTAGCATGTTTCTTCACATGGCCCCACTATAGATGAAGATTAAAAATTCCACTAGAATGAATTTCATGTTTTCTTCAGAGAATCCTTAATTCAAAATTTTCATTATCATTGCTCTTAATAATATATATTTTTAGTACTTTCTTTAACTACAGGTAAAGAAAGTACAAACCTTTGTTTTATGGCCTTTGTTTATCAATGGGTTTTATATTTAATCGTTTGTGAGTGAAATTGCATAAAATTTTACTGTTTTACCCTTAACTTCTCCCTAAAGAACAAATATGGTAAATCAAAAATTTGGAACCTAAGTTAGACCACCCCTAAATAAAACCACCACTAAAGGAAACAAAGCATAAAAACCCCTTCACTAAGTGAGACGATATACAAAGTTAATGAAGTACAAATCGATTTAAATGTGAGTATATGATATTTGAAGGTTTTCCCTCAATTTTATCAAACCTGAACTTGATTAACATTAGACCTCCGAGGAACTATGTTGAATATCGAAAGATGAGGAATTGGGGGATTCTCAGCAAATTGCTTCAAAGAGATTAACTCAGTTGGGGAAAAAATTAGATCACGACCCAAAATTAAAGGAATTGTATGTAGATTTTCTTCAAGAATATGAAAATTTAGGCCACATGGAGGAAATAGTTGAAGATAAAATCCTGAAGCGGGCTTTTTCTTTCCCCATCATGGTGTGCTCCGACTGTCCATCACGTCGTCAAAATTAAGAGTTGTTTTTGAAGGGAGTTGCAAAACAACTAACGGGAAGTCACTAAATGATTTGTTATTAAAGGGAGGAATGATGCAAGATGATCTCTTTGTTATAACAACGCATTTTAGAAAACATATTTGGGCGTTTACTGTTGATATCAATAAAATGTTTGGCCAAATCGAAGTAGATCCTTCTCACTTAGTTCCAAAAAATCTTGTGGAGAGACGAGAAGGAAGAACCGGACGAAGTTTCCGCTTAAAAACTGTCACATACGGATGTGCAAGCAGCCCATATCTTCCTACAAGAACGCTGCAACAACTTGCAAGGGATGAGGAAAAAAGTTTCCCATTAGCTTCGGAAATCGTCCTCAACGATTTTTACATGGACGATTGTCTCTCTGGATCGTCCAATCTGACGGACTTCAAAGAATTAACTAGACAATTATCTGAACTACTTCAGGCAGATCAAATGTGCCTTCACAAATGGCGTTCTAATGCAGATGTAAGGTCATTAGACTGTCCAGATTTCTCTTTCAAGAAAAATGATTTAGATTCAGCCGTGAAAACACTGTGACTGCTATAGAATAGTAACTCAGACGCCTTTAACTTTAAGGTTACTGTGAATTTAAACTCTACTTATACAAGGCGAGAAGCTCAGCCAAATTGCTCGCTTATTCGACCCGCTAGGACAAATCGGTTCAGTAATATGCCAAGCCAAAATATTACTGCAACAGCTTTGGTTACTAAAATGCGACTGGAATGAACAAGTTCCACCTGACTTTTTATTGTAATGGGACAAGTTTCTAAGGTCTCTTCCAATTATAGAAACATTTAATATTCCAAGATGCATCCTTGTACCAGATCCAACCTCCATCTCTATCCACGGCTTCGCTGATGCTAGCGAAAATGCCTTTGGTGCGTCAGTATACCTCAAATCCTCTAACTCGGACACTCTTAGCTGCAAACTTATCTGTAGCAAAGGCCGAGTTACACCTTTAAAGACGGACAGTATTCCCAGATTAGAGCTGGCAGCGTGCCTCCTGCTATGCCAACTGGTTCACAGAGTGATGACCGCTCTAGTGGCTGGACACAGCTTCAGCATTAAAGTGTCCTGGAAAAGGTTCTGGAGCTCTTTGAAAATGATAATCTTCAGCGGTGAAATTGGAGCAGCTATAAGATCCCTGTCTTTCACACAAATGTTATCAAAACAAAGAAATCCAGGTAGAAAATTGAAAAAAAAAAAAAAAAAATGCACATGTTTATAAGTGTATCATTATCTTATCAGTAAATCAGGGGTGCTCACCTAGACCCAGTGTCATTGAAACTTTTTGAGTGGAATTTTAATAGATAAGGTGACATTGTGGTCAGATTCGACTATTGCTCTCACCTGGATCTCCACCACACCACATCTCCTCAAGACATTCGTCAGCAATCAAGTATCATTGATTCAGGAACTTTCTAAAAATTTTTGACTGGAAACATGTCATTTCCGAGTGTAACCCATCGGACCCATTGTCCCGAGAACAAGACGCCATTTCGTTCTGTACCAACAAGCTTTGGTGGGATGACCCTGAGTTCCTTGCAGATGACAACTGGACCTTGAACTCAAACCCAGAACCTAATTACAGTGAAGAACATTTTGCGAAAGAACTGAAACAAAATACAACTTCCCTGTTGACTGTACATGACAACTTATTTTTTGAGGACCTCTTTAGTATTACTAATCGTTTCTTGAAATTAATTGGTGTGCTTAGTTTACTTTTTAGGTTTCACAATAACTGCACAAAATTAGGTAGTAAACTAACAGGCCCCATCAGTTCGGATGAAATGGAAAAATCTAAAATTTTTCTTCTTCAACTTGTAGAAAGTAAGTACTCTTTTGAAAAAATTTTGGCTTTGAAAAAAGGTTTGCCACTCTCTTCAAGGAGTAAATTAAAATATTTTGATCCATTTCTTGATAAAAATGGTTTGATTAGAGTAAGTGGTAGGATAAACAATGCAAATTTAAGCTATAATCAAAGGCATCCCATTATATTGCCTTCTGAGCATAAGATAACCAAACTTATTTTTCTTTATCTTCATGCTAAAAGCTTTCACAATGGTCCACAAGCTTTATTAAATTCTGTTAGGCCACTTAATGGCAGGAACATTGCTAGGCAGATTGTTCACCAATGTGTTATTTGTACAAAAGCAAAACCTATCACTTCTCAGCAATTAATGGGAGAATTACCTTCAGAAAGGATTAAAATGTTAATTTTATGTTTAATTCTTGTGCTATTGATTATTGTCGCACATTTCTGATTAAGTATAAGGGCCAACGAAAAGGTAACTATCACAAGATATATGTTTGTATTTTTGTTTGCATGGCAACAAAAGCAATCCATTTAGAGATCGTAAATGACTTAACTGCAGAAGCATGTATTGCTTGCTTAACCCATTAAGCGCCAAGTCTCCCATTTTGGGAACCTTCAATTAAGATTTTTTTCTTCATCAAGTAATTAAGATATCATTTTGATTTTTTTTTAAAATGAATGATAGAGAACCAAACTTTACTGGTAATTTTTTCAAAACGGTTTGAAATGTAAATTCTTTTTTGAAAAATTTTTAAATTTTGCGAAAATTTGTTGTTTTTGCATTACACGGGGAAAAATTCCCTAAAAATAATAAATGCAAATGCAGGAAATTAGGAACATGGAATAGGAAGCTCAATAGACCTTTTTTCAAATTACAACAAACAGGGGTCAAGAAAAATAATTTAAAGGAGTTTTAGAGCACTATATTTACTGAAGTCCCAAAATGGGAGACTTGGCGTGTTCTGATTAGCAGAGCAAGTCATGCCCAGTAGAAATCGTCTTTACCCATTTTGCATGAATGAACTCTCCCCTTTTTCCCACAGCCCCCTTTGTGGTTTCTCATTGTAAACACTCTTTTGTTGTTCAAGGTCAAGAGTATCCCCTTTAAAACTATTCCTCCCCCCTCCATAAAAATATTTTGTATCTCAGTCAGCTCCATGCTCCCCTCCCCCTTGAGGGCGCTCTCCCTTCAATTAGGGAGGTTGAATTTCAATAGAGAAATTTCTTCACCTTTTTTTCTGAAATCAAAAATGTAGTAAGAACTTTTGACTTTGCTACGAGCTTCAAATACTATTAAAATAATATATTTTAGTTCAAAACAAGAAGATGAGTGCAGTTTCACTTGTTTGTGAATCGCCAAATTCTTTTCAGATAGTTGAGAAGAAAAAAAACTTTAATCGAAATCGTTTAGATCACAGATAATGCGATAACTGTCTCATTCTACAATTTATCGTAATTTGTTGGATGAAATCGGAGAAACTATGACCGTTGATAATTCCTCAATGCGAAGCAGGCTAGACATTTATCTCTAAAAACATCATGATGATGAATAAATCATGCCATCAAACATGTTGCGAAGCAACCGAAATGTTGACTGCAAAAAAAACCCTTGCCTATAATAACACAAGTACACCATCAGGGAGCCCAAAAATATCTTAATTCCATTTTATACGATACATTTTATATAGTGCTTCATGTCATTGTCATTTACCATTACTCGATACCTCTACATGGTTAATAGAAAAAAGCTACCTCTTCTCTTTTTGTGTATGAAAATCCTAAGGCTTTTTGCTAAAAGGTAGTAAAATGTGTGGGAAAAGTTCCGTTTTGTACAAAAATGTATAAGAAGAAGGAATGCAACAAGAATGAAACCAGACACGGAGTGATGTACGGGCAGAGGGAGGGGGGAGACGTTCTTAAGGGCTCCAACGGCTCAAGAAATTGAAAATAACTGGCATACTAAAACTTATTAATGTTGCAAATATACACTGCTAGCCTCTGGGGCTGGCCTCCACAGCTTATGTTGCAAGATGGCCCAAGTTGTATAGCTTTGAGTGTCATGAAAACTTGAAAGTTCTACATTTTAAAGCTTGAATATGTTAAATATGTACATAAAGTACCAATACCTAGCCATATTAATTTCATAAAAACGACTTTAGGGCTTTCTAATTGGATTTAGCCAGAAATTATTCAAGTATCAACATAGTGGCAGGGATATGTATGTTGTCCCCATTAAACGCCAAGTCTCCCATTTTGGGACCATACCATATCTCCTAACCTAATAAATATTTTTGCGAAATTCCAGCTACATATGATTAGAGATGTGTATTGAATATCAAAACACATGAAAACTTAAGTATTTTCAATGTGGTTCATATAGCGGCGCTTAATGGGTTAAAGCGGTTTTTTGCCCGACAAGGTAAATCAGAAGAAATATTTAGTGACAACGCAAAGAATTTTGAGGGTGCAAATTCAGAAATTAAAAAAGTGAGGGATCTTTTCAATAATCAAAATGATTCTTTGTACAATTTTTTAACTGAGGAAAATATAAAATGGAAATTTATACCTCCGAGAGCACCAAATTTTAATGGTCTTGCAGAAGCAGGAGTCAAGTCTTTCAAGTATTATTTCAAACGAACTCTACATACAATATTAACCTATGCAGAGTTTTTAACTATTGTTATTCAAGTAGAGGGAATTTTAAATTCATGCCCTATAACTCCTTTAACATCAAATATTGATGATTTAGATGTTCTAACTCCTGGACATTTTCTCATAGGTAGACCATTTAATACTATCGCTGAACCTAACTTAACTGAGTTAAATAATAACAGACTTAGTTTATGGCAGAAAACAACTAAAATGGTTCAAAATATCTGGAAGAATTGGTCAAATAACTGTTTGAGCACATTAATTCAGAGAAATAAATGGTTGATTGGTAAACAAAATGTAAAAATTGGAGATATGGTAGTTGTAAAGGAAGAAAACCTTCCTACCTGTAAATGGTTGTTAGGCAGAATTAATGAGATATTCTACGGAAAAGGCAACCATGTAAGAGTGGTTACAGTTCAGACTAAAAATGGTATATACAAAAGACCAATTACAAAAATTGCAGTTTTGCCTATTGAGAATGTATAGAGATTTACCTGTAGAATTTTATATTATGTGTAATTTTGAATTGTATGTGAATGTTCTGTATTTCTTTAGTCATTTTGTATAATTGTCTTTTTTACTATTTGTTTTATTAATTTGTTGAAATCAACATTTCAACGGCGGGCGGAATGTTCAGTGTGCGCTGTCACGCCCTACAGCAACGCCGCCTATGGCAAGACGAAAACATCATATACTTAGTTCTCTAATAATAGCATTGTAAGGATCATAACTTTTGGACATGCATCAAATTTCAAACTTACTTTTTTCTAAAATCGTTTACAAAGTAAAAAATCTGACTTAATTTTTGTTATTTGTGTAAAATACAGTTGGCTCTCTGTTTAACGACTTTCAAGGGACCACAAAAAATCGTCCTTAAGTAGAATGCTTTTAGCACTACAGTGGACCATCTGGGACCGTGAAAAGCTGTCGTTAAATAGAGAAAGTCGTTAAATAGAGCTTCGTTAAACAGAGAGCCTACTGTATTAACAAAAAATTATTCAGTGTAAGATTCATACGTTTAATTTTTTTTTTTTTAAACGTATGGAAATAATTAAAAAAAATTTTTTTTAATGGTACATTTGCTCAGTTAACGTTTTGGTATGTCCAAAATTGTGCCATTTAGCAAAGAAAATATTTTTTAAGGGCATTTGAAGAGCTTTTTTTCCATAATTTATGTCAATTCTTGTCTCTATACAGCATCATAATTTACCTCAAAAATTTTAGAGTTAATTAAAATTAAAGTTATTTGGTGTTGAAGCTTCAAAGTTGGAGTCTGTGTTTGCTCTCACCTTTTGAGAACTGCCCATGAAAAACTCGTGTTATAGCCATTTCGTGCAAGTCAGATTGCATTCTAGCAGGATCCGACTGTATACGATAAGCTAAGGGTTACCAGAGAGGAATTCCAGTTTGACAAATGTAGTTAATCGTCAGCTGCACCAGTTTTGGCGACTTTATCACCTGCATTTGCATTTCTTTCTTTTTTTTTCTGCCGCTTTTATTACTTTAGCATTTTTTTTTCTCTTCTTTCTTTTGGAAACATAATTTAACGATCTCCAAATAGAAATACAAATTTCTTTTTTCAATAATTTTTTTTAGACATCGTTTTAATTCTCAGACATAAAAAAAAAAAAAAAAAAAAAAAAAATCATTATTAATGAATCTGATAACACTTATTGCATTCTTTCTTAAAGCATATTTTGTTTATTTTTCCTTTAAAAATATGTATGTCGTATTTATTTGTCTCTATTTTTATTCCTTTTTTGTCCCAATAAATCAAACTACGAGTTTGTATAGTTATTTCCATGAAGCTTTTTTCTACCTTTCATCAACTTCTTCAAAATCATTCCAAAACTTTATTATATATAAAGAGCAGTATGTATAGCCATTCAAATACTTCATTAATATCCTCTTTATTATTAAATTGCAAAATTCAAAAATTTGGAAAAGGGCAGTTCTCAAAAGGTGGGAGCAAACACAGACTTCAACTTTGAAGCTTCAACACCAAATAACTTTCATTTTAATTAACTCTAAAATTTTTGAGGTAAATTATAATGCTGTATAGAGACAAGAATTGACATAAATTATGGAAAAAAAGCTCTTTAAATGCCCTTAAAAAATATTTTCTTTGCTAAATGGCACAACTTTGGACATACCAAAACGTTAACTGAGCAAATGTATCATTAAAAAAAATTTTTTTTAATTATTTCCATACGTTTCAAAAAAAAAAAAAAAATTAAAGGCATGAATCTTACACTGAATAATTTTTTGTTAATATTTTACACAAATAACAAACGTAAAGACAGATTATTTACTTTGTAAACGATTTTAGAAAAAAGTAAGTTTGAAATTTGATGCATGTCCAAAAATTACGATCTTTACAATGCTATTATTTGAGAACTAAGTATATGATGTTTTCGTTTTAAAGGTATTTATCGATCCTCAGAATCAGTTTTTAATTGTTTAAAAGTGTTTTCATAAGCTTTTATGCAGTATCTTAGAAGAAAAATAATTTTTCTTAAACATACATGTGAGATGTCCAAATGGCGTTACGATCTTGACGCCGATAATTCTGTCTGTTTATTTATAACTTTTTTATAATCCACTGTCTTCTAACATCAATAAAAAAGATTATTATGATGTTATCTTCTTTAATCCATTGGTATTTTGCATAATTAATACGTTACACATTGAACAATACATAAATTACAGTAGAAACATGGCTGGTTATGATCGAACAAAAGCCATTTTGCAGGAAAATCGCCAAGCAAACCTCCGTTGGCGACAACACAGTATACGATAAGCTAAAGGTTACCAGAGGGGGATTCCAGTTTGACAAATGTAGTTAATCGTCAGCTGCAACCAGTTTTGGCGACTTTATCACCTGCACTAGCAATTTTTTTTTCCCCACCGCTTTTATTATTTTAGAATTTTTTTTTCTCTTCTTTCTTTTGGAAACATAATTTAACGATCTCCAAATAGAAATACGAATTTCTTTTTTCAATAATTTTTTTTAAGACATCGTTTTAATTCTTATGACATTAGAAAAAATATTCATTATTAAAACTGATGTCACTTTTTACATTCTTTCTTAAAGCATATTTTGTTTATTTTTCCTTTAAAAATATATATGTCGTATTTATTTGTCTCTATTTTTATTCCTTATTTGTCCCAAAAAATCAAACTACAAGTTTGCATAATTATTTCCATGAAGCTTTTTTCTACCTTTCATCAACTTCTTCAAAATCATTCCAAAACTTTATTATATGTAAAGAGCAGTATGTATAGCCATTCAAGTACTTCATTAATATCCTCTTTATCATTAAATTGCAAAATTCAAAAAGTAGTAAATAAAATTTTCATTGGAAAAGTTAAAAATCAGATTAACAGTTGTCAAAAAGGTGAAACTTACATTATGATGATGTCCAATATCCGTTACCTACAGGACAACAATGTCCAAAATCTGTTACCTACAGACTGCTAATTTAATTTGCTAATTAACAATTTTTACAAATACCTGCTGTCTTTTCATGTTCATATATTGTGTTCTAGGTATGCATACTATAGAATAAAAGCAAAATTGATATCAAATTCGAAAATTTTTGAAATTGCTCAAAGTTAACTTTTTTGTTCCCACCTTTTGAGAACTGCCCAAATAAAAATTTTCATTGGAAAAGTTAAAAATCAGATTAACAATTGTCAAAACTGGTGAAACTTG
This sequence comes from Uloborus diversus, assembly GCF_026930045.1. NCBI lineage: Eukaryota > Metazoa > Arthropoda > Arachnida > Araneae > Uloboridae > Uloborus > Uloborus diversus. The sequence goes on along the minus strand of NC_072733.1, from coordinate 41,046,530 downwards.
AATTATGATGATGTCCAAAATTCGTTACCTACAGGACAACAATGTCCAAAATCTGTTACCTACAGACTGCTAATTTAATTTGCTAATTAACAATTTTTACAAATACCTGCTGTCTTTTCATGTTCATATATTGTGTTCTAGGTATGCATACTATAGAATAAAAGCAAAATTGATACCAAATTTGAAAATTTTTGAAATTGCTCAAAGTTAACTTTTTTGTTCCCACCTTTTGAAAACTGCCCAGTAAGTAAGCTAGCAGAATCAATTGGATGTTCAACGAATGAGGAAGTAACCCTCAGCTGTGCCCTGCACATATATGTAACGGCCCCTTGGCCTATGTTAAGAATCACTATCAATTCAATGCCCCTTTGGCATAAATAAAATAGTTAAAATTTTCATAATACAGTCCACTCATTTCTGAGCTCTCAACAATATCAAAGCAGCAAACTACCTTAAAAATTAAACATGTTCCCTGCTCGACAATTGATTTGTTTCATGGATTGAAATAATAAACAATGGAATGGTAATGAACAAAGACAAGGTTCTACTTAGTTAGAAAATAAGCAAACGAAGCACATAATATAAATAGAGGTAAATTAAGTTTATCCAATCATTTAAAAAAAAAATGATTTGATTAATAATATAAACAATATATTTACTATAATGATCCAAATCCTGATATAGATGATAATATTCAAATAAAATCAGATTTCTAATTAGTTTAAAAATCACTCAGAAAATTAAGTGTGCATACAAAAATAACTCAATTAAAAAGCTAACAGGGAAACTTTCATAAGATTGATGTAGAAACAATTGCAGTAGCAAGAATGTGTCTTTCCCAAAAAGCTTCAATGCCACAAAAGACATCAGAGGAAAAAAGCGGGAAAGACATACTAGGTCTCTGAAAAATCAGTAAGAGTAAAATTCCACCTGTAAGAAGATATACGTCCATAAAAAATGCAAATATGTGAGTTGTTTTTTTTCAACTTGGAAAGGGTTGAAAATATCAATTTTTTGGAGAAAATTCGATTATTTCATGCTTGTTGAGGCATCCCTTAAACTTTTCCGACTGAGCTATTATTTTGCATACATCATTTTTTTGTCCATTGGAACAAAATAGGGGGTTGGGAGCTAACTTTTTTCGAAAGTTGAATAAAAAGTGCCACCCTACTGAAGTGCATACTGCAATAGCAAATTTTACACAAAGTGTTATTCTTGTATTTCAAAGTATTATTCTAAAAAATGAAAAATGGGCAGGTAACCGCCACATTTTTCCTTTTTTTTTTTCTCATTTCTGTTGTCTATTATACTTTAACTTTATTGTACAAGCTTGTTTATTTAGTTTTGGATAAAAGTAAAAACAACTGTGTGGCATTACATAAAACAAGAAATCAGGTCAGCAGTTAAGTTTCGAGATTGGACCTGCTAGTGGAACATTTGTATCATGCAGAAATCTGCTACAATCATTTTTGGCATAATGTGAAAATACTATTTAAATTGCGAAAATGAAGCTGAGTATTTTTGCTAAAACAAAAGAATAAAGTAAAAGAAAAATTAAAAAAAAAATATTCCTTTTTTTGAGAGAAGAAACAAGCATGGCAATATTCAACTTAATGTTATTACAAATCTTAGCTAACAAGATGTAAGTTCAGCAATATTTAGTCTAATGGGCATTATAGTCCCCAAGTTCTTACGTTATTGTGGGAGGAGGGGTAGGGGGAATTGACTTGGACAGTTTTAAAAATCATGTGTGTAAGCCAGGGTTGTTTGATTTAAACAACGGTTTAAACCAAATGGTTAAAAAAAAAAAACATGTGGTTTTTTTTTCAAATAAAGGTTCTTCTTTTGAAAAATGTCATTGTTTTCCCCTAAATGCTTTCTAAATTTTACATGTTATTGCAAACAGTAAAATCTTATTAATACAAAGTAACTAGCAAAGCTTTATAGATAAATTACGGATTTAATAAATTTAGAAACTTATATTTTTTAAGGTAATGCAAGTTTGCTAAGTAGTTTTTATTTTAGTTTTTTCTTTTTTAAAATCTATGCAGCTTTTCTATTAGGTACATAAACATACAAGGCACTAAGTTTTCCAAAAATTAAATGGGAAAACAAGCCAAATAGCTCTTTTATAAATTTTAATTATCATTATTTTTCAGTCTTTTGCATTTCAAAATAGTCCAAAAAGCATATTTCAACCAAAACTTCATATACTACCTAATTTACTTGATTACTTAAGATTATGTACCATTGTAGGGAGGCATAGTGTAAAAATTTCTAAATACTAGAATATTTAAATGACAAAAGAAAAAAAATAACTAAAGAAGTCCAAGAACCCTTAGAGTAGGCATAAAATTGCGCTTATACCTGCACACTTTTTGCATCCCCAATAGACAATGCAGTCAGAGCAAGAAAGGAAAATGTATAGAATTATGAAAACATCCATGTTCCTCTGTGCTCTTATTTTAAAAAAAAGCCAAATTTTCACTTTTCAAAGAGTTTTTTTACCCCAATTTAATGAAAGAAATCTCAGGTATGAATGGTGGAAGAATAAATAAACATTAATTACTTCCTTTTACAAAAAAGGAAGTATTGTGTTCGCAAAAAAATATTCACTCAAAAATCGACCTTATTTTCCACTTTGCTCACCCCCGAATGAATACTGCGTTTTTTTTCAACCCGACCACACGTGCATATATACCTAAGGCGGTTATAGACTCCCGAAAAATCCATTTTGACGATTCCGGAGTCGATTACAACGAGTTTTCCCGTGACGTCTGTATGTACATATGTATGTGTGTATTAAGGTGGGTTAAGAATTTTTTTTTTCGAAATGTTAAGATTGCAATAATGATAAATCGTACTTCGTTTACAGAAACAAGTGATGAAACTTTCAATTTGCACCTGGTTTAAATTCACACTTGCCATTTTAGGTGTTAGAATTGGCTGCAACGTGTGAATTAGGTCAAACGCTCTCAGCCTACTGTGCAACGTAAATGAATAAGAGATGCCAAAAATCTACCTCTTGAAATGCAGCAGCAATCTTTTGAAATCCTATCCAAAAATAACTAAAAAATAATCAGAACCATTTTACCAAGCTAGTAAATTGCCATTTGACACTTCATCTTGCAAATGCAAAGATATTAATGACTACATTTTTCTGGAAAAAACATCAGAGAGGGAGAGAAATTACAGCTTCAGCCTCAAGAAGAAAGTGAAGACAGTTTTAGTACAATTACTTATTTTTCATTCTTTTTGTTAAGTTTGATGCAGAATTTTACATTGATCTCAATGACTGGAAAAATGTGTCTGATCCACCAATACTGAAATCAATATCTGAAGAAGTTATTCAACTATTTACTGTTTCTGGCAAAAAATAACTGCTTACTATGCCTGTCGTGCCATACACACAGGCTATTGAAGGGCAGGGGTGCCTACCAGGGGGTTCATGGCACAGACTGCAGCATTAAAATTTTTTAGAGGGTTGATTTTACAAATTTTTGACCTTATTATTTTGGGGGAGGGGGGCTCTCGCTCTGGGGGGTACTTGCCAGCATGTGTGTGTGGGGGGAGGGGGTTGCCATCACCCTATGGGAATGGGCATCCTTGTGGAAGGGCAGTTAAAATTGACTTAAATTTCAACTATATTGTTCAAAAAGAGAAGATTAATAAAGAACCAACTGGAGTCCCGGAAACTTATACCAAAACTAGATAGTAAGGACTAGAAAGTAAGCAAGCTATTTTAAGATGAATATTTTTAATTTTGAAAATTAATGATTTTAATAAATGATTTGTAAATAAATGATTAAAACTTGGACAACCTTAAGCTGTTACTTATACAGTGAAACCTGTGTAAGTTGACCACTTGCGGTGCAGTATTTTGCTGGTCGACTTAAACAGGTGGTCAACTTATAGAGGGTAGTAATGAAAACTTTTATTATTATTATTTTTTTTTTGCCATTTCTTGTCTCATTCATTTATTTTTTAACTAATTGGAATACTTTAAACTCACTTTCATTGTTTGACATTACTTTAAAACAATAGGAAAAAATGTTATATTCAGTATATTACCGCCCATTAGCCAGGGCTAAAGCAGAAATACATGAGATACACCAATTTCATGTATTTCTGCTTTAGCCCTGGCTGATGGGCGGTGATTTACTGAATATACCATCCCTTGCCATCAATTTTCGAGTTGAACCGAACCATTGCTTCGGTCACTCGGCTGGTCTGTGCTAATTCTACATTAACTACCAGTTTGTTTCGCCCTCTTGGCTTCCATAAGAGGTTTTCCATCTCCAGCTCAGTCACTTTCCTATGCCGGGCTGATGAGTGCTAATAAGCACGAAACTGCAGTCCTCGGCTGGAAATGACTGAGCTGTCGGTGTATTTCATGTAAGAAAAAATGTTGATTAAATATTTTTAGAGATTATTTACTAGAACGACGCATAAAGTATTATACAAATTTAAAATTTCTGTGAATTGATCAAAAAAAAAAAAAAAGCCTTATTGCTTATGAAAAACTACTTACTTGATATTAACAATTCCTAAAAATTCATAACAAGTCAAAAGGGACTCAAATTCTTTATTTGATTTTTTCTTGTACATTTGTAACCATGGTAATCTATTTTTCAACAAAGTAACTCCTTATTGAAGTTTGGCTCATTTTCTGTGACTTAACAGCCGAATGTTTTTCGATAGAAACATGAATATTCATAAGTTTTTTTAAAATGTCTGGTTACTTATTTGAGGCATAACTGATGAAACTTTGATGTACAATCTAATGCTTTTGCCTAGTGGTCAACTTACAAAGGGTTTTTTACAATAATCCAAACCAAAGCTGGTGTATATTAGTGGTCAAGATAGACAGGTGGTCAAGATAGAGAGGTGGTCAAGTTACAGAGGTTTTCCTTCATTACATAAGATAGGACTAATTCCGTTCCTGACAAAAGCAGTCAACTTAGGCAGGTGGTCAACTTACAAAGGTGGTCAACTTTACAGGTTTTACTGTATTTGTAATTCTCTTTTTCAGGTTTTTTTTTATGAAAATCTACTTTTTTCCTTAAATACGTGTTTTTTAAACTCAATCTGGAGGCAAAAAATGAACTCCTAATTGAATGAAATTTTATAACCTTAAATGTCATTTGGCACCTTTTTCTTGCCCTGCTCGATGGAAATCGGAAGCTTTTTTTTACCACAGGACGATGACTCACCCTAGTGCGTATGTACATATGTGCGTATGTATGTCACATAACTCAAGAACGGTATGTCCTAGAAAGTTGAAATTTGATACGTAGATTCCTAGTGGGGTCTAGTTGTGCACCTCCTCTTTTGGTAGCATTCTGGTGTTTCTAAAGGGGTCTTTTGCACTTTTTTGGGGGGAAATCATTGTTAATTTCAATTCAAACTCAAGTGGTGTTATAATTTGGTGGACACTTGGCGACATATCACTAGTCTTTTGGTCGCCAAGTTTTATCGCCAACTTGGCGACAAAATTAGCGATTTTTTTTAAAAAAAATTTGGTTTTAATTTGGCCATTGTTGGTGATATTTCGAGAGTTAAATATTGAACCACATTAAAATTGCCAATAATGGGGAAATAACTTTAAATTGGTGTAAAAGAAAGTCGTGTGATGCACACATCAGCTCATTTTTTATGACAGTCTTCATTATTAAAATATGTTAAAACAGTATTTTCATTTAAGTTTGTACTGGGGCTTTCAATTAAAATCATTTTTTTTCTTTGCTAAAAAAATTGTATCCCTAAATATATTAAACGAGGAGAAATAATGTCTACAATGGAAAACATAATGATTTTCTTAAAACCTATTTGTCCTGTTTCTATAATGGTTGTTACTGATACATTAGGTAAATAAATTACTTGATTTGTTTTGTTTTTTTTCTTTTTTTTAATCTTTAAAAATGCGTTGATCTTTTGGTTTTTAAAGTTGTATAATGTACATCAGACTCACAATTCATTGTAGACACTGCAAAATACTTTCCATATTTAAGAATGTTTGATTTTAATTTTACTTATATTTTTTTAGTAGATAGCTATGATTATAAGGGAATTAATTTGCAAGAATTTATTCTTGGTTACTTGTAATTAATACTATTACAGCAAATTATTTCATATAAATATTTAACTAAAACTATCACAGTAAATTATTTCTTTTATTATTTATATCAAGACCCATTTACGTATTCTATTTTTTATGATAGTTAAAGATTTTCAAACAATATTCTTCTGTAGAAGTCTCTAAGTATGAGGAAATGAAATTACAAGATTTTACTCTTTATTATTTAATTACAAAGAAATAAGATACAAATATGAACATTAAACAACTATTAATTCATAAAATCTTCATGATTTTCCTAAAATGAAATTGTTTTTCTTTACAAATAGTAATAAAAACCAAAGAAACCTGGTTTACACCAAAAAAACCAGTTTTTTAGGGGTTTTCGAAAAAAAAATTTTTTTTATACCTACCGTGATGTGATCTCTCAATGGTATTAGTACAATAGGGAAGTTGCAACCTATTAAATGTTCATATTTTGATTATGGGTATGTTAATTGACCTTAAAAACTAAAAAATTTACCATTGCCGAATTTTAAAACACTGTGATTGATTTTTAACGAATTTTTAAAAAATCCACGCTCAAAAGTGCGCTTTTCTGAAACATCACGAGCTTACGTCACAGGGCGCTAATGGGCAGCCTTGCGCCGAAGATCCCTTGTTTTCACTACGGACATTTTGAGCGCGCTGATATTTTTATTTTTTAGAAATTCAATAATCCTTTTGAACACACTATGGGTGCCGGATTCGTCAAAGCACCATCTAATAATCTTCCTCAAGTAACATCAATGATGGTATTCGAATATTTCCGAGAGGATGAGAGGTTTAATGTTCCAGAAACGCGAGGAGTTACATGCGAGAAGGTAAGCTTTATGTTTCGTCTTCAAAGCCAACTGCACGTCCTTCGGCTTCTCCCGTGGCGGAAAAGCGCATGATGTCACTTCCTGTGCCATTTGACGTCACAAGTGCTTGAACTTTAAAAATTAATTTAAAAAAACTACTTATCGTATTGCAAAAAATTTTTCACCTATGATGTTTATACATGTTACTCTATCATATTAAAATAAAATTGAAAAATCGAAAGCTTCCCTATTATAACTTTTTTTTTTTCAAATTTTAAAAATATTTATACTATCGGTTATGTATTTATTTCATTGGAGATGTGATGGCTGAATTTTGAATTTAGTTTTCAACTAGAAATGAAGCATAGATAGGCATTTAGTAACATATGTGAACGTATTGATTAACCAATGACATTTTAGCTTTTTACTGAAGCTCTTCCCCCAATTTTAGCTGTTTGACTATCAAAATTTTGAACTCAGTTTAAACCCTGGTATCACAAATAGTAATCAGGAGGCAAAATGAATGATGCCTTTTCGACCAGATAACCAAGAGTGTATGTTTAATTTTCAGAATCACAAAATAATGAATTTTCTCATTTTTCTACAAGCAGCATCCTATTTGAAAAGTCTGAACCCTTGTCTATTGTTAAACATTATGTATAAGGAAAATTGATCTCATTATGTTATTCTAATTAGTTTTCTTAAAATGTAGTATGTTAGATAATTGTCTTCCTTAATCACTTTTATTTTAGGAGATTTTATTACAATATTGTCGCCTCAGAGCAACATTAAGGCATCTAATCCCAGGAATTACACTAAGATATCCTACTGTTGCTCTGAAGCGACGATATATCATCTTATGTGTATTAGCATCATAAACAATCATTTTTAAAAACTTGTTAGGCTAATTTGAAAGATGCCGAGGAAGGCAGACCAGTTGTTGTGACAATGCATGCCCATGTTAGAAGAGTAAGTTCTCTGACAACACTGTGTGTTTTTGCTACGGCCCTTCTTGTGCTAACTACTGGTATCATTGGTGGAATGTATCTTTATCGTCAATTTGCTCATTACAAGGTTTGTATAAAGTTTTTTTTTTTTTGCTGTAGTATGTTCTTCAATTAGTTAAAATTTTACCATGGCAAAGCTGTGTTTGAAGTTATTATGGGTTAATGTACTTTCTTTTTATTCTAATGTATTACTTTATTGCTTTTTCTTCGAGACTACGTTTTTTTGATGTGTCTAAAAGCATGTTTACTGGCAGAATGGCACTGTGGTCAGGTGTTGGCCTCTTACACACAATTCACACCTTACTTCAGTCTGTTAACTCTCATGATGCAGGAAATCTTCCATGTCGTATGATTATGTTAAAGGTCTTCTTGAGTATTTGACTGACTTTGAATACTCTTAGCAAAATTCCTATTGCAGTTTTGCATTGAAAAGAGCCCAGATACTTCAATATGATAGAGAAACTGGGCAGCAAATTTTTTTGATGATGCACCTGCCAATTGAGGTGCTATATGAAAAAATGCAGGCCTGCTCTCAGGGAATACACTAGATCTACAAATGGTGAAAACCCTACATGCATGTCCATTATACATGAAACAAACAATCATGTTTAGCAAATAAAAAAAAAAAAAAAGAAAAAGAAAAATATCAGAGTTTGAAAGGTCCTTAAAAAAGTCCCTGTTTCAAAGTGCTCAATTTTAGTTTTTGTTTCTTTCACGTCCTTAAATGTGCTTAATTGTAATTAGAGGTGCTTAAGAGGGCTTAATTTTTACCTTGTATCAACATAAACACAAACTATTTTATTTTTCATGTCAGAAAAACTACATGTGCAAAATAAATAAAAATTTTAATGTTTTAACAAATGTTATTGATATGGAAGAATCTGTCAGATTTTTGAAATTGAAAACAAAACTCAAAAGTTGCCAACACTCCTGAGTTTTCTGTTAAATTTCTAAACTTTGAGGTTCATTTCTCCCAATTTTTAAAAATTCTTAGTAAATTTCTGGCTTAAAAATAAAAAGAATAATAAAAAATAATGTTTTGATTCTTGAGAATTTTTTTTGCCCTATTGCATCTGCATTGTGATAATTCTTTGCATCATTTTTACTATGTATGTTGATGAAAGTTTAGACCCCTAAAAAAAAAGTTAGAAATAATAGTAAATGGCATTTGCACTTTTCTTTTCAAATGTTTAAATTGCTCTTTCTTTAACAAAAATTAGAATGTGCCTTTAAAAGATCACAAAATCAATGCTGATAAAAAAAACTTTCACAAAAATAGAATATTGATACAATACTTTCACAAAAATAAGTAGTGAGAAAAAAGTCCTGGATATACCCCTGTCTTTAACAATCATGGATGGCAGCATCACAAGAATGACTTTTTTCAATGTCTCAATTTCTTGTTCTGGTATTCCCAAGTTTTGAACACAAAAATGGGAATTTTTGTAAAAATCTGAATTTTTTTAATTTGCTCTGAAACAGCCTGCTACTTTTCTTCATTTACCCTGAGGCGTTTAGTTACATTTTTGTCAAAGATTTAAATTTATTTTTGAATAGATAAACACTATTTTTTTCTGCCCTAGGTGAGCAGTGTCAACAAACCAGGACACTACCCACTTCAAGAAAAAAAGTGGATTAGTGTGGGCATCTGTCCACAATAGCCCGTCCACTATAATAAATTAAAATTGCCTAATCTAATAATTAAGAGTACTTGCTTTACTCTTAAACTTACTTTTCCACCATAAAAACCTTCTTTTGTAAATTGCTACTGAACTATCACAGATGTCTACACAAACCCCTTGTCCATGCTAGGTCCCTTTTCCCCTAATCACAAATGAAGTTGTATTCCTTTCTGTTTATTATGCAAAAATAATGATATACATAGTACACTTTAATCTTTTAGTTATTTATTTTATTATTGATTATATTAATTTTAAAACTGAAAAAAATTGTTTTAGCAATGATTTTATTTTTCCGCTAAAACATTTTTCAATACAAAGTATTAAATCTTTTTTTGTGTGTTCCAATTCTTTTAATAGGTATTTTAGTTAAGCCATATAATTTTGATGATCTGTAGTTGAATAACCAAGTAATACAATTAACAGGGATAAGATTTTTCCAGCTTTTGCCGGAATTCAGTTTTTTTTTTGTTGGCGTTTTGAACCTTTCCCTTTTGTTGCCTCTTTCAAGCCTCATAACAATCCTTTTTTTCTAAAAAAATCTGAAAAGATTACGATTTTTCATAATTTTTGATCCCTATTTTCTTGTTCCCCCTCGAATCTTCATCTTCTTTCCTATCTGCCAAAGACATCGTCGGAAAACATGCCAACGACGTCAAGCACGTGCTTCGCCGAAAGTGGCATGTCTTGTTTGAGATTTCAATCTTTTTGCATCCTGACCATATTTCAATCATTTTAAATGTGTGGAGGTTTTTTGCCACATACTATTTTATATCTATATATTCTATTTATTATTTCAATAATATTATTATTTCTTTACTTTAGAAAAAATGCGAAACTCGATCAAAAACATGTGGTCTAACTCTTATGGTCTCCTGTATTTAGAAAAGCATACAAAATATTTATGGTGAATCCCAAATTATTTATGCTTTATGAACTAAACTGTTTAATTTTTTGGAATTACGGTACCAAACATTACAAATATCAAATTAAAATACTGAATACATTGCTTTTGAACAATACGTGCCATGTATTAACACCCAATTATTTCAACCATAATTAAAATGGAAAAATATCAGTGTTAGCTTTAAAAGTATTAAATTAGCCATTTTTTGTTGAATTTTTGAATATTGTGACTTCCAGGGGCTATTTTGGTTCAGTTTTGAACATCATCCCTTTTCTGCATGATTTTTCTTTTTTTTTTTTTTTTTTTTTGGACTTCCTCCTTTTTGCCCTCTGACCACTCTCATCATTGAATTAAGGAAAAGGGGTGAGAAAAGGTGTAAGTGAACAATTTAATTTACTTTTGTTTCCACAACTCACAAAACAATCTCTGTCCACATAAAAGCTGGAGTTTCAACCTACAACTCACTGTGGCAGGTGGAGAGAGATGATCATGGCTGACATAGTTTCATGATTCCTCACTAGGTAAAAGCGCTGCTGATTAGAGTGCATGGTGCAAGGTACACCATGGTCAGGTATAAGTCTCCCCTACAGGGTGTTCCGTTTTAACCTGCAATACCTTTATTTTTGCAACCGTTACTTCTAGATATGTACTTTCAATTGCAAAAATGTTCAAAATCAGATGCAGAGTTTAGATATTGAAAGTTTGAAGTAAAAATTAAAACAAGTCAAAAAATACAAAATATAACATTTTTATGGGTCCCAGGTCCCCTAAAGTATATTTAGGGAAATAATCTCCATTGAAAAATAATTCTAACACAAAAAGTTTGAAATTTGCACAACCAATATTCACCGAGATATGAAAAGCAGCATTTTGTGACTTACACCAATTTTCATTCACCGTCAATAACACCTTTTGGGAGAAAGTATAGCGGTTCACAAGTGATTAAAATTATATGTGCATAGAGTATGATTTTTCAAATTGTTAGAGGGTTTTTAGCGTGTTTTTGCGTATCACAGCATAACATTTGCATTTATTTTTGAATAGCGATGAAAAATATGAATACCGTGTTTTTCTTACTCTGACGACCTGTCATTCTTCTGAAGGGGCGATAAGTTCCAATCTCATCTTCTGTATGGTCTCTTAAAACTTTAAACTGGGATATCTCCGAGTTTTTGGTCGCACGAATTTCAAGTTTTTTGTGTCAGTAATAGTTTTCAATGGCGATTATTTCTCTAAACATTAGTTAGGGGACCTAGGGCCCATATAAAAAGTTAAATTTTGTATTTTTTGACTCCTTTTTATTTTTGCTTCAAACTTTCAAAATCTTAACTCTGCATCTGTTTTTGAACATTTTTGCAATTGGAAATATATATCTAGGACTAACGGTTGGGAAAATAAAGGTCTTGCAGGTTAAAAGGTAGCACCCTAATATATATATATAGTGTTCACATTTTTTTCAAGAAGGGGCAGGGTAAATTTCTCAGAGAGGGCATTTTCAATTTAAAAAGTGGCACTTTTTGGGAAGTAAAAAGACACTCGGGGATGACCCAGTAAGAAGTCAACACAAGGGGTGCCCCCCCCCAAGAGCAAGGATGCGTACCCCTCCAAAATCCGGAAGACCCCCCCCAGGCCAAAAAAGAAGAACGTGAGCTTCTAAAAATTTCCGATTCAGCAAATTTGTTGACAATAATGCAACATACTTTTTTTTTCTTTTTAAATAACACTTAATGACCCCCTACTAGATCTAGGTATGAGTGCATGGTCATATTTAATAATTGGGTCAAATTTAAGTTGAGTAAATTGCGAATTTCTTCTTCCTAAACAATCGGGTTTGGAGTGATCCTGAAGACACTTTTGTGACATATTAAACCATGTACTAACTATGTGTATTACAGTCATGAAATTAAAAGGAAGAAACTCACAGGAATATACTCATAATTTTCAAATTTAGATTAAAATTATATATCTAGTGATCTGGTCTAATCAAATTGTCTTGGAAAATATTGATAGCTGATTCCCTTATGCATCACATCAATAGGAACATCACTTAAGTTTTATGAAAGTTGTTTTATAGATGTGGTACAACCATCAATAATTCATTTTTATGACACTAAGTAACTCTCAAGATGTAAGCAGAGATTGTTACATTTTCTTTAAAAGGACGTTCTGGGCAATTCTATGGTGTCGGACATAAAAAATGAAGAAAAATTTCTCAGTTTTAATTCTATTTACCAAATATAAACTGTTCCAAAATAAACAAATTTATTTACAAGATACTTACTACATCCCCCGTTTTCCAAATCTTCCCCCCCCCCCAGCAAGGGCTCACCCCTCCCTAAGACCCTCGCAAAGACCTTCCACTCAAAATAAACATTCCCCCCCCCCCCCAAAAAAAAGAAAAATGCCCTCAAACAACCCCACTTAAAAAATTTCAATGGCGTGGCTCAATCTGCGCTATGAACCCCCCCCCCCCAGGGGGCACCCTTCTAAAGTTCACCTTTTATTACTGTGCTTTATACAAATAGCCAATCAATAAAAGAAACAAAAATAAATATGCGAAAAATATTTTTGTATTTTAGTTCAATATGCATAGTATTGTACACTAAAGTGCGAAAATAAAAAGGTTCGTAAACCCAAAGCGGAGATTAAAAGATGGCTATACGATTACACTAACATGGTAATGTTAAGCATGACATGCGACACATGCAGCATTAAGGAATTATGCACTATTACCGTGTTTTCAGAAAGTTATTGCTGAATGTTAACGGTTTTGAACAAATGAATGAAAATAATTGAGGTCTCCATGCTTTGGTTTACATCATGATATCATTGCAAACTGAAATATAAATTTTGTTCACAGTGAATGCTTTTGCTAATAGATTTTTTAAGACAGCTGTTTCAAAAACATTTTGGGAATATCTCCAACAGCCCCAGTGGCAGAAAGTTTTGTAGCTGTCTGCGAAAAGCTTTCATCGACAACTACATAATCTGTCTGCAAAAATCGTGCATAGTTCAACAACTCTTTGGGTCAATACCTTTCAGAAAAACTAGCTTCCATAAATGTATCACGAAAGTTGCCTCCCGCCTCTGTATTGTTGTATCGCAACCCCCTCCCCTTCCCCAACACCATTTTTTAGACTGGCGACATCCAATTCTTTCTCTTTGGGCCAATGACTTTCAGAAAAACTTAACTCCCATAATTACATCACAAAAATCGCCCCCACTCTTCCCTGCATAATTGCATCACAACCCCCCCCCCCATGCCCTCCTGCACCATTTTTAAGACTGGTAACATCCAAATTCTTTCTCCTTGGGCCAATATCTTTCATAAAAAAATTACTCCCATAATTGTACAACAAATATCCCCCCTCTCCCATTATTGTATTACAAAAATTTCCCCCACTTCCCCCTGGATCACTTTTGAGACTGGCAACTTCCGAATTCTTTCTCTTTGGGCCAATACCATCTAGAAAAACTAATTCTCATAATTGTATCACAAAATCGCATCCACTCCTCCCTGCATATTTGTATCCCAAAAATCCCCCCCCCCCGGCCCCATTTTCGATACTAACAATCCCCCAAATTCTTCCACTTTGGGCTAATAACCTTTCAGGAAAACTAACTCGCACAATTGTATCAGAAAAAAAAAAGGCTGTATTCAGCTTTATTTTTAAAAAAAAAATTCCAAAAAAAAAAAACGGGAATGGTTGGACTTAACACCTTCTCCTACGCTCATCAAAGATCGTCGCAATTAGCATTTCGATTATTGTTCGGGAGACTGCCTCCGTAGCCCAAAAATAGCGTTTTATTAGGACTTCAGCTTGGATAGGGGGGAAACCCCATCACCAGATTCCACGAAGATGACGTCATGCATACACTCCGTTGCCGATGAACTTCGGCGTGCGCGTAAAGATTGCAGAAAAATAAAAAGGAGAGAGAGAGAGAAAAAAAGATAGTCACATGTGATTAAGAAATAGGGAAAAGATCAAAAATGCACGAAATTTTCAAATAGAGACATAAAGAGACTAATTTTTAAAAATAGCTATAGTATAAAGAGCTTTCCCGTGGCTTACAGCGCTGTGCTAGAATTATGCATGTGTAATTAAAAATGAAAGTGAAATAAAGCAGCATAAATAAATAAATCAAATGGTTATAGAAGGGGGACTGAAACTTAAATTTTCAGGAGAGGGTGGGGATTCTAATTTAACCAAATGAAATTTCTTGAACGATGCACTTATACCATACTTACATTATACTTAATTAGAAGAAAATCATCCAAAAAAGGAAAAGAAAAATCAAATGTTACGATTTAGATTTGATGAATAAGGACCTTTTGGGGAGATCTTGGCGATCTCTCGTCACTGATTCACGCCCTTTATTCACGACATGAATGATATTATGACATAAATGCGAATGGTTGCAAATATTTCATTTAATAAATATTTTCCTGAAAACGATTGTGGGAGAAGAAACAGTGCAATATTATAAAGCAATAAATTAAAAAAAAAAATCGCGCGATGTACCCTTTTAATGAGAAATATAAAATACACACTTATTAAGTCAATTTTACTTTTGTTAAACATATGAATTCCTCAACAGTATTATTTTTCGATCGATGTGTAGTTTTGAAATTAAAAAAGTGGAGGGGCAAGGAGTTTTGAGAAGTGAGATTGAGTTGTCCCGATGTGCGAACCGCTTGTAGCTCCTCCTAAATTAAACCCCGGCTACGCCATTGGTCAATGCCTAAGGAAAAGCAACTGAATACAGAGTGCTTAAATACTGCATGCGTTTTTGCCACATGCAATCAAAAGCACGTGTTCAAAGATTGCTGCGCACTAAATATCTTGTAAATGAAACTCATCCTTTAAAAATAAATTTAACTCTGAATTCTCGATAAATACCTTTAATTTTGTTCACTAATTTGGAATATGGAAAATTGTCCAAAAGCAGAGGTTGAAAGATTGTTGCAGCAAATGTGCTCAACAAACGAAGAAAGCAAAAATCAACTTTCACATTCACGATTATAATGAAAAGAAAAAAAATAGAAAGAAATTACTCATACTATTTGTTTCGTTTGGGACACAATTAAAATTTTAAAAAATGATGATCACAACAAATTGCAATAAAATACTTGCGCATCACCAAGTTCGCACTTCTTGCGCAAACTAGTTCCTTTTTCTAATTTACTTTTTAAATCGTAAGTTCATTTATGAAACTTTTTTTTTTCCTTTCTTTATTTTATTTTGTAGAATGATAATTTCAGGTATGTTAAAGAGGAAATATTGTAACTCAATTTCTACTTTATAACAGCACGTGACTGCTCCGATTTTCGACACTAATTGAAGCGATGTCGATCCTAAGATAGTATTAAAAATAAATGTAAAAATAAAATTCTTGCACTTACTTTGACCATATCTACTATTTTCTTAGAGAATGCTCCTTCCTTTGTTCTTGCATCTTCCCGTTTGCGATTCATAGAAGGCATGACGGAAAAAAATCAGAATAGCGTTCTCAGAAAAACGTAAGCAGAGATCGGACCGCAAATTCGCACATGCTTTGTCCAGTTCACCGCATGGAATTAAAAAAAAAAAACGGGTGCAAGATGTGAGGTGCTGGGTCGGTCAGTTCCCGCCCCTCCCCCTCCCTCCTTCCATCGACGCTCGATGGGGAGCGAAAGCGCTGACGTCATGATTTTGAATCTTCCTTTCGGACATCGTTTCCTCCTTTCTCCCCTTTGGATATTGTAAATATAAATTGTTTCTACACCAGTAAAAGGGCAGGGCGCATGATTAAAATTCTACTGCAGGGGCAGGGCGTGTTTTTCGGGTCTAAAGAGGGCAGGGCGCATCAGCTCTTTAAAGAAAAGGGGCAGGGCGCCGCGCCCTTTGAAAAACGCATAACGGGAACGCTATATATATATATATATATATATATATATATATATATTGAAATCTACCCAATGACTTAGTTCTCAATGTCTCACTATCTTCATAATCTTGGTGTTAGAATAGAGTGATTTTTTAATGTTTTAATGAATTATGTGTTCTGAATTTCTGTTGATAAGCATAAAAATATTGTTGCTTATTTTTAAGCTGAATAAAGTACTTAATTTTCAGCTTCGTCACTTCCGTGGTTGGTGTAGCATTCCCTATCTTCCCGATATTCAAGAAGACCCAGTACCCAATTGCTGCAAGCCAAAGACAGAATCATAGAGCTGCAGTGTCTGCTACAGAATCATGGGAAATGATTACTAAAAGTTCTCCCAAAGCTAATTTCTTTGATGAGGAGTTTGAAATTGATGTTAAATATGGAGAGTTTGAACGAATTGAAGTACCATCATTTGCACATGGACGACGGAGTTTGTGGGTTCATGACTTCAAAATGGTAAGCAGTTGTCACTGGTTATAAACTTTTTCCCTCTCAGAATTGTTAAATTTCATTCTTGTTTGCTCTAATTAACTGATAATTAAGGTGCAATTTGGAGTATTTGTTAATGCTTTAGAGCACAATTGAAGCAGCTAGGATAACTGTGATAGAATGTTTTGCTCTGGGCTAGGCTGGTCCTTGTCAGTTTATTAGTCCCAAATGAAGAACAATGGCCCTCTTAAAGTTATCTACCATCTTTATTCATTACAGTCTCTTCCGGTAAGCTGTTCCAAGTGCTCACAACCCTAATAAAGTAACATTTTTCACAATTTCTTGATTTGCTTAATATTTAAATAGCTTAAAACAATGACCCCCTCATCCTGCTTTCCGTGCAAAAAATTTAACCAATGATCATCTTTCATATGATAAACTGAATCATGTCCCCTTTGATTATCCTTTGTTCCAAACTATACATATGGCAGGGGCGGATCTAGAGGGGGGCCATGGCCCCTCCCAAAGCCCCTTGTGATTGTAGAATTTTTTTTTAGAAAAAAAAAGAAAAAATGTTACAAACAAACAATAACAAATATAACAAAATTTAATGCATGCGCTTTACTGAAAAAGAAGTGTAGGCATTAGTTGGGAGATAAATTATATCCCTATCCTCATAACAAAATTTTTTATTTCCAAGATTTTTTTCCATCTCTTACATCATTTCTTGATTCCAACTACAGATACTAGGACGATCTCTAAATGATGCTGTTCTCAGAGTATACCTATTGTTCCAAAGAGAGCCTAAATTTTCGTTTTTATGGCTTTAATTTCGAAACTAGGGGGAGAACTCCCTTTTCCCATGTGTTTTCACAAATCCTTGATATGTAGCAAAAAATTGCATTTTAGGTCTTTTATTTGGAAAAAAATGTCAACGGAAACTAGCTTATCCAGTCCTTATCACTAAACTTGCTTGAAAGCAACTTAAATGAAATTTTTTGGGACTTCAATTACAAATGATTTTTGATAGGACCCCCTCCTCCCTAGTTTATATCGTGATGATAGCTTTAAAAGGAGGTTTTTGGAGGAGCTCACGAATCTTCCATCCCTTTCTAAAATATGTATAAATATAGTTAAAAATCGAATTTTTAGAGCCAAAAAGCAAAAGAAGAGAGCCAAAGACAAAATATTTCCAGGAAAGAAGGATTCTACCATCTTCACACTTCCTTTAAAGCAAACATTACCTAAAGGTGTATTTTTAGGCTGGACAGCTGAAGAGTTAGAGAAGAGCACTCCTCCTCTTTTAACTTCTCAATGTATAATGGCAGAATATTTTGGTTTCTAAGCATTATTTTCAAAAAGTATTTTGGGGCCGTCACCCGAAACCTGACCTTTCTCCGTACATCATCAAAAATAGACAAAATGCGTTTTTATTTTCCTAATTTTCAAAAATTACTCGGAAATTTAAATTTTGAAACATTTTTGAGGGAGATTCCTAAATACACCCCCTCACCTAATGTCTCGATACCCCGAAAATTGAGTTTTTAAAAGTTCATTTTAATAAAATTTCTGGAGAGTTCGAAGTTTGTTCAAAAAATTCGGATGGCCCCTCCCAAAACAATCGGCTGGATCCGCCACTATTGGCTGGATCCACCATATGGGTCATTCTTCAAAAAGTAACTTTTCTATCACACATCTTTTACAATAAAAACTTTAAGGAACAATTCATTTAACATTGATTTTTAATTTCATCAAAAATATATCTGGGTCATTATACAAAAAACGTAGGTTTTTGAAGTTGAAATTCATGAAAAAAAAACTCTTCAAATTTTTTAAGTTACTTTATATTGTTCCTTTAAGGCACCTTTTACTCTCACATAGTTAGTTACATTCTTTATTGGTTATTTTGTAACTTTCTTTTGTAGTTTTTGGATGTGAACGGAGGGTAACGGATAGTAAATATATATTTTAAATGTTATTTTTAAACTTTTAATTTAAATAAACATTGCATCTTGTATGAGGAACATGATTTGAACCGATTAAAATGTACACATTTTTCTTAAAATGGAATTTTAAAGAAACTTGTATGCTCCATTTCTGATTGTATATCCTCCATTACATCTATACTGTAACGGAGGATACAGAAACGATACAAATACTTATGTTTTGCTATGATCATAGTGTTGATTTAGGGTTCACACAATATGTTATTTAGAATTTACTCCAAAAAAAGGTGGTTCAATTTTAACTATAAAATTTTTTTGTACCCAAACAATTCTTTACTTTTTAACTCAAGAACGAAGGATACACAAAGTTAAGGACCTACTTGACTTCAAAGAGAATAATGCTGAAATTCTTTTGCACTAAGTTCTTTAGCTTCACTATGAAGACCCAGAGTTGAAAAGAGCTAACTTGTGATTCTAAACCTCTGTAATGAGCTGCCAGTACTGCCGTCTAAAGAAATGTGTTGGGACATGTAACGGAGGCATACAAGTATCCCTCCGTTCAGTGAAAAAACATTTAAAAATTTTTATAACACCGTTAATTTGTATTGATCATTTTCAAAATTTGTTTTACTTTTCTAAATCTCATAAAAAAGTGCTTAAAAATAAATACTTTTGAAACTAACCACCTTGGACCTAAAAAAGCGCGTTTTTTGTAGAATGACTCGTATTAAGCTCATGTTAAAGAAAAAATGTGAATGTGATTATCACTTAAAGATAAGCTCTCCAATGCTCTAATTTATATTTCATGTTGCAATATTAAAAATAGCTCCCAAGAATAAATTATTTGAAAAAAAATCAAGTGTTAATTATCCTTATTTTGATTTCAAGGTTTTTTGGTAGTTGACTTGCTTAAAGTATGTCCGGTACAGTGTTATGAGGAGCTTTTGCAGTGTTTGATTGCAATACAAGTATCACTACTTGAAATGTTCAGTAAAATTAGTTTATATATACCTTTGTAGGTTCATTCTTGGGGGGAAAGGGGGTGGTTTTTTTTATCATTTATATAATTGTTTTTAAAATTTTTTGTTTGTAATTTCATATGAAAAAATATTAAAATTATTGTTGCTTGCTACTTATTAATCATAATTTTTGCATCAATGAGTTTTCACTCGTGAAATGTAGTTTTTAAGTATTTAATAGTCATTTTCAAACTTTTAATGTAAAAATTTACTTTCAGAACAAAACTGCTCTTGTGGATCATGACAACAGACGCTGCTTCTTGATGGTCTTAAATCGTAATTTTGTTTCCCCTCCACGTGTATTATATGAACAAATATCAAAAATGAGAGTATGTTTATTTCTTACATCATCTAGTTGTTATAGTCTTGAGTATTGATCAGTTCCTAAAATGTTTGAAAATTGTTTTCCAGTCTGGATATTATGATGCTGACACACAAACTGTACGACACACCATGCAAGTCATAACTCCTGCTTTAAGTGATTTGAAAAATGTTGGAATGTTCATTGCTCGTGATTGTGCTACATTCCCAGTTTATAAGCTTGAAAAAGCTACATTTCCTGGTAATTTATCAATTTTTTAATAAGTATTATGCCGTGTTTAGCTTAGTTTTCTGCAAATAAATCTTAATTTATCACTATGCTCACTGTGTTAAAAGACAAGGTACTATGTATATTTTTAAGTTTTACTAAATTTTATTTAAAAAGTTCTGACTTATTTCTGATTTATCTTGACTGTGAAGCATCCTGCTTGAAACAGGGTTAAAATTTTGAAAATTCATAACTTTCAAGTCATTAAAAAGAAATGCTAGTGTTACTAAGCAAAATATTCTTTTGCAAAAGTATTACTTTATCAACGTTTATAAGTATTTTATTGTTATGACTAAAATTAAATATCCTGACTCAGATTTATTTGGGATAATTTTGTCAAAATCATTAATTTCTTCTGCCTGAATCATTAAATTTTAATTGTTGTCAAAGTGAGATAGCTGATAATAATCACTTTAAATGGTTTTAGTCTTATGTTTAAATTTTATTGTGATTAGTTTCTCTTTCTCACTTTTGTGCAAAAATATAGATTAATGAACCAGCCGTAAATTTTAAACTACTTTCTTGTTAATGCACTTTCAAATTCTGTTCTCCCCTTTTTTTCCATTATACAGTACGCGACACTAATAAAATCACTGGATTATAAAATCAGCCGCTTTTTAAAATCAAATCTGGAGGAACAGAATCATTGCAATACCAAAACATGCTAAAGCTATCCTTTAATAAAATCACTATCGCCGTTTTATAAAATCAAACTTCTTGACATCATCCGTAATTTTTTTTTAAAGAAGCACCAAGAAGTGCAAGAATCGGTCTCGGAAGATGAGGAAATCTCAAAGTCAAATTTGCCTCTTCATTTTCAATAGATGCGAGAAAAGCGCTTGATAATGTACGAAGCACTTTAGAACAAAGAGGAAAATATGTTAAACGTTACAAAACACTTTGTAAACTCTCAAACGGTATTGTATCTTGGCTCTCCCAATTCTGCTAAGCAAACAACAATACACCTACATTTTAAGATCCTTGTGCAAATAATTATTAAAAAAAAAAGTACCTCATGTTTAGTTAAAATAACTGTATTTTGAAATACTTAAAACAGAAATAAATGAAGTAATTCAATTCATTTTGAGAGTATTTAAACTTCAAGACATTTCTTTTTTTTTTTTTCTGAATGCCGGATAATAAAATCAGCCGCTTTATAAAATCAAATGTCCCCCAAACGAATGTGATTTTAATAAGCCGCGGGCACTGTATAATCAACTTCCTAAACCTATTTCTAGTAATTTCAGACATTGTTGCTCCAAAATTTTGTTGCCTAGTCTAAAAGTAAAACAATATATTTTTCTGTAAGGTATTGATTGCTTGAAGTTTCAAATTAAATAAAATTTTAATTAGAAATTTTCTTCTTACAAATTGTTTGATTCTTAAAACGAGGATCCTCTAAATTTGTGGAGAAATAGTGCAATTAATTTCCATTCTTTATGAAGATTTTGAGGGGAAAAGTGAATGCCCAAACAGTATGTAAAGAGAAGTACATAAATGTCATAGACACGATTAATTTGTGACAAGATTACTGTCAAACAAGACTAAAGTAAACCTGGAAATATAGTGAACTCTTGGTGAAAGTGAATGATTTCAATGGTCCTAACTGAGCTTCCTTTTAACTAATATTATTTTAATTGCTTATAATTAACTAGAATTTCCCTTCCACAAGTTTTTTCTGTTGTTTTACATGTATCAATTAAAATTAGAAGGCAGTAATAACCTAAATCTTAAAATACACATTTCTACTTTTCTTAGAATCAAATACTAGCTAATAAAATCTTACCCTCTTTTCTCACTCCTCTAGAATCTACTAGTCACCTATGTATGCCCCACTATTTAAACTACCAAAGTTGTAACAGTAGTGGTGCAGATCAATGAAGCTTCCTCTCCCCTTTCTTCCTTCTCAACTCTCTCTTTAGTTACTTATCAGATACATTTCTGATGATTTCTTTGTTCTTAGATTAAGAGTAATGTACTCTACTAAAAAAAGTCCCCCATGATTTGATTTGAATTCTCGTTCTTCATTGACTCAACGAAATTCATGGACTGAAGACTTCAGAATGTCCTCGGTTAAATCCGGGACTAATTAGTCAAAAGGAAAACGATAGACTCCGACTCCAACCCCTGTACCCCAAAATCAGCTTGACTCTTGACCCCAAATTTGCAGCCCTGGTTTAATCCCTGTCAGTGCTTTAAAATCCTCATAATTGCAATCAACTCACCTTGAAATGAAATGAAAGAAATGGGAGCTCAACTCAACTGAGCACTATGACCCGAGGTCTGTTATATTAGTCCTCCATCAACCTATCTCAGTCTGGGCCAGCATCTAATACTTCCATTGTTTTGAAATGAATGATAGAGGATGTTAAGGAGGTGAGGTATTATGCAGACATGCCTCCAGAATTTTATGCTGCTTACTTTTTTGTGGTTCATAACATCTGATATACTAAAAGACATGTTCAGCACATAATTGTATCTGTGCCTTCAAAAACCATTGATGTTCACTAGAGACCCAGGGTTCGTACACTCCTTTCAAACCCCTTATAAACTCTTTCTTTTTAAGAAAGGAAAATAAGAGCCCTTAAATCTAATGAGTTTTGCTATTAGGGTCATTCCATATTAAATCAACAAATGGGCCATGACGCACCATTTTTGATTTTGATGAAATTTGGTAGGTAATATGTAACCAATACTCTGTACCCCAAAACTGATATATTTTCCTGGAAAAATTTTATTCCTGAGATATAGCTATTTTTTGCGCCGTGGATGAGTAAAATTTGGCATTTTTGATCCCTTTTCAAAAAGTTCTACTAAATTCATTCAAATTAGTAAGAAGATCAAACATGTTTTTTTTTAATGGTGAAGGAGTGAACTTTTATTTGTGGTGCATAAAAAGAAAAGATTTTAGTTAAGCCTAATTAGATATTTTCGGTTATAAAATCATGTTTAAAAAGTGCTGTTTTCTTCATTTTGAGCCTAAAAGAGTCGGTGAGGGACTTATACTAGGTAGCTATTTTTTTTTCCTGTTATAATTAGTGATGCATACTAGAAGCGCAGAAAAAAATAGGTTGATACTAGTAGTCCGTCATGACGAAAAAATGGCTTAAACTTAACAAAAATGAAAAACAGGCTTTTTCACTCCCAAAATTGTTAGGTGATGAAAATTTGAAAATGCTCCAGTAAGAAGCCATTACATTGCCCTTTAAAACGAAACAAAAACTGTCTTGTTTTTTTTAGGTGTAGAAAGATGTAAACTTTTAAACAAAATTTTTGTTTTTGGTAAAAAATTATGTTTTGTAAATATAGTTAATAAAAATTGAAAACTATTTGTTGTTTAAAATTTCTTTGCAAAAATATTTGAATGAAACATGGTTAGATGTATTCAGTAGGTTACCATCCTATAGCCAGCTCAGTCAATTCTAGCCGAGGACTGCAGTTTCGTGCTTATTAGCACTCATCAGCCCAGCTTAGGAAGTGGCAGAGCTGGAGGTGGAAAACTCTTAAGGAAGCCAAGAGTGTCGAACAAACTGGTAGCTAATACAGAATTAGCACTGACCAGACCAGAGACCGAAGCAATGGTTCGGTTCAGCTGGAAGATTGAAGGCAAGACATGGTATATTCAGTAAGTTACCAACCCTAGGTATTTATCCAGTCCACTTGGCTTCTTTTAAGTAATGTACAAAAACTATTATTGTATTATAGTGAAGCACCGTTTATACGTTTCTCTTTTATATGTTTTTATCAATTATACGTTTTTAAAATTGGTCCCTGCAAAGTCTAATACACATGAACCTATACCTATTATATGTTTTTTCGTTTATACGCTTTTTTCATACAGTCCCATATAAACGGTGCTTCACTGTACTTTAAAGGCTTACATCTCTTCTATGCCTTAGAAAACCAAGACAGTTTTTGTTTTGTTTTAAAGGGCTTCTTACCCTAGCACTTTCAAATTTTTATCACCTTCCCCACAGGTCAGTGTTGGGGAGTGAAAACACCATTTTTTTCAGTTTTTCTTAAGTTTAAGCATTTTTTTCATAATAAAGGACTGCCAGTATCAGCTTATTTTTTTTCTGTACTTCTAGTATGCACAATCAACTGCAACAGGAAAAAAATTAGTTTCCTACATTAAGTTCATCATCAGTTTTTTTCATGGATGTAGGAATAGCAGGATGGAGCACAGACGTAATTTCTGGAAGCAATAACTGTAACCTCAGCCATCTTGCGTGTATCGTGAAACCATGTCTGCAATGTTTCAGATACGAAATTTGTCGAACCTTTTTATCGAATTTTAAACCAATTTCGACTATATGGCATCTTGTGTAGCCTTCAACTGCACTAATAATGCACATAGGAAGGAGATTTCTATCTAATTCTGCATAAATAGGTAATTAATTTCTTCCATTATATATCATTCAATAACAGACAATGGTAGTAGCATATTGTGTCATAAATAATCCTGCATTTATCTTACTTACAAATACGAACCCAAGTTGCTTAAAATATCTTTACAAATTAGAATTTATTGATATGATTTGCTGCTGCTCTTTGATTACTTATAAAACAATTCTATCAATAAAATTGAAATGAAATTTGAAAAATTGTCAGATGCTTCCATTTTTTATTACTAAGTGTAAATTAACTTTGGTTAAAGGGTTATTAATTTTAAATAGGTAGTTTTTTAATCAACATTTACTATTTCATTTAGTATAAAAATTAGAAATTAAAATGCTACTAATTTATAATCCATATTAGCGTACAGGATAAGCTTTAAAATGAGATGTAAATCAAAGAAATCGATCAAGAATTGAGGAAGATCTTGCGTAGGAACGCTCTGTCGGTCACATCGGAAGTTAAACTTATAAATTTAAGCGAAAACCTCAGTCCG
Organism: Uloborus diversus; assembly: GCF_026930045.1. NCBI lineage: Eukaryota > Metazoa > Arthropoda > Arachnida > Araneae > Uloboridae > Uloborus > Uloborus diversus. The sequence goes on along the minus strand of NC_072733.1, from coordinate 41,021,217 downwards.
GTGATTTAAAACAGATCTTTTGTAACAGAAAAAATAATTTGTAGAATGTGGGTCTATTTTTCGTCATTAGCCTACATAAGCTTTAAAATGAGATGTAAATCAAAGAAATGGATCAAGAATTGAGGAAGCTCTTGCATAAGAACAAAAAAGTCTACAGAAATAATATATAAGGAAGGACAGAGGCTGAAAAGTTTTGATAATTTTAACAATTTTGTAATCTTATCAATGGGAAAGTCATGTTTTATTAACAAAAATAACATTTTAAAACCAGTTGATCATTAATTTGTCACTAAATTAATTTCAATTAACTAAAGACATTAGTTATGCAACTAGTTTATTCTTTGGAAATCTAAAGCTTAAAATATAGTTTTGTTGTGCAATTATTTTTATTTCCTCGGTAGGCAATAAATATTTTCATTTTCAATTTGATTTCAAAAAGAAAAACACGCGAAACTTTTTTCGCCCGGGTAGTCCTTTCCCCTTTCTCGCCAACCAACATGGCAACCGCTCACTCAGTTACTTCTAGCGCGACAATGGGAGTAGATATGCCATGTCAGGGTGGCGACAGATCAGGGAGATCAGGGAAAAGTCAGGGAACTTTATTAATCAGGGAAAAGTCAGGGAAATATCAGGGAATTTTGAAAAAAATAACAAAGAATCAGGAAAAATTGATTTTATAAGAAAAAAAAAATTTTTTTTTGCTTTACAAAATTAAGTACTCTAATTCCCTACGCATTTTCCGTCAATTATCTGTTCAAAAAAAATGTAAAATTATTGAGGTGCAATTATACACTGCCGCATATTTATGCATCTTTTTTCCTCATCGTCTAAGTATTGAATCTTACTTATTAACCACAGGATGAGCTTCCTAAGATTGCTTTTGTGTCTGTTAGGTTATTTATTTTACCTAGCTTGAAATTTCCTTTTACGCTTTCAATGCTATGTAAAATAAACAACCATACAGGCAAAGAGGAAGCCTTCATTAATGCTTTAGCTCCTTTGCCTTTATTCCATTGTCTCGAAGTAATTAGCGTACTGTAATCACGATTCCAAGAAAAAATCTTTGGTTTTTGAATTAATACTATAAAAGCTTAAAAGTTATTACTTCTTTGCGTTTTTAATTTAATTTCTAAAATTGAACTTTCAATTAAAAAAACTTTGTTTTTTCGCCGTTATACTATTTGTTGTCGCCGCAGATTATAAAGGTTTTCTTTTCTTCAGACTTAAGTGATTCTTTAATTTTATAACCAAGTAGTTCTTTCATATATTTTAAAATTAACTAATTGCTTTTTTTTTTCTTTTTTTTTCTTGCATTTCAAAGTTGTTCGTTACAAAAGCAATCTAAGATTTTTTTTCGTTACATACTGAAATAATTTCAAATAGAGTTAACTTGTATACTTAAGTAAATATCTTTATTTTTTTATTGTTAAAATGCTGTATTCATTCATTATAACCTATGTTCTTGATCAGAGAAAAGCTCCCTATGAATGTCAAATGGTTTCATCTGTTTTGCATAAATATGTCAATTAGTTATATAAGAATAACTACATTACTTCTATTCTTTCACTATTACTTGTTATTCTTGCAACAATTATTATACTGTTTGAAAACTTAATTCAAAATAATTTCAATTACTTTTTCTATCATAAATACACATATGTTTTTAAGAGTAATTTTAATAGTTTCTTAAAATTCTTAAGCTAAGTGGTTTCTGGACGTAATGTTTTTTTTTTTTTTTTTGAAATTTTCTATAATCTTTCCATTGTAGAAAAAATTAATATACTGTTTGTAGGTTCCCCCCCCCCCCCCAAAAAATTGACTTGATATGTTTTTTTAACCATTTTATTAAAAAAGTAGCATCTTTTTTAAATATATCTTTATTTCAACAACTTTACACAACTTAAAACGTTTAAAATACTGCATTTTATACAAACATACAATGGATTTTAAGTAGAGCAAAGAAAGAAAACCATTATCATTGGTAACGTAAATCAGGGAAATTTGGTAAACTTAATCAGGGAAATCAGGGAAAAATCAGGGAACTTTTTTTCACAGTTCTTGTCGCCACCCTGCATGTTCTCTCCTGTACTTCTACCTCCATGGCTTTTTTAGGCTCAAAATGACGAAAACAGCATAATTAGAAATTTTCAGTTGTCTAATCGTGGTTGAAAAAGTGCCGTTTTCATCACTTTGAGCTTAAAAGAATTGATGATGGAGTTACTGTAGGAAACTACTTCTTTTTCTTGTTGCTGTTGATTAGGTGTACTAGAAGTACAGAAAAAAATGAGCTGATACTGGCAGTCCTTTATTATGAAAAAATTGCTTCAACTGAAGAAAAACTGAAAAAATGGTTTTTTTCACTCCCCAAAAACAACCTGTGGGGTAGGTGATAAAAATTTGAAAATCTAGTGTAAGAAACAGTTACATTTCCCTTTAAAACAAAACAAAAATTGTCTTTTTTTTCTAGGGCGTAGAAGAGATGTAAGCCTTTAAGGTAATACAATAATAATTTTTGTGCATTCTTAAGAGGCCAAATAGACTGGGTAAATAACTGAAAAAATACCATCCAACCATGTTTCAGTGAAATATGTTTGCAAAATACAATTTTAAACAACAAATAGCTTTCAATTTTTAATTACAGTCGACTCCTGCTACAACGCAATTCGACTTACGCGAAATGGCTATAACGCGAATTTTCAATGAGCAACAAATTTATAGCTATAGCTTCTCTCTAGAAACACAAATGTATTTGGATAGGAATCATTTTGTTAAGTGTCGGTTTCGTTATTGACTGCAAAATGTTGTTTTCACGAGTGTACTGTCATCCTTTTAGCATCACCTACTTGCGCAAGTTCCCACACACCGCACTAGTTCAAACATCGCTTTGTTAGCGTTTATTATAACCACTCCTCATTCTTCATTTATTTATTCTAAATATGAAAGGTGATGAAACATTGTGGCTCCTAGGTATGCTGTTTCATCTAAAGTTTGTGAAGATGGAAACAAAAAGTAAAAGTTTGACAATTTAAGAAAAGCTAAATATTCTTGATACTCTTGAACAACTAGAAAGTGGATGGAAGGTAGCACAAAAATCAAGTATGGGGAGGGGGAGTGAATCTTTCATGCATACAATTAAAAGTCAGGCGAAGGTAATCCGAAAAAAGTCCAGAACTGTACGTACCGTACTGTTTTATTTTATGTCTCTCCCTCCTATTGGCCATTGATTTTGTGCATCTTAACGGTATTTTATCTTGAATAATGCAGATTTTTAAAAAATACGGTAAAAGTTCAGCTCTTTATGTAAGAAGCAGCAATCTATAGTTAAAAAATGGTCTAAAAAAGTGTGAAAAGTTTTTAAAATTAATTAAAATAATTGGGCATGTTCAGAAAAAATCATATACAGGCGTTCCTCCTATAAAGATGAAACTTTATTTTTGTTTAATACATTCTATTATTGTTTGATAATAACTCTTATAAGGTTTTACTTTATTTTATGAAACTTGGTTTCGACATAACACAGTACACATCCCTTGTTTCACATTATTTCCTAATCTGGTATTACACAAAACACGGTTTTGATACAACATGTTACATATTGACATGATTTTTACTATGTACATGATTAATAAGTGAAAAATAAGTAAAAAAGTTATTTTTTAAAACGTCTCATAACATGGTTTTGATACTACACGGAACGAATTAACAGTGTTACGCGAGGGACGCTTGTACACACTCTTTTCACAACGCGAAATTTCGACTTATGCGAGGAGTCTTCAAACGCATCCCTCGCATTAGTCGGGATCCAACTGTACTATATTTACAAAGCATAATTTTTTACCAAAAACAAATGTTTTATTGAAAGGTTTATATGGGTCATTCTTCAAAAAGTGTTAACTTTTCTGTCACACGCCTTTTACAGTAAAACCTTTAAGGAACAAATCATTTATCAATGCTATTCAATTTCATCAAAAATATATCTATTTAATCCTGCCAACAGTTTTTTAATAACAATTTTAATTTTAGTAGATTTTTGGTTCATAACATGTGAATTCTCATCTCCATGGAATGTCACATACCTTGTGTGACTGTTAATGCTGCTTAATAACTTGTTTAATTAAAAATATACACTTATTTATTCATTATTCCTTTCACAAGTGTCTCAAATACTAATTGTTTAAGTATATTTAATTTTTTAATATTGTGTTTTAGTTTGTTTTAGATGGATAAGGAGTTATGTCACACAATAAATTCTCACCTCTGTTACCTAAACACAAAATGTTTTTCTCATTGTCACGTGGCAGTAATGACATCAAACTTTATTTTGCATGATAAAAGGGAGCCCCCTTGTTAATTTTCAGTCATAGTTGATGTTATGAGATTTTTGTTGAAAAACAAAAAGAGATTTTGCTTTAAAATCTTAGTATGGTTATTCTGACTTCTCACCTCCATGAACTTGACTTTCAGGGATGTAAATTAATGTAAAAAAATAAGTGAACTTGTTTACATATGCTTAACATGTGCAGACTGTAGCAACAAAGAAAAATAATATTTCCCTGAAAAATGTATTCATTAGAACTATATCAATGGTAAATTCCTCACCTCCGTGACAGACATTATCGATGTCATTAGTTCTGAGTTGAAAATAAATGATGGAGGAGAAACAAATCAATCTTAGGCATTCTTCCAAATTATAAATTGCCCGTATATTCTCAAATTTACTAAACACTATTTTTTAACATATATTTGAACTAAAGGGATAACTACTAATTAAACTGTACTTTAATTAAGAGAGTTTAATATTAGATTCCCACTTATTAAAATAACTCATTGTTTTCACAATTAACGAAATTACTACTTTGATATTAAATTGGCCTCAATTTTTAAACGTTAAAAGTTTTGTTTTTTCTTTTTGTTTTTTTTACTTCCGTGAACAAAGCATTTTTTAATTTTTTAAAATTTATTAGTAAAATAATTGGAACTTAGTTGAGCCATTGTTTGTGGTTACTTCTAGTAGATAACACCTTCATGTAAGATTGAAAAAAAAGAAAACAAAAGGTTTCAAAATTAAAAAATATTTGTGTTTAAAAGTTACATCTTCTGGAGAATGACCCATAATTTTTCTACACCTAAAAAAAAAGACAGTTTGTGTTTCATTTTAAAGGGCAATGTAACGCTTCTTACTTGAGCATTTTCAAATTTTTATCACTTAACAATTTTGGGGAGTGAAAAAGCTCATTTTTTTCTTAAGTTTAAGCAATTTTTTCATCATGACGGACTACAAGTATCAACCTATTTTTCTTCTGTGCTTCTAGTATGCATAACTAAATACAACGAGGAAAAAAATTAGCTTCCTAGTGTAAGTCCCTCATTGACTGTTTTAGGCTCAAATGACTAAAAGACACTTTTTCAACCATGATTTTATAACCAAAATTTTCTATTTAGGCTTAACTTAAACATTTTCTTTTTATGCACAGGTAAAAGTTCATTCTTTCACCTTTAAAATAAGACGTATTTGACTTTCTTACTAATTTAAATAAATCTACTAGAGTTTTTTGAAAAAGGATCAAAAGTGCCAAATTTTGCTCTTTCGCAGAGCAAAAAAAAACAACTATATCTAAAGGAGTAAAAATTTTCTAAGAAAAAAAAATATGACAGTTTAGGGGTACAGAATATTGGTACATGTTGCCTACCAAATTTCATGTAAGTCAAAAATAGTGTGGCAGTAAAATGTCAGAAAATTTGTTGATTTTATATAGAATGACCCATTACCTCCTTACAAACTCCTTATTTTTTAAAATTCTACATGACCTTAAAGATTTTCTTCTATTGCCAATCCAATATGATTGATTACGTTATAAGAAATTGTATAGGAATTCCTCTATTATTTCATCTGTTAATACCAGAAATCCGATTTTTTTTTGTTAGACTATTTTTTTTCTCGCATCCGAATTTTTTTTTTAAATTTCTGACGATTATATTGATAATAATTAATAATATAACATCTTGTAGACATGTTAAAGTACCATTCTAAAGTTTTTTTTTTTCAGTAAATTCTTTTATTTGCCAATACTTTCATTTTGATTAAAGCAATCTCTTTGCATCCGTTGAGAATCAAATTTTTCCTGTTTTTGATTCTTATTATTCTTTTTTGAAAGGCAAATAAAATTTCTTTTTAATCCTATGAAAATTGCGAAGTTAAAATTTACAAGCCAAATTCTGTGTCCTTTGAGAGAGTCGAAAAGTTTATCTTTAAATCACAGGTTTAATTTGATTTTTGCTTCAATTACGTCTCATGTCGATTGTTATTAATAATATGTTTACTGTAGAGCTCTAAAATGTAATTCTAGAATAATTTACTCAAATTCTTTTAATGTGCCATTCTTTATACTTTTAACGGGTTCACTTTGAAAATCGCAATCTCTTTGCCATGGGTATAAGATTTTTTGGATTTATGATGCTTACTATGCCTTGTGAAGAGACAGAAAAATTAAGTTCATTTGTATTTTTATTAAAATCATTTATTTAAAAAAGTTTTAACGAATTCATACTCTTTAAGAGTGTTGAATGTCAGAAAGTTAAGTACGGAATCGCTGGCTGAAATTAATTTTTGTTTCAACTTCATTAAGTTTTTTAATACATATGTAACATCTTTAGTTGGCAAAGTTTGATTTTTTGGATTGGAAAAAAAACCTTTTTTTATTTAAATCAGTTCTTTTTTTTAATTTTAAAAATTTGTAGACAATAATTACTTTAACATGAATAAAAATAACATATTTTATGCAATAGATGAAAGAGTAACTTAAAAGCTAAACAGTGGTAACCCTATTTCCTAGAATCATAATTTTCATATTTTTTACAAGAATTTTTTTTAAAATTAGTCAGTTTTCTATGTTTATCAGCGCATAATCACTCAAAAGCTTTGAAATGGGTTACAAAATTTTTATCAATTTTGAACATTAAAATAATTTGTACATTTTTCTCAAATGGATCCCTAATGTTTAAATTAAATTTTCTGTATTTCAATCTCGTGTGAGTAACCTTATGTTTCGGTGCCAAAATCAAACACAAGTTTTGCTGCCTTTGTTTGTTGTATTTGAAGTTTGTCAATTATTTTGATAGTTGGAAGTTATTTTGGCCTTAACTTAATATCATTCTAAGTTGTACTATTAATTGTTAAACGTATGTGTCACAGGAAAGAGGACCTTAAAACCGATGTCTACTAATTTGACCATTTTTGTCCTTGACCATGTATGACCAACCCCCCTTCACCCATCTTAAAGTGCCATTGTTTATAATCTTGTGCTTTTAAAATATGATATCAAAAGAACAAGATTAAAAGAAAAGTAATATAAAATGACAAAATTAAATGCAGCAAAGCATACTGCTGTATTGCACTTTGTTTTTTTTTTTTTTAAATATTTTTGTTATAGATAGTCTGTATTAAATATTAGTTAAATTCTTGCCATTGAACGTGATAAAGGGTTCCTATACCACTATATTTTCTTTCAATAAAAATTCTGTTACATGTGATATGGTCTTCAAAGTTGCAATTAATTTTTGTACTATAATACTTTTTGTACTATAATTTTGAAGAATTGCAGATCCCGAAACTTCACCAGATGTGGTCTACAGTCACGTTTTTAAGACTTCAATTTCGGAAAATTACCGCACAAGTCCCTTTGAATCTCTTTTCTCTAAAATACCATCCAATTTGTCAAAAATTATATTTTTAAAATGACAACTGATTGAGCTTCGCATGCAGTCCCCTTGAAATAGAGTGAGCTGATGCTCCCATATAAAATCTGAAAATGAAAAAACTACAAATCATGAAAAAAAATCTTGAAAAAAAAAATTAAGGTGGAGAGCTTTAAACCTTTTCTAGTAGTATCATTGAATATTGCTGAAAAATTGAATATTGCTGAAAATTGCTACATGTTTTATTACTTATTTTGAAATGTTTTTTTGGGGAGAGTCCCAGGGCACCCCCTTCAAAACTTAGGGAAGGGGTCATCAATTTCACTCCAGTCTTCAAAAAAATAGATCGGAAATAGCCCCTACCCTAACATCAATACGTATTTCCTATAATAATGTTTTTAAGACTTCAGTTTCTAAAAAAATTTTCTCAAAAATCCTCACTTTCCTCTGCGTAACATCATCAGAGAGACTCTAAACCTGCGTTCTTAGGACTAGAATTTCAAAACTGTAACAAAACTTTTAGATTATATTAGATATTAGATTTCTACTTACTGTACTTTTTAACTTAGATTTGAACATGTTCCAACACATTTAATATTTTCATTCTTTTCTTATTTGTAAAATGATAAGTGTTATACAGAAAATAAATTTATATTTATTAATGTATAGCATTAGTTAAAAAGCATTGCATTTCATCTTAAGAACAGTAAAACATACTGACCAAAGTTTTGATCAAATAGGTTAAATATTAATATATATATATATATATATATATATATATATATATATATATATATATATATATATATATATATATATGAGCAAGTTTATGAGAGTGGACTGCCACCATCTTTGAGGAGGTCATAGCAGGGAAATGTACCAGGTGGAGGATGTCTAACCAAGTCCAAAATACACCCAAACCTGTTTTTATGCAGTAGATAGGGACCACATTAAAAAATTGCATTAAAAAAGTTGTTTTTGCAACACAGTTATTTTTTTTATATACAGTGGTATAGAGACTGCATAAAAAAAGTCTCACATAGAAAATAACCCAAAAACTTACAAAATTGTAATCTGTAAACGAAGTCAAAATAAACCAAATGTTGATTTTTGCTGAGTAGTCGGACAAAATTTCCTGAATAAGGAAATTTTTGGGAGGTCATCCATCGGAGTGCATATGTCGTCACTTGGAAGGTACTACCTCGCCCTCATTTTAAAAATAAGTCAATTGAATCCTAATCTGTTTGAAATTTTAGCATACCGCACGGAAAAAAAAAGACCGCATAAAAACAGATTTAGGCGTCCTTTCTAGGACACTAATTGAAGACTTTTGAAAAAAAATCTCCCAACTCAAATTTTCCGACACATGTGCGGTCTGAGCCTGGACTAAGGGGCGAAAACTAGAAGATTGAAAAGCACTCGTATCTGAATACTTTCGGAAAAAAGGGGAGAGGGTTCTTAATTGCAATTTGTGTTACGGTATTTCTCCATTTTAACAAAAAAATAAATAAATATTATTGACGTGCTTAGTATAAAATTAATTCTTAATCGAACCATTTCGTACTTTACAGTTTATTAAAAATACTAAACGGCAACTTGATGGAAAAATTTAAAGCAAGATGGATATGTGTGTAGAGGTGGAGCGGCATTTTGAAGTTTTGCCCCACCGTGGAAACCTCCTAGATCCGGCGCTGTGTATGGCTTTTCTTCAAAGTTCGTTTCAAAAATGAGCATTAACCCTGCATCAAAATGTTTTTTAAAATAATTTGAGTGTAGACTATGGAATGGAAAAAAATCCAATCACGTCTGTTTTACAGTGGAACATTACTTTGAAGCTAAACTTTTTCTCTTTTTTTTACAGTATATAAACGCAGTTTGGCGGAAGATAATGACTTGTTTGTTGAATTTGCTGGAAACAAAGTCAATGAATATAAAATCATCAATCTTAAAGATGCTACTCCTGGGGAAAATGCTTCTGAGAACTCTTAACTCCTTCCCTTTAAACTTTTTCATTATTTATCTGCAGCAGTGTACCTGCAGATCACAAATGTGTTAAGCACCATGTATGTGTTATAGCCTTGCTTTGTTTTTCAATATAAGAAAAAAGTTAATGTTAAAAATATGAAATGTATAGGGGAAAAAGAGGTTCAAAAAAGAAAAAAAAATCTATACTTAATCAGTGTCCAGATTATATTACACTAGTCATAGTAAGTAGAATTTTGTACAATTTTCCAGTTCCATATATTAAACTGTTAAATCACACCTTATGTGTATATGTGCATATATAATTTGTTCCCTTGTGCTTCAATTATATGTATATTATGTGCCATTTTGTTTAATACATATAATCAAGTGTCTGTTCTGTTGAAAGATGTTAAGAAAGTTTTAAGGTTTTAAATAGGGCTATGAAATTTTTGATTGCAAAGTGTATTTAAATGTAAAATTCGACTATATGTATAGTATATTTTGTTTCAACCTGAGATTTCTTACCATGAAATACTTATATTTTGCTCTTGCCTTTGTTTCACTAGTCTCTTAAATTGTATGTCTGCAAAACTTCTAATCTGTGCTCTACTGTCCGAAACATTATTTCATTTTTAAACAATACTAATTAGAAATCCTATCTTGGGGATGTGACTTGGAAAAGATTAAATCTTCACTAAAGAAATTTAAATATTGGTTATTGTATTTAAGATGTATGTAAAGTTACTGTCGAAGCTTTTAACAGATGTGTGTATGTCAATTATGTGTTCATGTACAAATAATTACGTGTATGTGTGTGTACAGAGGTCTCACAATTGGTCTCTATTTGACCTAAACCGCCACAAATGATCCAGGAATCCTTATCTAGAAATGCATATTTATGTAATATGTATGTGAAGTGATCACTCACCATTGCGAGAAATATCCATTAAAAGAATAGTTTGCTCAGCCAAAAACAAAATTGCTTGCTTGAACAATAAAAAGTGAAATACTAGTAAAAAAAATCATTAATGCTTTTATTTATTTGATGCTTCTTAAAAGAACAAATGCTTGTTTTGGCAGAAAAAGTATTTTAATTTTGAAGCATTTTTTAAAATTGTTTCTAATTCCACATTTGCTAATGGTTACAATGTTGTTGAATGTTGGGAACTGAAATAAATTTGCTTCTGGGCTTCTTTTCTAGACTTCAGTTTCTTCACTTCCCCAGTGACAAACTGAAAATATTTATCAATCCTTATGTTTGTATTTAAAATACGGTATACTTAATTTATATTTTGTATAAAACTCATATTTTTAACCCAGATGAAAGATTGAAAAAGGTCCCTCCCCTTCAGTTTCTAATTTAATCCTTTGAAGAATTATACAGATTAATTTGATAGAAGAAAAATTCTTGCCTGTGCGTTGTATTTTGTATTTGAAAGATGTGGATGTGAAATCTTTCAATTACTATTGAGTAGAATTGAAGTTGCGCAATAGGCAGGAAATGTTTAGCTGAGTGAATGAAATCTGAAATAGTTATAATAAGTACTACTATTGGGATGTATTTTGTCTTCAGAATGAATTGTTAAGACTAGATTATCTCGAGTAATTTTCACTTAAGCCTCGCATAAGTACCCGTAGTTGTTGTTTCCCCTTTAAAAAAAAAAAAAAAATCAAACAAAGTGCATTTTTGTGTACAGACACTCTCTCTCACACACATATGTGTATTAAATATACAAAAAAAAAAAAAAAAATCTTTTTCTTTTCTTTTCTTTTCTTGTCAGCTTCAAAATGTGATCATATTTAGTGCAAAATTGAAATGAATGTTTTGAATTCTGCTTTTATTGGGACATTTATTTCAACTAATGAGGTTTTCATGAAAAATATAATTCTTGTTACTGAAATATATATATATATATATATATATATATATATATATACACATATATATATATAAACAGAGTTGTTTGTGTTTTCAACACTTAGATTGGGTACCTACGTACAGAAATTGTGTACCTACATACAGAAATTTAAAACTAATTAAAATGCATTTGAGTTAAGAAATATTTATTTTAATGTCATAGCACCTTCAAAATTCCTTCATTATTTGAAAATAATTTTCGTTGTAGCAAAATATGCTTTGTCTTTACACACCAAAATAGGTGGTTTATTTCAGGCCTTTTGCTGGATAAAGAATTGTGATCTGTATATTTGGTATTGTAGCATTTAGAATATTTAATTTTTTTATAGGAAGATTGTTATATTCACAGCATTCTTTTATGTGTATTATTTTGAACTTCAATTGTTTTCTATTATGTGCTTCTTCTGTATTTTTTTCTTGTTAAGTGTTATGTGCTTATTATTGTATATTCAAATGTTCGAGCTTTTCTTCTGTACAAGAAATAAATTTTTCATAATGGACGTAATGTTTGATTTTTATAAGTGCAGAACAACAAATGATTTTGTGTATAGCTAAAATTATCTTTCAGAAATAGTTTTGCAAATTTGTATTTTAAATTAAGGTATTTCAAGCTTTGATTTTTGCAATAAATAACTGCTTATAAATCAAATGAGTTAGAAGGAAATGCCGCATCATGCAATGTAGTTAAAACATTATCCCTTCCCTTCCGTATTCGTTGCATCTTTCAACCACTTTGAATATGCTTAATCTTTTCTATACCAATGTCCGTAGTATCAGAAACAATGTGAAAGAATTATTATAAATCATTGGCTCACAACTGGTGGCTTGCATACTTTGCAAACTATATGGGGTTATCTATGTGAGTGAATGAAATTTGGGAAAATATTACTGTGATGAGTATTAAAAATTGCTAACTTTGAAAGACAACTCAAATATATATCTGCATTTAAACTCTAATTATCCAAATCAATTGGCATCAAGCTCTCTTTGGATAATCAAAAATTCGGATAATTGGATGTTTCCAAAAAGAGGTCTAGTTTTGTCTATTACGATATGTATACTGAAAATGAGAGAAAAACTACATTTAAAGTAAAAGGGCTTTCAATGCTAAGTGTACTAACAAGTGCTGAACAACAGTAGTTTATACTATGTACATTCGCTACTGTAAAACAGAATTGATGTTTATATTTACCTGGCTTATTTGTTTAGGTGCTTTGCGCATTTTTGAGCTAGTGGTTTATGGTATTCTAATTTTTTCCTCTTTAATATGTTTTCGATATATATATATATATAAAATTATATGCTTTTCAATATAAATTTATTTTCTTTCTAATATGTTGATTACTAATTAAAGTACACAATATTTACCCAAACTTGGGAAAGCTTTTTGGTGAAACGACAAAGCAATATTATTGGACGAATGATGCTTTTTCTTGTATCAATTATTTTATTATTAACTTGAACTTTTTTTTTTTTTTTTTTGTTAAAACTACCAGATGCTGGCGATAAAAACTTTCATTTCAGTTAATGTGCTTTTTCTTTGAATTTTATCTACCTTATTAAGTGCAAAAATGAAATTATTTCCCTCAGTTCACTTCAGTAGGTAACAAAAAAATTACTACTCAGAAAAAAAAAAGACCCCTGGTTCTTTTCTCGAAAGGAATTACCTTCTGGGATATATAATAATCATAAAGGATGTCATATTATTTGAGGTGGAAATTAGCAAGATAAATAATTAACAAATTTAAAATCCATAAAGGAAAAGCATAAATAAATAAATCATTTAAGTATAATATAACTTGAATCTTATTTCTGATAGTCAATTAGTTACGGGAGGCATTTAAGCTGTAACATAAATGTAAAAACTTCAACAACGCATTAAACTTTAGGATTATATCCGAATAAGGCAATACTTTAATTTTGAATCTGTACGTCATAACGTAAGATAGCTACAAAATACATGTGTATACATACAGTTAAAGTCGTTTGTTATAAAGTTGTTTGTTAATAAGTAATGTCTTTAAAAGATTCACATGATTCATTTTTTTTTTTGAAGTCAAACTGTAATTCAATATCAATAACACCTAATTACACAGATACAATTCTTCTTATAATCCAGCACTGAGTAAGAAATAATTTAAGAAATGTGTTTATTTGAGGCATGTAATTATTTAATATTTTTTCTTTAAAATGAATAATATTAATATGTAGCACAATATCTTGAGTACTGGCAATATGTGGAGACATGGGCCACAAAATAAACTGCACATTTTTGTTTCTGGGTTTGCTTTCAAGTAAATTATTTTGTGTTTTAGCTATGAAAAATATGTTAGGTATTTTTCAAACCATGTTTTCTGCTAAAATATATTTAATTCATTTTTTTTTTTTTAACTCCACCAAAAACGTTAGAGGTGCGGATCACCTGCGCTATTGCGCTTTCAGGTATTTATCTAATATAGAGGTTTCCAAACTATGGCCAGTGCCCCGTGGGCTAAAAGTGACCCACGAGCTTCTAAAATCTGGCCCCAGATTTAAGATGCATGAATCAATCAAATCATAATTGGAGGAATGTGAGGCAAAGTGAAAAAGTTAAGATGACTGAACTTTTTCAAAATGAACAAATTGAAAATTTGTTTTGAAAATTACAGTATATAAAGAGCATTTTATTTTATATAACACTTGTATTGAAACAGTAATCTTTGGCGCAGTAAATTTGTGCCTTCAAAGAAAAGTAAAAAAAGTTCATGGAGCACAGTGAAAATCAGATATTTTTCCAATGAAATATTTTCTATTTGATTATAAAAATATTTTTGACCAAATGAATCAGTAAATAAAAGTTTTAGCACTCAAACTTTTTTTGCTTACTGCTCTTCTATATTTTTACTAATATATTAATCCTTTCTTGACGTTTCTTTAATCATTGTGAAGTGTGATACTATATAGATTTAAAGAAATATTTTTTTTAGCCCCAATCGGAAGGTTATACTTAGAATTACGGGAGGTGTCATTTTGACCCCTTTGAGAAAAAAGAAATGCTAATGCATTTCATCGCTATATATTTTTGTTCTGTAAGATATATTTGTTTTTGCCAGCTAAGCTACGAACAAAAAATAACATAAAAGGGTGTCTGCATAACATCACACCTGCCGGTCACGTGATTCGCAATGCTGCAATTATATTTTCTAAAGACAAGAGAACAGTGAAAAGATATTAGATATAGATGAATGATTGTTGGTTCTGCTAGATGATTTGTTTTTTTGTTTTTTTTTTTAAATTCATTCTTGATAAAATAGTTTGTTTTATTTACGTGACTTTTTGGTTTTAAAAAAGCATATTATTGGTTCGTAAAAGAGGGCTAAGACAAGAAGAAATTGTAAACTAAACCTCTAGATCAAATGGGAAGGAAGTAATCCCTGAAATTTCCTCACGCCTCTGGTCAGTATATTATATATCTTCCACAATATTTTGGACTGAGCAGCTATAAACGACTGAATTTTGTTCAGGACAGGTACAAAATGAAGTATCAGAGGAAGGAATTTTTAATTACGGTTAGCAGGAGAACTCACAGAGGAGCACATACCAAATATAAACAATCTTGTTCTAGCTGTAAGTAAATTTATGTAAGTACAAGATTCAGTGAAATTAAAAAAAAAAGAAGAAAGAAAGAAATGTCAAACAATGTAAGGGTTAAAAAAAAGTTAACTTTGTGCCACTGTAAGATATCTATCTCTATGTCGATTTTGTACGTAGAAGATTACAAAGATTAGCTCGTGCGAAAAATTCTGCACAGACGAAAAATCTTGTAAGTATGTACTATTATTTTAATTTAGTAAAAAAAGTAAATAAATAAAATACCATTAATATACTTAAATATTTCTGTTCAAAACTCTTTTCTGCGAAATTTGAAAAAATATTTACTTAATTTATTATAGATTTTTAAAATGTTCTTAATGAAACCGAAACCGCTAGATATTTCAGTATCATTCAGAGAAAATATTTTTTAAAGATTTCATTTTAGAGATTTAAAACTTCTCTATCCTCAAAACAAATAGTAATTATCATAAATTAGTTTATTTTAACTTCATTTTAAAAGATATGACATTATGTAGGAAACTACGCCGATTTCTTTAGCGGGGATCAAAATGACCCCCGCCGTATTTCTAGGTATACAAAAACTGCCGTTATTCTAGTGTTAATGAATAAATGAAAAGTTACTGAAACAATAGACAAGAAATTAAACAAAGTAATACATGTAGAAAAATAAAAGAGTGAATGAATATTAAAATAAGTGAATGAATGAATAAATAAGTAAGTTAATTAATGAAGGAATACAAATAAATTAAGTAATAAATGAATACGAGTAGGAGAATAATGTATGTTCTGCGCCAAGAGGGGGCGTTGAGGTGTTAAGAGCCATTATTTTGAAATTCAGACAAAAAACGGAAATTTTGGCAGTGACCATTTTTGATTTTCCTAATTTTTTTATATCTCAAAGTAGGCCATAAGAAGTAAACATTCTGAAATTTTTAGCTTTCCAAAAAATATTTTTCGCACGTTAAAAATTCCCAAAGTTTGACGTTTTGCAGCGCTTTTTAGAAAAATTCTAAAAGTCGCATTTCAGTGCGCTTTAGCTCTTTACAGAAACACCACCCCACGGTTATGTTTATATTTATTGGTTGTACTGTATCTAGTGATGACGACTTCATAGTTATTTTGGTTGGGGGTTGTTGCTTTCTTCAGATAAGGGGTCGCAAAGTATGGATTTTATCCGTTTTCGCGCAAGTTGAACCTGCGTTATTTCCCCCAAAAAGCCACCCCCCGAAAAAAATGTAACATATACTGAAAGTTTATACTATGAAGAGAGTAAATGACACAAAATTTGTTTGAAGTTAAATTTTTTTTAGGAGAAAAATGCCCTGATATTTTTCAAATTACCAAAAATTGGGCTTTTTTGATCACAATTAACTCAAAACAGCATCACTAGGAAAAAAAAACCTTTTATATATTATGGTACCTGGCTATGTGTAAAACATCATGAAAAAGAAAGCAGCATGGGATCTCTTCTTGTTTTCCAGAAAATATTTTTTTTTTTGTAGCTCATTTTATGCGTTTTCTCGCACGTAAAACGTGTGTCCAGTATGCAGATTAGATCTTCTAAAACTTTAAGGATGTAGTATGTATAGAGAAAGAAAACGACTAGTAATACTTTATTTTTCTGATTTTTACAAATTGATGTTATTTTAATTGCAGGTAATTCAGAAAACGATAAATCGATATCATATATATATATATATATATATATATATATATATATATATATATATATATATATATACATATATATATAGATTCATCGTATCAATCCCAAAATAATTCTTTCTTATTTATGTCCGTTGCAATGGAAGAAATATCATGAACAATATCTGTTTCACTTTCCTCTAAATGCCTTTTTTCTATGTCATCTTCAAATACCTCTAAAAGGCTGTCGGTTCTTGATAAATCAGTATTATCCGCTTTTTTTTTCCTTTGTACATCGGTTAAAAGCAGCTTCAATTTGACTTTTTGTCAGATATTCGTTCGGTTGGAATATTTTTATGTCTTCAATCATCTCTATTCTCATTGCATGTTCTGCAACAAAAGAGAAAACAAAGAAGAAAACATTTTGGAAATCTCATGTGAGGGGTGGGCTCTCTCAACTCGTAAAAGTACACAATTTTCATTGAAACAAATAGAATTTCTTTATGAAAAGTTCCTTTATGGTAAAAAACCGGCAGAAAACAGACGTCCGACCAAGTAGAACATGCAATGAGAACAGAGATGATTGAAGACATAAAAATATCCCAACCGAACGAATATCTGACAAAAAGTCAAATTCAAACTGTTTTTAGCTGATATCCCAAGCAAGAAAAAGCGAATAATACTGATTTATCAAGAACTGACAGCCTTTTAGAGGTATTTGAAGATGACATAGAAAATAGACATTTAGAGGAAAGTGAAGCAGATATTGTTCATGATATATATATATATATATATATATATATATATATATATATATATATATATATATATATATATATATATATATATATATATATATATATATATATATATATATATATATATATATATATAATATATGATATGGATTTGTGGGTTTATCGTTTTCTGAATTACCTGCAATTAAAATACCATCAATTTGTAAAAATCAGAAAAATAAAGTATTTCTAGTCTTTTTCTTTCTCTATACACACATATATACATTCTTACTACATCCTTAAAGTTTTAGAAGATCTAATCTGTATACTGGACACATGTTTTACGTACGAGAAAACGCATAAAATGAGCCACAAAAAAAATTATTTTCTGGAAAACAAGAAGAGATCCCATGCTGCTTTCTTTTTCATGATGTTTTACACATAGCCAGGTACCATAATATATAAAAGGTTTTTTTTCCTAGTGATGCTGTTTTGAGTTAATTGCGATCAAAAAAGCACAATTTTTGATAATTTGAAAAATATCAGGGTATTTTTCTCCTAAAAAAATTAAACCTCAAACAAATTTTGTGCCATTTACTCTCTTCATAGTATAAACTTTCAGTATATGTTACATTTTTTTCGGGGGGTGGCTTTTTGGGGGAAATAACGCAGGTTCAACTTGCGCGAAAACGGATAAAATCCATACTTTGCGACCCCTTATCTGAAGAAAGCAACAACCCCCAACCAAAATAACTATGAAGTCATCATCACTAGATACAGTACAACCAATAAATATAAACATAACCGTGGGGTGGTGTTTTTGTAAAGAGCTAAAGCGCACTGAAACGCGACTTTTAGAATTTTTCTAAAAAGCGCTGCAAAACGTCAAACTTTGGGAATTTTTAACGAGCGAAAAAAATTTTTTGGAAGGCTAAAAATTTCAGAATGTTCACTTCTCATGACCTACTTTGACATATAAAAAAATTATAAAAATCAAAAATGGTCACTGCCACACCTTGTCTGAACTTCAAAATAATGGCTCTTAACATCCCCTCCCAACTCACTCCACCGCCTGTTGACCCCCACCGCCTCCCAGGGCCGTTGCGAGGACTCGTAGAAGGTTACGGGGGGTTTTCCCGCGTTTTTTGAATATTTTCGCGCGTTTTCGAACTGTGTCGTTTTTAGCCGTGAAAGGTTATGAGGTTTTAGTTTCGGTTTCGGAATAAGTTTTTGGACTTTGTCGGTTTTCAAGAATTTTTTTAGCTTTATCATTCTTTCATACATTTTGAGCTTTAACCATTTTCACATCTTATATTTATTTACAAACACACAGGGCTTCATAATTTTTTCTCGATTTGGATTATTTGCACGCCTTTTGAACTTCATAGTTTTTCAGACTTAGTTTATTTTTAATTATTTCAAACTTAATCATTTTTCAAGTCTTTAAATATTTTCATACATTTAGGAGCTCGATTGTTTTTATGTTTTTTTCTGAATCTTTAACTATTTTCGCATCTTTTTATTTATTTACAAACATACAGGACATTATCATTCCCCCCCCCCCGATTTTGATTATTTGCATGCCTTCTGAACTTCATAGTTTTCATGCATATTTACGAACTTTATCATTCTTTCATACATTTTGAATTTTAACGTTTTTTCCCGTCATTTAGCACTTTGATTATTTTTACAGATTTTCTTGACGAATTTTAGACTTAGACTATTTTTACTCCTCTCAAACTTTGACGCTTTTTTCGAACTTTGAATATTTTTTTAGACTTTATCATGAAAATAAATTATGTTTTTAAGTAGATAGCCCCACCAAAATCAACCCGGTGTAAATGATAAATACACCCCATCAACTATTTTTCAATAATTTACCGATGCAATTTGCATACCAATGCAGACTAATTTAGAATATGCCAAAACGAAATTTTCCAACTTGTAAAATTTCGAAGAAATAATTTTCTTAACTATTTTTGTTTACTCGTAATTTTTTTTTTCTATTACGAATAAAAATGAAATAATTTTTTTTTCTTTTTTTTTTTACTTTCATGCAACAAAATATTTTTTCTAACTTGTTAAATTTTCGAAAAAATAATTTTCTTAACTATTTTTTTTCTTTGTCAAATTTACAAAATAATTTTTCTAACTTGTAAAAATTTCAAAGAAATAATTTTCTTAAGTTGTATTTTTTTTCTATTACGAATAAAAATGAAAACAATTTTTTTTTTTTACTTTCATACACCAAAATATTTTTTCTAACTTGTTAAATTTTCGAACAAATAATTTTCTTAACTAATTTTTTTTCTTTGTCAAATTTACAAAATAATTTTTCTAACTTGTAAAATTTCGAAGAAATAATTTTCTTAACTATTTTTTTTTTTTTTTTTAATTTCATACAGCAAAATATTTTTTCTAACTTGTAAAATTTCGAAGAAATAATTTTCTTAGCTTGTAAACTTTTTTTTTTCCTGCTGAAATAAAGAATACTTATATGAATCTCATCTCCAAGTTTTACTCATAATTTTTCCTGCTGAAATAATGAAAACAATCATATCGTCATGTTTTAATCATCAATTTTTTTTTTCTGCTGACATAAAGAAAATTTGTTCAGTACCCAAAATTGTTAACCTCTAAGTTCATATATCATTCCACAAATTAATCATCTTTGTAAAACCTATTCTCACCCCAAAAATTGTTAATCTTCAAAAAAGAAAGAGAAAATTAAAAGTCAAATGTGATAATATATACTAATAAAATAATTGTTTTCAAAACATGTAAATTTATTTTGATAATAATGAGAATGAAATCCAATGCTTTCTAATTCTAATAATTAGCATTAATTCTTCAATTTAGCATTTTTGTATTGACTTTTTAGTGTACCATTTTGAGCTAGAATGGGGGTTATGTGTACACTGGTATGCAAAAATTACGGACGAAGTCGAAAAATTAGCATATCAGCTGAACGAAGAAGCAGAGCGGACAGAAAGACCAATCAGACGATTAAGTAAGGTGATGTACGGTAGCACATGCGCAGATATGCAAGCAGACGTAATGGGGGAGTGCCTGAGTAGTATAAAGCATGTTGTCGGTGTAAGATCAGTATTTCTGGCAAAGAGATTGCACGCCGTATAGCAGTTAAAATCACACCGAGTTGCTGCCTCAGCCAGAAATGGCGAATAGTCAACAGGGCCGATCCTAGGGTGTCGGCCGCCCGTGTGCAAAGACCTAATGTGCCGCCCCTCAAAAGTAATTTGCATATTTTGACTAATCTTTAACGTCCATATACCCCTTCAAATTTCTATACCAAGTTCTAATTAAAAAAAAAAAAAAAAACAGAAGAATGTTGAACTTATAAGAAGGAAGAAAAGTTTTATGGTAAGAAACTCCTTAGGTACAATTTTTATCTTTGAAGAAAGTAATAGATGCCAAAATTTACTAGTCGTAAAAACGCATTTTGTTTTCTGTCTTCGGTGACATCAGAGGAAGAACAGAGTAGGGGGGATTGCTCCGAGAAGATTATCGAAATTGGCGTATGAAAAATAATTTTAGTTCATCTTTAGTTGTGTTCGGTTGCAAGAACAAAAGAGTTGGGTATATTCAAGGTGCATGGAGAAATTTTCAAAATTGACGTCAAATATAGCAATTTCAGGAACTTTTTCGAGACTTCAGGGGAAAGTAATGTTGGAGTTCTTTCCTGAAATTCTTTCAAAATTGAAATCATTTTGAAGCTATTTTTGGTGAGAGTAGCTTAGGAAGGATCGGCGCTCTTCCCGAATATTTTCCGAAACTGAAGTTTTAAACACGCAATTTTGGGTTACCTTTGTTGACTTTGCTAGAAGGAGGGAGATTCAATCGTCTCCCATCGAAAGTTTTCGAAATTGAAGTTTAAAACGCAAATTTAAACTGTCTTTGCTTACGGTAGGAGATTTGGCGGTCTTCCTCTGGGAGTTTCTCGGCACTATTATTTCAAAAACCCGTTTTTGGCTATATTTGAAAACGATAAGGGTAGCGTGAAAATGTTCTGAACCGAAATATTTTTCAGAACTAAAAATTCAACTATTGACTTTTGTCCACTTCACCTCAACCATTGATGGGTATGCCCTAGCTCCGTAAAAAGTTACATAGGCCATGCAGTTCTAATCCAGAATTTCTTAGAAATTGGAGTCCCAAAATCGTATTTTAGGCATAGTTTGAAAACGATGAGACTAAGAGCGGACGGGGGTTCAGTGTGCCCTCGCGAACTGTTTTTTGAAACTGAAGTCAATTTCAGGCTAGTTTAGTCAGGAAGGGTTCTGTGGCTCCACGGAACCGTCTAAAAACGAAACTTTGAGGTGTATAGTGATTGGGTTGGAGAAAAAGGGGATCCGGGGCCCTTCTCCGAAAGTTCTTGAAACTGATGTTTGAAAAACGCAATTTTAGTTTGTTTTTCAATACGATAAGTGAGAGGGGGTGGGATTAGAGGCCTCTCTAAAGACGCTAATTGAGACTGTCTCTGGTAGGGGCAGTAATAAGGAGGTCATGGCATCCTTTTAGCTCTTCGTTTTGGAGCCACATTTAATTTGCTTCCCGTTGCAAGAGCCCTGTCCTCCTACCTGATCAGAAACCGGGCAGTTCATTCGGGATTTTAATTAGAAAAAAAATTCATAAAGGGGAAAATTACAAAATTTTAGTTTGTCATGTTTGACTCTCAGGAGAGTCGCAATTTTCCACTTTCTCTCCACGCATCCACGATTGTTGAACACAGAATTTGTTGTTTGAAATGCTTCTAATCTAAAATCTAATCAGTATAGCTTTTTTTTACATATATAAATAAAATATGTCTTCATTGTTTAGGTCTATAAAAGTTTGAGGGGTAAACATTAGTGGCTGCCCTCGGTGCTCCTTTTAGAAGGCACCTTTTCATGCTTCAGGAGGGGGGTAATTTCCCTCATTTCTCCTGCCCTGTTTCCATGCCTGATTAACGGTTCTGTCACAAATTTTGCAACCAAATGAAGCATGTGTGTAAAGAGTAGATATTAATGGACAATCAACCAACAAAATGTTCCCTAACATTCTATTTTTCTTAAACTATGCTATGCTGTATCGACACTTACTTTGATAATTGAACATTTAAAATTCAGCATATTTATTCGACTTATTATAAGTTATCTTGTGAGAAATTCTTGAGGAATTTTGTTTGACTAGAAGAACTATATGATGCGGCCCGCGGCCGCCCCTTGCTTCTGCCGCCCTTGTGCGGTGCACACCCTGCACACCCACTAGGATCGGCCCTGATAGTCAGTCTGTTAGACGACATCTGGATGCTTTTACCCGAGGTCGAATCATTGGGAAGTTGGACGAAGGCCGCAGTGTAACAAGTGTGGCTGCAGAGTTCGGAATTGCTCACAGCATCGTTTCATAACTTTGGAGACAATTTCAAACTACAGGAGCAGCTATCCGGGGGTTCAGTAGTGGTCGTCCACGAGGAACCAAACCCGCAGATGACCGGTATATTGTCTTACAGGCCAGAAGAAACAGGCGGCAGACAGCGGGAGAAATCGCTAGACACACGACACAGGCGACTGGACGACCGATATCGCGCTTTACCGTGGCCAGAAGACTGCACGGTGGTGGTCTTTTTGCACGACGCCCTATACGGTGTGTACCTCTAACGCCTGCCCATCAGAGAAGGCGTCGTTCTCTGTGGTGCCGGGAACACCGGAATTGGAGAGACAATGAATGGGGACGAGTACTCTACAGATGAGAGCAGATTCAGTCTGAGTAGCGATTCTCATCGCATACTCACCTGGAGAGAGCGGGGAAGCCGCAATCATCCCTCGAACATCATTGAAAGAGACAGGTATGGAAGTCGCGGTGTTCTCGTTTGGGGAGGCATCATGCTTGGTAGTCGTACAGAACTTCACATCTTCGACTCAGGTTCAGTCAACGGGACCCGTTATTGTAACGAGATTCTTCTTCCATATTTGCTTCTTTTTAGAGGCACTATGGGTCCGCAGTTCCTTTTCATGGACGACAATGCACCATGTCATTACAGAGTAGTTGCCGAACTGCTCTTAGAGTGTGAGGATGTTGAACGTATGGATTGGCCGGTACGATCTCCGGATCTCAATCCCACCGAGCATGTATGGGATTTTTTAGGCAGACGCTTGGCAGCTCATACCTTACCACCAGTAACGATTCGGGAGCTTCGATTGGCGCTGCAAGACGAATGGGCAGCAATATGCCTCAACAACTCATTGACACCCTCATTCTCAGCATGGGCAGACGCTGTGAAACCTGCCTAGCATTCGGGGAGACCATATCCCCTACTAAAGACCCGATGTTTCTTGCTGGACACCCATCACAGGGATGTTTCGGCATTCAGTCGCATTGCGCTCCATGCTACTTTTTCAATAAAGCTTCTTTTTATCCCTTTGATTTCTCTTTTAGTAAGTGTTGCTTACATTACACATTTCCTTACGTATTGGGGATCTTACGGTATTAAATGTGTTGATTTGGAAAGCTTTTGTACAAAGTTATATTGAAAAAACCGTCTCGTCCTTAATTTTTGCACACCAGTGTATTAGCAATTGCCCTCAAAGGCTTGTATTCTGAATATAAATTAGCTATTGCATTTTTTTCTTTAAATTACGAAACTAAATAATTATTTTGATCATTCAGATAAATAAAACGCCTGTTCTAAAGCAATTTATCAAATAAAAATCAATGAGACGACAGATGTTGTGACATTGCTGAGTTATAACAATTTATTTATCAATCACTAATGACTTTCGATTAGGTGAGATTGACTCCACAAATTTTAATGACTTTGTTTTGTGACCGAATAATGACCCGATCTTCGTACTCATCTTACTTTTCGGAAAATCCTAGTTCACCCCTTAGGTGGTAATTCCAAGTTGAGAAATTTTGATATAGAGTTTCAATAATGCTTGTTTTTAAACATGACGTTCTGTCCATGACATTCGCGATTCGCCTCGTTGAAGTTCTAAAAGATTATTCTGAAAATGTGTCCTCTGTGTTACAAATGTTAGAGAAAATGAGGCTGGTAATGTGAAAAGGGATCGATTTTTGAACTTTTATGCCAACAGATCAGGCGCGTTTGCAGAGCCCTCTTGAACAATACAATTGACAAAAGAGCTATAAGATTGCAACTTGCAACCGTATTGTTTTTTTGTCACTGCATTATTCCATACACTATTGGCGGATCCAGAGGAGGAACTAGAGGGCTTCAGCCTCTCCCATAATGAAATAATCTCACACTGTATCAAATGTCATTTGTTTTCGCAATCATGCGGCAGTTTTAAATTTTTACCTCTTTTTAATTTAAATTTTATCATACAAGAGGCATTTAAATAAAATTAAGGGAACCATGTCAATTGCCATCATAATAATCAGTGACGTAACCGGAGGGGTATAGGAGGGTCATAAACCCCCTAAGAGGTAATGGATATGTATATGGATAATGTCCAGTGCCAGATCTGGGGGAGAGGGATTTAAAGAGGGAGGGGTGCCTGTGGCTGGAGACACGGATTGGAAACTGGGTTACACTGTGGTTACACCCTCCTCCTTGACCAGATAGAGGTCTTGCACTTGACGAGATTAAAGAAAACCTAAAACAACGTTTTTTGGCCTTTAATTTTGAAGCAATTCCGGTAGAAGAACCCCTGATTTCTACTCTTCACCAAAGATAACTCTTTTCAGGACTTTATTGTCAAAAGAATTTTTCCGGAGGGAGAGCCATTTAAAATGGATTTTTAGAACTTTTGTTTGAAACTACTTCCAGTATGAAATCTCTCAGCCCCCCCCCTTTCTTGTCTAATGTAGCCAAAGATAACTTTAAAATGTATTGAACTCCATTTGTTTCCCTAATGTAACTAAACATAGCCTAAAAATGAATTTTACGACTTCAGTTGTGAAACATTTCCAAGAGAATTACACAGCTAACTCAGTGTGTGCATGTTTGTGCAGGCGTGTATGTATGTGTATGTGTGTAGGCGTGTGTATAGATGCTAGTGTGTGTGGGGGGGGGCAGACGTGGTCCCGGTGTGTGTGTGTGTGTGTGTGTTTACGCTTGTGGGGTGTAGGATACGGACGCCACCACCCAGCAGCTCGCTAGAAGAGACTGTGTTCGCTGGCAGATAAAGTCAAAAGACGGATGGACGGACGCCTAAAACGGTCAACTGAGAACAATAAGCAATTCGTGATTGCTTTCTCTCTCTCTCTCAAAAAACAAAAAACAAAAAAAAAAAAAAAAAAAAAAAACATCATCGTAGTGAAAGACTTAAAAGTGCCAGATTTTTATACAAACGGTTCAGCTTTATGTTCCAGGCATGGTAGCCAAAAATATGACGATTATTTAGAGGAGCGGAATCAATTTGACAGCAAGAAAAAGATCTCGTCAATCATACCTACAACAAAATAAAATATTTCATTTCTGCTTCCCATTCATCCACCATCTCTCTGTGTTCAAGCTTCAACAGGACCGCGTTATTTTGTGATCAGCTGTAAACGCTTACTGCGCAATGTACATGTTTATTCTAGCTGTACGTTCCAATCTTCATAGACGACTCTTATTACTTCGGCTTGTGGAAATAGGTAGAATATATTTTTTTCACGATTCTTGCATTGTTTCCTCAAAAAAAAAAAAAAAAAAAAAAAAAAAAAAAAAAAAAAAAAAAAAATCAACCGCTCAATGCTCTGTTAAATTAAGATTTTTAATATTTTTTTTTCAACATTGTAATCCATCAAAACCCTTATGTTAGGCTTAATTCCTCAGATTTTCTGAATGTATACTTTTGAGTTAGTAATCAATCCACCTTACCCTTACCTGACGTGCTTCAATATTTCTGACAATGGATTTTCTTCTATTAATTCATCTGACTTGATATTCTGATTATTCTTAACATATCTGACATTTATATTCATCAGACGCGTTCGAGTAAATCCCAAAAAATCATTAGGTTTCCATACTTTTAAGGCTCATGCGCTCCCTCAAAAAAGTAAACAAATTTTTACAGAATCTGAAAAAAATCCAAGTCACAAAGAAAAGATTATTCAATCATGGAGGCAATTTTGCTGTGAAAAATTGATAATATTTTCCGAGGAATTAAGACATGAAAAAAATTGTTCATATATGCCACCTTTTCCTACTGAATTATTCAGTTGAATATTTTGCAACTAAGAACACTTCTCATTGCACAAACAATGTTTATTTACAAATAGTCGTTATTATTGCTAAATATGACAATATGAGTACAAAACTAGTTTAGTTATTATGAAAAATACCTTTTAATTTTTGTGTTTGCAAAAGTAGTTGCTTAAAAACATTTTGAAATTTAGGAGTTATAAAATATTTTTAAAAGTTGTCTATTTCGACTTAATAACAATACGTTAGATTTAAGAGTCTTTTTTAAAAAATGAAGTTCATGTCTACATATTTAAAAATATTTGAAGGAAACAAATTTAATAAACTGTTTTATAAGAATTTATTACATGCTGTTCAATAGGAACATTTTATGTGCTATTCAGTTATATCATGATTTTTCGTTATTGGAGATATGTGTAGAAATTTAAGAAATTCATGCAAAAAAGTCAAGAAGTACTGTTTTTAGTTTAAATAGCACTGAACACATAATATTAAAAGAAAAATGTTAATCAAATACAAATGAAATCATTAAAAAAAATATCTTTTGCTATTTTATATTCAATTTATAAAAATAGTTTCGTAAAAAAATGCATTTACACGAGTTCCCAAATCTTACAAATGAACACCACAATCACCTTTTTGGTAAATAATTATTGCAGAAGCAATATTTTCTTACTATAGCATCGTGGACACAATCAGATTGTGTCCCATATTTGTTGAGTCTACTAACTTCATCAAATACTTCGAATTGATCATTCCGCACCTGAACCGTTGCTTCAAAAATAGCACCACTTGGAATAGTAAGCAGAGTAATTAAGTAATCCTTTCCAGGCATCTCCAAAAATTCCCCTACAGGTTGTGAAATTCTCGCATCCAAGATTTTCCCCAGTTTTAGAGGCACGCAAATTCTGAAATATGGTTTAAGCAATTTATTTAACTTTCGTGTAATTGCTAGAGCTGCTTGTCGTACTCTAGTGTCATTTGTCGAAACTTCTTTATGAGATTGACACACACACCAATGTTTTGCAATGTTAGCATCTGCACATGTCCTCTCCGGGGATATCTCTGTTAAAACGCTTTGACCATGAAGGGTGTAGAAATTTTCTTGCTGAATGTCCAAGAGATGTAGAAGTGTCGCATGGATGTCATATGGCGTTGTTAATCTATTTCGGTTAATTTCAAGATTTTTTGCGTAAGAAGGATACTTTTTCAAGAACCATTCAGGAAATACCAGAAACATAAATGGCATTCTCTCTTCAATTTTACCGATATAAGTTTGTCGAATGTCTCCAAATCGTATGCCATGATCGCTGAAAAATATTAATAAAGATCTGTTCAGCATACCAGATACCTTTAAATCATTTATCAATTCATAAGAAGGTTTGTCTGCATAAGCAGCGTATTTTAAGATATCATGAGTCAATCTGGCCATAAATGTAAATGTAAAAACAGGTTTATTCGCCATCAACGAGAGAAAATTTCTCAAATATTTAAAATAAACTTCTGTTTCTAATACAGAACCAATGCAGTGAGTTTTATGTCGCAAATTTAAAGACTCAACAGCAATTGAATATGGGCGACTATAATAATCTGTTGGCGGATACTGGAATCCACGACGATTCAGTACAAAAGTCCCCATGCTGGGGGCGTCTTCTGAGAATAACGTTCGATATCCAACTTCTGAATACCTTTTCCAGACTAAGTCAACATCATCATAGAAACCAAAACGTTTTTCTTTTGGCTTGTAATAATTTCTCTGATGACCAGTTAAAAAGGGTATTAAATTAGGATAAGTGTTATCAGCTACTTTTGTGTATCCGTTCAACTCGATTGCTGAAAGTTCACTGCGGAGGATCTTAAGAGTCTTGCGGAAGTATCGGAGGAAATTTAATTTTGATATCGAATCAATACCAACAATTACAACATTGATATTATCTTTTCCAGTGTTGAAATGTTGAGCTGCAGAGGAACATCTTTCTTCAACTTCAGGTTTCAAAGGAGTAAGGGCTAGAGCTGTTGTAAGAAATGTTCTGTTTCCCGATTGACACTTTAAAAGAATAAAATCATCTTCTATTGGAAGATCAAATATCATTGCATGCTTTTTACCTAGAATATATGTGTCGTCCGGCTTTCTACCACTAGTTTTCCTTATGATTGGATAAAAAAAGCAATCGGTTTGATTTTTGAACACTTTGTGTTGCTTATAAAGAATATGTTCATCGAGAGAGACCATCCCATTTTCCTCTACGTGAAATACAGGTTTATTTGGTCCACAGTCATAAGCTTCGGGCATTTTCACATAAAATCGTCTCACAGTGAAATCAAATGGGTCAAGTTTAGGAATTTTACAGCCAGGCGTATATACGAGAAAGGATTTATCAGTTTCATTGTAATGCACAAAACTGGAAGGAAATGCTCTTGTAGGATGAGAAACGGCATGTCTGTAAAATACATGAAAGAAATAAAGACTTGTAAATACTAGGAATAATGTCGTGAATAGTGTTGTTTTTATTAAACCATATGATGTTTTTGAAAACATTGCTTTGTGTATTCATTAGTAAAAAAGTGACTTCGAGTCAAGTATTAAAGTTCAAGTAGAGCATATGATTGATTAACGCTTTCGAGGCCCATTTGATTTTTGCTGTGTAGAAAGTTTGTCTTTCATTAACAACTTTAACTTTCATTATTTCAAGCTCGCATGTACTAGCATATTTTACACTACATGTCATATGATTCCCAGCAAATAAAAAAATTCTTGGATAAGGATTTTTCTAACTAGTGCAACTTCAGTACAACGCAAGTTTTCATAATCTCTTCAGGCCTTTTTTCTAATTGAATTCATTCATTTCAACTACTCGTTACACTCTAACTGGTTTATCTTGGAAACATAAGTGTGGAAGTATTTCTGTGAAATCTTTCATAGAAATCCTAACAAGAAAGAAAAAAAAAGGTAGAATTATTTCTATAACACAATGACATAACATTTTAAAACATTTAAATTTTTAAAAATATATGCACCAAACTTGAAAAAGTAGCACGTTTAACAAAGAGAACGAAAAATGCTATTAAAGATTTATATTTCATTTAAATCTATCTGTAAACAAAACGGGTACTGATACAGATGCTTATACATGTTGGCAGGAAGGAGGCAACATAAATCACGAATCACGTTCGTGACGTCAGTGCAACGCTCTCCAAAAGCTAATGCTACTATCAGAGCCGTGTCCAAGGGGAGGGTTTTAGGGGTTAAACCCCTCCCATTGGAGAAAATATTATAAGCAAAAAGAAGAAAATGCATAGTTGACTTTTATAACTTTAATGTAAAAGTTTGAATGAAGAGTGCTTAAAAAAAAAAAAATCTCTCTGAAGTTTTTCTGCAATTTAAGACTGTTAGAGCTTTACCAACAGGAATAACATTTTGGAAAAACTATGGGGAGGGGGGGGGGGATTGCTGAATGATTGAATGATTTATCAACACAAAGTATCAACTGCGTTAATATTGCTTAAGGAGGTTATGATGAATTCAATATATGTTGCAGCTATGAATATGCATTGATTGTGTTTGGAAATGCAATTTGCTTCTACAATAAGCTTTTTCTTGTTTGTTTTATTAAGCAGCATTTCAGAATATGAAACCTAATATACATGATGTATTATAAAAGAATCTGTGGGCGGTTTTTAATACTAATTGCAAAAAACTGCATAGTAAACAGACTTGATTAAAAAAGAAACAAACAAGGTTTGATTAAAAAAAATGTATGCAGGAATACTGCTGCTATTTGCGCAGCCTAAATTATTCTTCTGGTGGGGGGGGGAGTACAGTTAAACTCTCCCCTCCTTGGGAAATGACGTAAGCTTTAAAATCCCTCCCTTTATGAAAACCTGGACAGTGGGCCTGGCTACTATTATAAGGGGAGCTGACTCATCCGACATTTTGCTCCCAAATTTGTCGGTGGAATAAAATTAATATTTGTACAAAAGCCTCGTTGCAGAAAACTGGTGCTCAATCTTTAGATGTGTTGCCTGATTGATGCTTGATTATTTTATTCTGTAAACCAATAAGATTTAATTAATTCAAATTAAAAACTAATAAAGTGTGAAAATGAGGTTCATTATAGTAAACATTTCCCGATACAATTTTGTTGAATTTGTGAAGTTATCTTTCTAGATTTACCTTTATAGTGACATTTTACTCAACCTATCATCAATTTTTGTACGATATAGCAACGAGCGAATATTATAACTTATTTATAAATACTAGAAACAAGGTTGGATCCAAGGCTATCTTGGAACCAAAATGTCGGATAAGTCGACCTGTCCTTTTCAAGGGGTTCTACCAAAAACGAGGAAAAGATGAGGGAGAGAAGACGCCGCCGACGCCAAGGGAAGGGGCAGAGGGAGTGTGGCGTGGGCGTGTCTCTCTCTCTCTCTCTCTCCGGCCCGTTGTCTTTTTTCTTCTTTGCTGGTCCAAACCGGAGGTCAGGGTCAG
This sequence comes from Uloborus diversus, assembly GCF_026930045.1. Lineage (NCBI taxonomy): Eukaryota > Metazoa > Arthropoda > Arachnida > Araneae > Uloboridae > Uloborus > Uloborus diversus. The sequence goes on along the minus strand of NC_072733.1, from coordinate 40,990,024 downwards.
ACAGTGGTGAAGTCAAGAAAAACCGAAAAACTTTCTGGGAGAGGCTTTCAGAATCTAAAATGCACATTTGTTGCTTTCTCTTTCATTCATTTCTAAGGGATCGCACCACTCACAAATGATGTCACGTTTTCGGGTAAGTTGTGAGAATTTTGAGGCAAAAAAGGGAGAGGGAGCGGGTAAGAAGTGTGATAGCACACATTTTAGTAGGAAAAAGTTTTTTTCGTAATATATTTATAAATAAATAAAAAAAAAAAAAAAAACCGTACTACACACAGCAAGGGGTGAGAGCAAGGCGAAGCATGACACTCTGTGACAAAAGGTAAGGGAAGTGAAACGTGTTGAAAAAAAGTGCAACATCATTTTTGCACTGCCCCTGGTGTCAATATATTATTCAAAACATTCAACCAAACAATTTCAGTGGGTCAATGACTACATTTACAATGGGACAGCGCTCCCTGTTCGCTATCGCTTACCAACCCCCAGGTACTGCAAGCAGTTCCATTCGGATCGCTTCTCGATCTGAAGGCACGGACCTGCGTCCCTGCAGTGAGGCGGAGGGGGGGGGGGGTCACGTCCTTAAGGAACCCAGCAGTCCAAGAAATTTGGAAAACAACTGAAAAAAACTAACACTAAGGCTTATTAACCCCTTCAGTGGGAATTATGAAATACTTAACCCAAAATGTTTATATTTGGTACACAGTGTTATATGGTAAAGAGTATCTTATACACAAATTTTCAAGTTTGTAGGCAAAAAATTGAGAGTTATGATATGTCCAATATTCTGGACTTACATTTTTGAAATGAATGTTTCAGATTTAAAAAAAAAAAAGAAAAAGAAAAAACTAAGAAATAGCAAACAAGCTTCATTATAAAATATTCTCCTAATAATAAAAAAACATAACATAAGAATTTGAAATGATTAATATTGATTATATACATTTTTTAAAAATCAGAAAGAAAACGACTTCTTTTGCGACGAGAATCCATGGTTGGAAAAATGAGCCACTCTATCTTCCAATCCCTATATGTTAGCGATGTCAATTCCAAAACGAAAAATCCTTTCACAGATAATAAGAAGAATGTAAAGAGTCAACTACAAAAAAAAAAAAAAAAAAAAAAAAAAAAAATCAAGTAATTTAATCAGTTAATGATTAGCAGCTGTTTAAAGTTCATGCCCGGTATACCAGACAGTAGATCTAAAGGAGTTAACGTTGCAAATAGGCACTGCTTGCCTCTGGGGGGGGGGGGGGGGGGGCTACAGAATTTGTTGCAGGCGGTCCAAAATTTATAGATCCGGGCCTGATCTGAACTTGCTCATAATAATATATTCTGAGTACTTAATATTTTTGGCCCTTCCGATCTTTCCGGAAAGAAATGATAATTGCCCAAAATTTGCGAATGTGCCAAAATCTCAAGTATCAAAGTATCTCCCATCATTGAGAACCTTTCAACTTTAAATGATTTTGTTGAAAAAAAAATCGAAAGTTAATATATACAGTGTTATTACTATGTAACATTGCTACTCCAGTGTTAATCTAATCCAATGCAAGCTACAGCATTGAGCCATTTCAGCACGATTAGAGCAGTAGGAGTGCTCATGACGAAGTATTACACTTGTATGTTCATATGGAATTGTAAAGTTATTTAGAAGTACTTTCCGCAAGCAAGTAGTAAGCATTTTTGTTAAAACCGATTCCGTTTGGAAATTTCCAGTTTAAATATTGTGTCTCCCCCCCCCCCTTTTTGGCAGAAAAATCATGTTTAAATTCTGCATTTAAACCCCTAAACCCCTCTCGTTGTTGCGGCAATGGGACCGGGTTCTCAATCGACTCATATCGTAATCATCTATTCATCACATCAGCATCATCACCCGTGTAAATAGAACCTGTAAATAAAGACTTTGGTATGCGTTATCTATGGAGTTATCACTTCGCACGACCTTGCCATTTCAAAACGGCCCCCGCTCGGCCAGATCTAACACATACAATAGGTACAGAAACTGGGCGACGTTAAATATGCTCGTGGTCTCAATGTCCTCCAAGTAAAACGATACCTCTGGGGGTGCTAGTACCAGGTAGCTATTAGCTCCTGGACTAGTTCTAAATTCGCATTAACTGTTCGATCCGGTGATGGTGCTGCCATCTATCGGTATATAAAATAATGGAGGCAAGGCACTTAGTATGCAGTCCTCGACATAAATACAGTTGTAGTCAGTTGTGACTCTGAATAGGAATAGGTACAGAATAATTTTCGTATAAAGATCAAGTTAGAAAGATTTCCAATTTTCCACGTATCTTATGTTTCAGTAACATCTTGAAATTTCCCAAATCAATTTTGCTTTAGTTTTCTTCCCCGAATCTTTAGCTTCAGCCTTGTTTCTAAAAATCCTTTTTGCACCTTCAAATTTCAGATCCTGTCCAACCCCATCTCTTGCTCTAAAGTAGCCACGCGTTATTGTTCACGTTTCTGACAGATTAATGATCTACCACGTGCAGAATCTTTTGTTTAATCAATTGCTTCTGTAAGAATAGAGTAAAGGGAAAAAGAAGTAGGATTCAAGGGCGCCCATATAGGGGGGCAAGGGGGGCTCGAGCCCCCCATTTGAAATTAGAATTTCCTTGTTTTTGGTACTTTTTTCTTTGCAAAAATGTAAAAATATTTATTCTCCAGCCATTAATGAATAAGTTATTAAAAATGAAATGTTTTAATCACTCTAATCTGTCCTGAAATCGGTTTCCATGGAGAAAATACCCTCCTAACCCATGGTAAAAATATCTGAGCCCCCCCCCTTACAATTTTGTATATGGGCGCCCTTGGTAGGATTATCAAACTTCGCTCTGTGAATTGATGCTTTTTCAAGTCAGTGCGACTAAAAACCTTAATCATCCTTAAGAACTGATTTCCAAACCAAAACCAGACCATCCAAACCGTCATTATACATGCGCCCCCTTTTTTTTCAAAGGGGAAATTATTCTGCCCTCCCTTCGTAAATTTTTGTCATTATCAAATTTCATAATTGCTATTCTCATGTTAAAATTTGTTTGATAGTTATATGCAGTGGTGCCCAACTTTTTTTTTTTAACCTGAAAGTCATATCAAGATGACTCTCGCGGGCCGGAACGCATAAAAATGTAAATATGTATTTGATTTTCCCCCTAGATTACACGGAATAGGAAAGAAAATTACAAAGCAAGAATTGTTGTAATCATTACAATATGCTTATTTTATCAATACGAAGTTTCCATTTATTTTAGAAACTGGTTTCTGATCATTTGGCTCCGAACTAGCAGCAGTTATTCTTAGTGCAGAATGGAAATTATTTGTGGTTTTAAAAGTTTCCAAAGTATAGTTTCCGATTCGTAATATTGAACAGAACAACGGGCCACGTGAATCAGTTTCGCGGATCACACGCGCCCCGCAGGTTGGGCACCACTGGGTTAGAGAAACAATACCATATTTTAAAATAATTTTTATGTACCCCAAACATTTTTTTTTTTTTTGTGCGTTATAATAGGAGTAGGGGAGAGTTGGGAGGAATGGAACAGCTTTGCATTTATGCTAAAAAAAGTGAAAATTGTTTTCTATCTTACCAGCAGTTTTGGACTCTTCCCAAGCAGCATAAAGGAGTTCAAAGCTCGTTCTATAACACGTTCAGGGCACACCAGCCGACACGTTCAAATTACGTTCTCTCAGAACGGTCTAAAAAGCGTCTATGTGTCTCGTCGATCGATGTTGTATAGCACGTCAAAATATGGTGTTGTACCACCACTTTTGCACCAATTTTGAACGTGGAATATTACGTTATGTTAAAGTGGTAGGATGACGTTTCATTTTGGTGTTAGCAAAACAATACTGAATATTCTGCTTTCACAGGTTTAAAAAAAAAAAAAATCGAAAAAAATAATTGTGTACCTCATAAGGGGGTTTTCCATTGACAAATTCAGTTTTCGTCAGATCTCTGCCGAATTTCGTGCTGAAGTCTTTTGATGATCGAAAATTCCTCATAGAAAGACCCCCCCCCCCTTCAAAAAACACCACAATGAGGATTTTTCTTTACAAAAAAATCCAGTTTATGTGGGATGTTTGACAAACTTGGCACAGTCAATTTTGCTAAATCATTTGATGGTCGAGAAGTGTCATAGGGGAGTCTTCGCCCCCTTTCTATGGTGTGCAGATGATCACATTCAGGACTTTTTCTTTTACAAATTGAGTTTACCAAATCTGATCCGTAGATACTTTGATGCTGAAGAATTAATTCCCTTGGGGTTTTCGCCCCCTGCCGATGGGGAACGATGTATAGAGGGTTTTTCCTTGTACACATTCAGTTTACGTCAGATCTTTGCCAAATTTGGCTTATAGGTCTTTTGATGCTCAATAATTCACATAGAGGCTTTCGCCCCTCTCTATAGGGGCGAAACTCTCCATAGAGGGTTTTCCTTCTTGCAAAAATCTAGTTTACACTGGGCCTTTGATAGAATTTGCACATAGCTTTCTTTGATGCTGAAAAATCCACATAGGGGGGTTTTCGCCTCCCTATGGGGGTGGAAATTCCCCCAAAGAAGATTTGCCCTTATGCAAAATTCAGTTTATGTTGGATCGTTTAAGAAATCCTTTGATATTCAGGAATTTACATAGGGGAGTTTTCTCCCCACCCTGAGGGAAGAAAAACCTCATCGAGTGTTTTTCTTTTAACAAATCGAGTTTATGATCTTTGCCAAATTTGGCACACAGTTCCTTTGATGCGAAAAAATTTACAAATTGGGGGGGGGGGGAGGAGTTTGGACTTTCTTCATAAAGGGTTTTTCCTCTGACAATTCTAGTTTACGACGGATCTTTTCCAAATTTAGTACAGAAGTGTTTCGATGCTCGAAAACTCAAGTAGAGGAGTTTTCGCTTCTCTAGTGAAATGCAAAAATATCTTATACAAAAATTCAAGTAATATCAAAGTTTAACCAAATTTAGCACACATAAATTTAACGTTTTGCAAAATTTTGGCACATTGAGAGGAGACAAGGTCCTTCGAGTCCTCCCGTAAATACTACCTTGAATTACAATACTCAGATTTTGTGGCCTTTTTCCTAAAAGTAGTTTTTTTTAACCTTTTGTTTACAATATCTGTTAAATGTGTACAGTTCTTGTAAATTAGGGTTTTATAATTTCTGTTCTGCATACTAAATAAAAACACAAATTTACAAAAATACCGATTAATTTACAGATTTTGATGAAATGAACATTTGTAGAGGCTTTACTGTCCTGAAATGCAACTCCCTAGAGCAGTTTATAGCAGTGCGTCTTGCAGCCACACCACAATTTCGAAGTTCGACTCTTGGGCTTATTCAAGGTGTATTACAACATAACTTCAAAAGTAATTTCCCATGAATACATGAACAGAGTTTGCAGAAAAACCGGGGTAATTTAAAAAACCTTAGTTACCCTGGATTTTTTTTTATCAAGTACCCTGGTCATTGTTGAAAATTGCGGACTTTTTTACAAGAAAAAAAATTAATCTTGATTACTATTTTAACATTGTTTAAACTGTACTACTTTGTTACCTTTTTTTTTCCATAGGGATATGAATAATTTTAAATCCTGAATTTATTTCTACTCAAATTTATTACAAAAATCGTCAAAATTGAAGAAAAAAAAATGAATTTGAAAACCATGTAGCATTTACATAAAATACATAAAATACACCGCTAGCTAACTTCTGAAAAACTTACTGAAAATATTTAGCATTTAGGTGAAATATTATCAAAATTAATTTTTCTGAAACATGACCACACCATAAATAGAAAATAGATTCATCCATACAGAAGCAAGCATGTCACATTTTGAGAAAAGCTTTCCTTTTAGTCCCGAAAGGCATTTAGTAGTATTTTATTTCTTCAGTTTGTTTAAAAAAAAAAACCTCTGACTAAATTTTCCGTTAAAAAGAGCTGCATGAACCATAACCATCAATCATATCAAGTATTTTATATATCCTTCCACACGAGAAGTTGGAAATAAAAATTTGAACTGTATTATAAAATATTAAAATTAGTAATTATAAAGTCACAAAATAATTTTGCACACAATAATTTAGAATATGTGAGAAAATTTTCAGGTATGATTACAGTTTATGGAATCTGGAATAGTCATCACGCAGGTTGGTTAATTTTATGTGATTATTGTAATCTACCTTTACACATTGTAATCTTGCATTAAACATCTATTAAAAAAAGAGATTTCCTGATGTAGTTAATCAAATCATTTTTTTTCAACAATACAAAAAAAAAAAAAAAAAAGGAAATAAAATAAAATTTTCAAAAGTGATTGAAATTAATTAAGTAAATTGCTTAGTTTGGCTTCCCAGCAAAAATATATTTTTTACTTATTCGTGAAATCCATATGCAGTTTTAATTCCTAAAACTTAAGTTGTTCACAAAGGCAAATGCCAATTTTCATACTTGATATTATTTATTTTAAATCTAATATGTAGTTGTTTCTGAAGTAAATGTTTCAATATGCGGTAAATTTTGAAAAAAAAAAAAAAAAAAAAAAAACACTTTATCGAGATAGTTAATTTTTTTCAAGTGGCCCATGTTAACAAACCCACGGTTTTTTTTTTCTTTTTTCGTGCTGTGCCCGGTTTGACGAATCCTGTACGTTAATAAATTAAAATAATTCAATAAATAAAATACATATTTTAAGGGGAGTTAGTACCCCCTATACCGTCAATGTTAATTTCTACATGTTCATGTACCTTTTTCTGAAAAATCTATTAAAGATACAATTATGAATTTTTTCTGTACCTTAAGTAGACTTTTTTCTCTATACTGAAGTAAAATTTTTCAGAAAGAAAGCTTTTTAAAAATATTCTAATTAGATGGTGGTGGTTAGAATTGGTGGCAAAAATTTCAAAGCCTAACACAATCTAGGCTCTGAGAAAAGGAACATTTAGTTTCAAAAATACCATTTCTCGATATAGCAATTTAAAGAACAAAATCATACCTTATCAAAATATATTTACATTTTTTTTAAAGCTTATTTTAACTTACTTCTCATATGAGCACAATCAAAAAGTTTGTATCATTAAAAAGGTATTTAAATGGAGTATCAAAATATATAGAAATCAAAAAATCGAATTTTTGAAAGTATTTAAGGTATTGACTCCCCTAAAAGTTCTTTCAATTTTCAAATGATGCACTATAATGGCTAAGATGTGTCTACTACATATATGGAGATATAAATTTTAAAAATAAAATACAGCGATTAGTAAAACTATCACAAATGTAAAAATTTGCTAGGGATTTTTTTTTTTGAAGTGCCTGCTTCTTTTTAGTTGGTCTGTGATGAATAATACTTGGATGATAAAAAAAAATTACTTTAGTTGAATCATTTTATGATTCTACTTGAAAAGGATCTCAAATTTTCAATGGACTTCCCTATTAAAGCTATTTTACGGCATTAACTTTTTGATTGATTAAAGCATTTTATGGTTAAAAATCCTGAATTTACTCTACTCCTCCTTTTCTGTCTCTCTAAAATGCAAGAATTTTCTTAGCCCTCAGAAAAACTCATATGAATTATATTCTTCTATTCCTTAGTTGATTGCAAAAAAATCACGTAAGTCACACAGAAAATCAATGAGGCAATACATACAAGTTAATAAAAAATTTAATCACAAAATACCCTTCATTTTACATGATAAACTCTTACACATATTTTGATTTTAGGAACAACCAAAAAGGAATTAAAAAGAAAGGCGTTGATCGTTTTGTCCCATTAATGACCATGGCTGCCTGAAATTAAAATACAAATAAAAAAACAAAAATTGCAGCTTATAATAAGATGAGGTGCGTAAAAAATTTGAAGTACAGTCAGAAATCACCTGACGTAAACATTCTTATTTTTTGAATAATACAAATTAAACTAAATAAGTTGGAAAAAAATGTAACCCGAAGTGTTCAAATCCAATAGTACAATGCAACCGTTGATCATACCTTGGGAGCCCAGTGTGTTCATCATTTTTTAGAAGTAGTCATAGAGAGGCAATACATTCTTTTAACATAAGAGACAATTTGACTTTGATTTTCTTTAATGAAAAAAATTACATAATAATGTATGAAAAAAAAACATAAAGGATGATTCTAATTTTAATCACGGAAAAACCATGCTGCTTTTGAAGGAATTTCAAAATCCAACTCGAGTATCCATGTTTGTGACTTGTGTGCTATATATCGAGCAAAACCCTTAATTTGTCCAAATGGGGAAAAAAATCACTAAAAAGTTCTATTTGTTTTCTATGATAGTACTTTTTTCCCACCATTTCATACTGCAAAAAACATATTTTCATTATTTTAAAAATAGATACTCTTTATTTCTGCATTTATGCATCATTTTCGCGTGTTTATTTGTTGTTTGATTTGGAACCTAAGTTGGTTAGTATTTTTACTCTAATTGGGTAATAATTTTAGGTGTCATAACTTGATTCTACTTCTACACAGTAAAACTAGTTTGCACACATATAAAACATGGCCTGCTGCTTTCAGGAGAAGATGCTAGTGGCATTACTTAAATTATCTATTTTGTGCACATCTCAGAGTAAATAATGAAGAAATGTAAGAATCAATGTACCACACATATATTCAGAGATATTACTAGAATTATTTTCAAGATATGAAAATATTCATTGATATTTTTCCAAAATTGCGTTTATTAAGACTTATAACAAAGGATGAAATGGAAGTTGTCGGACAAAGAAGAGATGTGCACTAATTTGTTTCTTTCATTGTAAAACAAACCCCGAAATGTTCCTAGAAAATAACGGACAGCTAAAGTATCTTATTCCTGCCGGTAACATATCCTGCGAAAAACAGAAAAGTTTTTGTCCCTATCAGAATCTTCCCAAAATTAATCTGGTATTTTTTTGGAAGAATTAAAAACCTTTCCACCTTTTCAATACAGACAAACAAAGCCTCTTCACTAAAAATGTTCATGATTGGATGGAGTAATTTTCTCTTTCTGATACTATTCACTATTTTGAGGTTGTAGAAGACCCATTATGCATAGAAAAGCACATGCTGTATCTTTTATATTGAGAACACGTGCAGTTTAATGGGAAAATGTCATTTGATTATTTGGTGTGACATGTAATTGTTTTGTATATTTTGTATGCATCTTACTTTCATGTTTTCAAGAAACAAAATTATATGCGAGGATCACATGTCTAATTCTAGTTGTTTTTTTCCCCAAATTCATGCTATAAAGTATGTAATTTAACACGCTTGTCTTCCAATAATTTTATAATTACGTAACGAATTATAACAAGTGCATTAATGAGTGTTTATATGCTTTTACCTGTTATTTATTTTGCAATACATGTACTTCCTTCAACTATTTTATTTTGTTTATAATTCGAAAGATGCAAAGATTTGTCATTGACTTTAATGTCTAGGAGTTGTAGACAATATAATTCAACAAATATTAATAAGCTTATTTCATTTGTTACTGTTTTAATTTCATTGTGTTCTATTTCGTATTGTGTGACTTCATGTTAAATCAGGTGGGCACTGAATCTGACCATTTCATACTAACATAAAACTTTCAGAAATTTTGCTCTTTTATATCATAAAGATACATATGGTTTTAAAAAAAATCTTTCATAAATCATCCTACACACTGTCAAAAATGAAACGCTCAATTTTCATGATTTGGCAATCGTCGAGCACTATTTCGTTATTTTCGACGATCCTTTCGTCACCAAATCACGTGATATTTGACAAAACCAGAAATCTCAACTTTTTGACGAAATTATTTCGTCCCGATTTCGTCATATTGCAGTGCATTCTGGGAGTTTTCGTTTCAGTCTTGTACTTGCTCGTTAAATTATCCTAAATGATTCATAAAAAAAGGTTAGTATTTATTGAAATTTGTATGTGCAATGTGCTTTTTTTAAATTTATTGTTACATTTGTGTTTAGTGTTGTGTTTATAGTTGTGTTTAAAACACATTAAAACTGAAAACGAACCGTTCGATTAGGTTTAGAACTCTGTGTTTTTTGAACTAACTTTGAGTCACCTCCACGTTAGGCTTAACTAGAGTTATTATTTTATTAGCAAAAGCAAATTTTGGTTTATTGATATTAGTTTCCAAAAACGTACTTCCTTTATTTCGTTAAAAAAATGTCAAACATGATCACAGAATTTGTACAAATTTAAACTTACAAAAAAGATTCCACCGTAGCTAAACTAACGCAGATGATAAATACAGCGCTTTTATAAAAGGCATAGAACTTTGAAGCTTTTAAATTCAACGTTGAATATTTTGCACGGTTATGTGTTTTCATTCTTCTCCATGAATTTTACGAAAATAATTTTGTAAAACAAAGTGTATTTTTTAGTTGAATAGTTCAAATTTTTTTCACTCTGCATTTTTATTTTCTTAAACAAATATGTACCCATCTTCCAATAAGTATTGATATTTTTTCTTCTTCCACTCTACGTGTAATGTTTTATTCAATGTTATAATTTATACAGTTGCTCCCAAAAGTGTTCGTACACTTATCATTTTCAATGAAATACTATTGCTCTACCCATTAGTTAGAAATAATATTTTGGAATGGGTAAACAATAATACAAAACTACTTGAAATATTTTAATAGTAAAATAAAATATGATTTTGAAGAAATAACTAATCAAAAAGAATTAAGAGCTTTGTAGCACAAAAGTGTTCATACAAAATATTTTTAAATAATTGTTTAGTAATCTTTTAAACAAACCAATGAAACTCGAGGAAAAAAGCGCTTGATGCAATAAAAAATAAATGCAAACCGCTTATAGTAGCTTTTGGTTCCGAAACGATGACCTCTTTTTTTTTTTTTTTTGTTATGCTCGTTGGTGGCAGGACTTAAAAAGGCGTACCTCATGTTGTTTATATAATATCTTTCCCTTCTGCAGATGTTTTTAGTAAGTGTTTATGTTGTATTAATATTTCATTATTTGTAAGCCTGGGTTTTTTTTTTTTTTTGATGTTTTTACTTGCATGAATTATGAGGTAAAGTAAATATCAATTTAATGCAAATCATTTTAAGTTAGAGAAAATATTAATTTCCGTAAAGAACTCTATCTTTGTGCTTGATATTTCAGCAGAATATTTTCCATATTTTTTTTCAATTTTTCCGCAAATTAAATAAATTAATAAAAATAGAGTTTTAATGTTTAACCTCGATTTAAAAAAAAATTATACATATATAGTAGTATGTTTTGAAAATAATAATGATAAGCATTTTTTGTTGTTTATTTCCACACTTAATACACTAAATTTATAAGTTTTTCTATGTCAATTTGTGTTACATGATTTGGGATAATTATGAGTTTTTCTATTATGCATAGTTTCTACGGCTAAAATTAATGCAGCATTAATTTTATTGCCATATTTGCCGTTTCAAGGTATTGTCAACAAAAAATGAGAAATCCGGGTCTACATGAAACCAGACTAAGAAGCATTTTATAGATGAATCAATCCAAATGTAAGTTACAGTTGTGATTTTTGCTGGATGCAAAGTAAAATATCTGAAATTTTAACCGAACAGCTATACTTTAATTGCAAAATTGAAAGGATAATGGAAAAAAAAAAAAAAAATCCATCGATATCGGTCAATTTGTTCACAAGACACAAACAAGAAAAAGCACTATGTTATTGGGTTTCCCCTGTCTTAGGCAACTCTTCGCCGTTGGCGTGTTTATTTACTGCGTGAAAATTGCATATTTTAGAAATCAAATATGCTTGGGGAAAAGGTAATACTTCTTTGCTAATACTCCCTCCGTCTCAAACTAGTAGAGGGCCGTTTGAATATTTTTGTACCAGTGTTTAATTCTGACGACTTTATGATTTTGTTTGAATATTTTTTAAAGATTTCAAGGTATTATACTATCAATTAATCGAGTGTTGGAGCCCTGGGTTTTTGACTCTAATTTGGTAGTGGTTTAAGGAGGTAAGGTTCGGTAAGTAAATGTTCCTTATTGATAACATAACACAATAAAATCTCTGAAAAAAGTAAAAATAAATCATAATCATCAGTTTCAGTACTACTTAATTTGTTAGTATCTTAATAGAACAAATTTGTGGTGGAAGGAGTACTTCATAAAACATTCGTCAAGAAAACTGCAAGTCTGAAAACGAAAGTCGGGAGAAAATGGTGTATTTTAGCTGTTGGCTGAAATAAAAAATAAATTAAAAAAAAAATCACAGATCAACAGTTGTTGCACCCTTGATTTTTTTTTATAGCTAAAAAAAAAAAAAAAAAAAAAAAAAAAAAAAAAAAAAAATTCGCGACTTGATATGCGAAGGAATCAACTAGTTTATTGGCTAAGTAATGCTCATTGTCGATAAATTAAAGAAACTCTAATTCCAGAACGCTATTCAGACATTAATTTCAGATACCAACTGAGAGAAATCATTGTCTGTCTGCATAAATAAAAATTTTGCCCATCCGCTGTAAAAATAACTCACTCTTGCAATCTGCTTGGAAAAATAGCTGTCACCGTCGAAATAATCATATTTTGAAAAATATGAAAATGAAATCAGATGCTCTTTAAAGTCGCAAGAGAATCGTAGTTTTTTTAACTAGGGGGAAAAAACTCAGATTTTGAAAGAAATTGTGGAAAAATGCTTTATTTCAGAAATAAGCTGCTGCATTTAATCGTAAAACTTTCCTCGAAATAGAAAAAAGATCGATGTGCATGAAGGCATACATCCATGGACTTTCACATTTACTTATTATACATATATTTTCTTTTTAAAACTCTTTTAGGATGGTTCCAACATCATGGAGATAATCAGAACCAAGACAGACGAAGATTTTTTCCATAATTATAACAATATTCTGAGTGTTCGTATGTTATACATTGATTTCATGTTACACATTTTTGGAAATAATAATAAAAACTTAGGGGTAAAAAGCAAAAGTATATTTTATAATTATTTAACAAACATTACACTAAATTAATTTTACCAAAAAATTTATTTCACACCTGCATTTTTTTAAGATTTATATTTTCAAATACCTTTTGCAATTTTGGCAGAGAATTGTTTTCAAAGTACGAAGTATGAAATGCATGCAATAATAAAGTTCCTACATTAAACATAAATTTAGCCGAATAAACATTTTACATACAAGCAAAATTAATAAAACAAATAATTGATTGGAAAAAGAAAAAGGTAAGCTTTCTCTTAAGATTATCCAATTTTATTTTCTGCATCTTATTTTAGAACAAAGCTATACTAACATAAAGTTGTCCATTTTATTGTACTTTTTCTTTGAAATTTGTGGTATAAGTTGGATAAAAATCTTTTTTTTTTCTGGAGTTTTTTCATGCGATGCAATAAAGAAGAAAATCCCCAGCAAATTTCTCCCAAACATATATCGATGTAACTGTGCATAAAAGTGGCACATGATTTATTTTTCCAGAACCCAATGTCTGCTGAGGAAGTAGCATTTTTATATTCCCAGTAGGGCAGGGCGATGTAGAAATTTCTACATCGTGATGCATCGCCATCCTTACATCGCGATGTAGCGATGCTTCGCGATGTAGTTCAAGCAGTTTGAAATATTCTTCCCGCTTTAGGGTCACCCCTCTCCCTCATTATGGGAGTTTTCCTTACAAAAATCCAGGCTTTTGTCAGATCTTTTTCTAATTTGGCACATAGATCCTTTAATCACATGGGGTAGTACCCCATATGAATACTACTCCATGGGAAACTATCCTATGTGGATTTCCAGCATCAAAGGACATCTGGGCCGAATCTGGAAAAGATCCGACGAAAGCTGGACATAATTTTCATAAGGAAAACTCCTGTGAGGTTTGGCACACATATCCGGACGAAAACTACAATATGGGAATTCCCAAGCATCAAAAGACAAATGTACCAAATTTGGAACAGATCAGACGAAAACTGGGTTCTTATAAGAACCCCCCCCCCCCGACACACACATGGTTTCGCACTCCATAGCGGGACGAAAACGGGAATTCCCGAGCGTCAAAGGACATCTGTGACAATTTTGGAAAAGACCTGATAAAACTGGTTTTTTATAAGAAAGCCCCCCATTTGGTGGTTGTCCCCCATAGCGGGGCGAAAACTACTTTATGAGAATTCCTGAGCATCAATGAACGAACCTCTATGTCAAATTTTGGAAAGATCCGACAAAAAATGATTTTTTTTCAAGGCTCCCCATCGGAGTTGCCACCCCCCCCATAGAGTAACGAAAGCTTACCTCCGTGAATTCCTGAGCATCAAAGAATCTCTATGGCAAATTTAGGAAAGTTCGGACAAAAACTTTTTTTTATATAAGGAGAACCCCCAATGCGGGGTTGCTCCCTCCCCCCATCATGGAGGGTTGAAAACTACCATGTGCGAATTCCCGAGCATCAGAGGACCTCTGTTCCAAATTTGGAAAAGATATGATAAAACTTTTTTTATAAGAACCTCCCCGTTTGGGGGTTGCCCCCCATAGCGGAACGAAAACCACCCTATGAGAATTCCTGAGTGTCAAATACTAAAGCAAGTAACACTTAACACCGTCATTCGACCAATAACACGATTTCTGTACCAGATTTGAACGTTCTGGTGCTACTGGGGTTGCTGCTGTGGCTACCGAACGAGATAGACGTTACCCCAGTAGCACCAGAACGTTCAAATTTGGTACAGAAATCGTGTTATTGGTCAAATGACGGTGTTAAGTGTCACTTGTGCGTTATATTCGACGTACAAAAGCAGTAATATTATCACGGTGCCGTTCCCGTGCTAATATAACGTAATATTTCACGGGATCAAACCGATGTTAATTTTACCGTTCAATTTTAGTACTAATGCCACCTAATTCGAGCGCCCTCCATCTGTGTTTACCTCGGAATAGTATAGTGAGCTAGAAGTTTCCGTGGGATCTTCTCTTCGTTCGAATACATAAAATTCTGTAAAATTGGATGTTTCTTTGAAGATTAAAGAACACAGTAATGGATTAACTTTTGTCAAAAGTAAGTAATCGAGTTAAATTAAGTTGAGGTAAAAATCCTAACTACTTTGTAATTATTGTCATAGGTTAGGCCTATGGCGAAAAAAGCTAGCGATCTACTCAGCTCCATTTATCAAATTCCGTGTCAATTATTATAACTTTTTTTAAAATCTTCAACATGTAAATTTTATACACAAGTCTAATTTTATTTTATAAATTTGTTAAAATTTGGAGATGAGTGGTGTCTTTTATATGTGCTGAATTTTATCCGTTTTTCTGACCTTCGAATATTCTGGAAAAAAAAAAATGTTTATTCTGTTTAAAAAATATTCATTACAAATAACTTATTTGATTAACAGAAAAAGTTCCTCGTTCAAATAGTATTTTTAAAAAATAGATTTATCTCAAAAGAGTCAGGGTTACAAAAATAAGATTAATTGAATAAAATTTAATTCATTCTATTCTAAAGCAAAACAAAATGGCGAGTAGCCATATATGTTGCAGATTTGTCTGATGTTAAAGCTATCACCTGCCGCTTGGAATTTCCTCCTGTTCATGCTTTAACGGACAGTAAAAATCAACAAATTATGGAATTTTAAAGGGATAGGTAGGAAATTAAAATTATTACTTTAAAAAAATAGAAAAATTTCTGCCTATAATTCTACCATTTTGGCTGTCGAATCGTAGAAATGTTTTGAAGTAAAAAATAACCATTCAGGGAATAATTTACGGATATAATTACAGCATTAATTGTTATTTTTAATGAGTTAAGTTTTTGTGATTTATAATCTATCGTATTTCTCTGATCAGAACTAAAAAAACTCGAATCCTCTTTCAGGTTTTTTTTTTCTTTTCTTCATACTTGATCAATATTTAGCAATTTATCAATATGATTATTTAAAAAAAAAAATCTTAAAAGAGCATTACATCATTTTCCGTGGCGTGAGTTTCATTGTTGATGACATCAGGAGCGTTACTCGATCATTGGCTATTATATACATATATATATATATATATATATATATATATATATATATATGTATATATATATATATATATATATATATATATATATATATATATATATATATATATATATATATATATATGTATATATATATATATATATATATATATATATATATATATATGTATATATATATATATATATATATATATATATATATATATATATATATATATATATATATATATATATATATATGCGGATTAATTGGGAATTTTGTCTGCTTATTTTCATTTTAATTTTAAGCAATAAAAGCCATAAACGGGATAGATATGATTTTTAAAATTAATTTTTGGTTGTTCCTAAAATATGTGTAAAAATGTATCATGTAAAATAAAGGATATTTAATAATTAAATTTTGCATTGACTTTTATGAGTTTCTTAATTCATTTTTGTGTGAATATGTTATTCTGATTTTATTTAGTAACGAGTATAAGAATATAATTCATATGAGTTATTTTTGAGGTCGAAGAAACTCCCCTAAGAAGAAATAGGGGAATGTGGGGTAAAGTGAAATAGGAGGGCAAAGTGAAATTTTGAAATATTTTACTCTGACTTTTACCGCCACCTATCTGGTTGGTATTACTTTAATTATATAGTAGCACATGTTGTCTATTATAGTCAGAAAAAAAAAAAAAAACAGAAGGAGATAAAAACAGTAAGGTAATACATTCAATTTTTAAACATTGATACTCGTATTGTAATATTTTGTAGCAAGTAACAAATTATTTTTGTTGTTCTAAAATGATAAAGTAGTTCTTATTAACATTTAGCATATTAATTGAGACCTTCTAATATTCAGTGCAGTATTTATTAGGTAACATTTAGCTTATTTGTATTTTGAATATTTTTTTACAATTAGGCAAGTACATGCTGGGCAAAGTGGATGGGGCAAAGTGAAATAGTTTATTTCGTTTAGTCGCTCTATCCTTTACTGAATCACTACGTATTCATTTGTTAATAAATTCATTTGCATTACTTCATTTAGTAATTCGATTATTTATTCATTCATTCACTTATTTTCTTATTAATTCACACTTTTATTTAGTTTTTTTTTCATACATTAATTAATCTATTTAATTATTCGCTTTAGCAGTCCTGATTTTTTTAACGAAGTTATTTAATCAAAAATATTTTTTATAATCAAATAGAAAATAATTCATTAGGAAAATATGAAAGTATTTTATTTTTCACTTTGCCCTATGAAAAAAAAAAGTAAAAATTTTCCACTTTTCTTTTAAAATCACAAGTTTACTGGCAAAAGTAACAAATACTGTTTCAATGACAGTTTTATTATAAAATACAACGTTCTTTCTTTATGTACTATAATTTTCAAAACAAATCACCAATTTGTTCATTTTGTAAAAGCTCAGTCATCTTAATTGTTTTTCTGTACCCCATATTCCACCACTTGCAGTTTACAGAGAAAAAAAGAAGAGGGAGCAGGAAACTAAGGGTTTCAACAAAAAATTCTGTAAGGGCTATTTCGAAGTATTTTATCCAATTGTAGAGTTCGGAATATGATTTTTTTGCCATAACTATTTAATTTGCTGTTTCATTGCACAAAATTTTATTCTGAGTTAATCCTAACAAACATATAAACTCAAAATAAAACAATGTGCTAATCAAACAGCAAATTGAATAGTTATGGCAAAAAAAAGTATCATATTGCGGATTCTACATTTGGACAAAATACTGTGAAATGGCCAGTAAAATCAATCTGAAATTTTAGTACCGCAAACTGACTTAAAGGGTGAAAGTCATTGAAAATTTGAGATATTTTTCAATACTTAAAAAAAGATTTTATTAAAGTAAACTTTTCAAAATTCTAAAAATTAGTTATCAGACCAACTGGAGAAAGAGAAGCAAGCACTTCAAAAAATTTCCTCCTAGCAATTTTTAGACCCATGATATTTTTAATAAAGTTGCTAACGTGTTGTTTTATTTTCTTTTGAAAATATCTCTCTCCATATACTCGCATGTAGAATACATATCAAAGCCGTACATTATTTGAAAGTTGTAAGTAATTTAAAATACCTATTTTATTCATTGAATGTATTTTAATTCATTCATGAACAGGGTTCACCAAACTTTGCTCAGCTCGAAATAACCCACCCGGGTTTTTTCACTTGAGCCCAGTTGAAAAAACCCTACTATCTCGGTAACGTGGGTTTTTTCAAAATTTACAGCATATTGAAACATTTACTTCAACAATAAACTGAAGATTCTAACTATATTAATCGTATAGTTATAATCTTCATCCAAATTTCTAAAGTATTAAAAATTAAAACTGCTTATGGATGTTGCAATTAATTAACATACATTTTTTTAAGGAAATCAAAATAAGCAAAACGTATCTATTTCAATCACTTTCAAACATTTTGTTCTTTCATTGTTGAAAAAAAATGTTTTAATAAACTTACAGGGAATCTTTTTTAACAGCAGATCAAAGCAAGGTTGCAAATTGAAAAAGTTAAATCTTTACTAGTAATGAAGCTGAAAGTCTGTCTGGAAATCTGGATCTCTCTCTATCTGGATGTCTGGATCTCTGTGACGCGCATAGCGCCTAAACCGTTCGGCCAATTTTCACGAAATTTGGCACAAAATTAGTTTGTAGCATGGGGGTGTGCACCTCGAAGCGATTTTTCAAAAATTAAATTTTCTTCTTATTCTATTCCAATTTTAAGAACATTTTAATGATAAAAATATCATAACGTGGATGCAAATTATCATAACATGGAACCTTAACATGGGCTAGCCATTAAACATAGCAAATTGGCGAGAAATCCATCATTGGTAAATATACAGGCGAACCAAATGATATTAATTTTCTACATGGGTAAAGCCGTGCGGGTACCGCTATTAATAACATAAAATTGGCCAACCTGTGTGATGACTACACCAGATTCTTTAATTTATAACCATACCTGACTTTATGATTATTAATATTAATATAGTTAAAATTTTTATTTCCAACTTCTCATGTCGAAGGATTTAAAATACATGGAGTAATTCATGTTTATGGTTTATGCTGTTTCCTTTACCTTGAAACGTTGTCATGAGTTTAAAAAAAAAACAAACTGTTAAGTCTTGAGCATTCAATGTCTTCTTTGCCAAATTTGGCAAAGATACAACATAAACTGGGTTTTTGTATAAGGGAAATTTCTTTTTGGAGTTTCCGCCCCGATAGGGGAGTGAAAACCATCCATGTCAATCCTGGAGCATCAAAGGTCCTCTGTGCGAAATTTGCAGAAATCTGATGTCAACTGAATTTTTGTGAAAAAAGCCCGCTCGGAGTGTTACAAACATAATTATTGCCAAGATTTTACCCGTGAAAACAGAATATTCAATTACGTGTTGTAAACACCAAAATGAAACGCCTTCCTTGCACTTTAACATAACGTAATATTCCACATTCAAAGTTGGTGCAAAAGCGGTGGTACAACACTAGATTTCGACGTGCTATACGACATCGATCGATGAGACACATAGACGCTTTTTAGACCGTTCTGGGAGAACGTAATTTGAACGTATCGGCTGGTGTGCTTTGAACGTGTTATAGAACGAGTTTTGAACGCCTCTGTGCTGCTTGGGTATTTTTCATATCTTATTTCGGCGGAAATGCAGTATAGTCCCATGCCTTCTGCCGTTCCATATCTCCTGACTCTCCCCTATTGATAGTTTTAAAAAACTCGGCTGGTGCATCAAAAAAGTGGGGGGTCAGAGAACACGCGAGCCGGGGAGGGGGGGGGAGGCAAAGTTTAGAGGAACGGTGCTCTTAAAGTTGACCTTTCTGAAAAATTAGGCTATATAATTGAATTTTGACTTCATTAATCTTCAAAAAAATTCGGGACAGATGGCCACCGTAGACTCCCTCTTAATTCAAATTTCCATTTTTATGGTAATAGTAACGTGAGAAAAACATAAAATACTCACTTATTAAGCCAAATCTTTATTTAAATACGTGAATTCATCAATACTAGCACTTTTTGATAGATCAATCATTTTGAGCGT
The DNA here is from genome assembly GCF_026930045.1 of Uloborus diversus. Taxonomy (NCBI): domain Eukaryota; kingdom Metazoa; phylum Arthropoda; class Arachnida; order Araneae; family Uloboridae; genus Uloborus; species Uloborus diversus. The sequence continues at coordinate 40,969,991 of NC_072733.1, read as the reverse complement.
GGAAAAGTGGAGGGGCAAGGCCCCTTTGCTTTTGAAAGAGAGGGGGCGGTCTCCCCTCGTCCCCCAGTATGAACCGGCCATGAGTTTTAACATACACTTTATATATCTTATACAACTACAACAACAACAAAAAAAAAAATGTTTAAAACGCCACATAACTGAATTAATGTAATGGGAGGGTTTGTTTTTGAGCGCGTCTCTTGCCGACGTGTGATTGAAAAAAAAAAAAAAACAGTCGCTATTTTTAGAGCGAGCTTGCAATAAACCCGAATACCGTTGACATAAATCTTATTTTCCGATACAATTTTTTTTTAAACAATAATTCTATGCCGTATGAAGGATTTGTACCACTAGATTGGAAACCACTGAGCCAAAAGTAAGAGAATTCCTAACTGAAAAGCTAGTAGCTGCTTCATTTGCGTTTTTGTTTTATCTTTTCTCTTCGTCAATTATATTTACTCAAAATGTTTGAGACTAAGAAAAGAAAAATTAAACAAGTTATTTTTAAAACTGATTCATTTTTAATCGATTTTGAGAAATACATTATTGACAAAGAATAATGAAAAGAAGAAAAATCGAAATCTCGAACAATGCGGAAATTGTTCAAAATTAGACGTCTGGAAAGCGATCCCAAAACCCAAGTTCCGCGTATGCCAGGAATAGATGAACAATCATTGTCGTTTACACATTACAAAAATATGTGACACAGAAAGAGTTCAAAAATTCAAATCCGAAGATGGTCAAAATCTCGACTTACAATTGCATATTTTTAGTAAATTACCGTGTCGATGACGCATGATTTAAAAGAACTAACTTAAAGACTATCCGCAAAACTCATTAAACCTTAATTTTAACTTCATTTTATCGAAAGCTAGGTTGCATATTTGTTTATTTAGCCTTGTACTTTTATAAAAAGTAATGTTTCCTCATTTCTAGATGTGAACTTCAATGAAAATGTAGGCCAACGATAAACGTTCCGATGATATTTTCTTCCCTACAAATTGTTTAACCAACAATATTTTTTTTATTTTCAGCTTTTGTATTAAAAGCACGCTGATAGTAGTTCAGCATTTTTACTTCCTTTTACAAAAAGGAAGTATTGTATTCCCGAAAAAAATTTTCACTCAGAAATCGACCTTAATTTTAATTTTGCTCACCCCCGAATGAATGTCGAGTTTATTTTTCGACCCGACCACTTGTGCATATATACCTAAGAACGTATATCGTATACGCCCGAAATATCCATTTTGACGATTACAGAGTTAATTACAACGAGTTTCCTCGTGACGTCTGTACGTACGTATGTATGTACGTATGTACGTATGTATGTCGCATAACTCAAGAACGATATTATGTCCTAGAAAGTTGAAATTAGGTACGTAGACTCCGTAGTTGGACACCCTCCCTCCATTGCTGGACTCCCCCCCTTGGTGGGCACTTGGCGATATATCGCCAGTCTTTTGGTCGCCAAGTTTTGTCGCCAACTTGGCGACAAATTTGGCGATTTTTTTTTTATAAATCTGGTTTCAATTTGGCCACTGTTGGTGATATTTAGAGAGTTAACTATTGAATCACATTAAAATTGCAATAATGGGTAAATAACATTAAATTGGTGTAAAAGGAAGTCATGTGATGCACATATCAGCTCGTTTATGTCACTTTTGATCTCAGACAAAGTTTGAATTTTCCAACTGGGAAAAAAATTTAGCAATACGTTTTAGTTTTTCTATAGTGCCTAGAAAGAATAGTGTGCCGACCGTTGGAATAAATTATTTATAAAAAAAAATGCTTTAAAAGCTTATAGTGTACTATATTCATTAAAGAGGAGTCACGTAATTTTTGTGAGCCTGCAAAAAATAAATAAACACCCCTGGTACATATAGAACTTGTTCGAGAATATCTTTTGCGTTGAAAAAAGTTCGATCCGAAAAACGGGGCTTTTAAGCAGCGAAATTAGCACGTAATCGCTGATTTAAAACACTGACCTGTATACTAACTGGACCGCGCATCGCAGGTTCTGACGCGCGGAGAAGTAGAAGCGAATAGAAGCTCTTGGGATCCGCCATGCTCACCCCCAACTCGAAGTGAAACTCATGATTGGTGTATTGAGCTGCGCGCTTTAAATTTAGTTATTTCACTAAATATAAGCGAAAAAACCGTTTCATGTTGAAAAACTAACATCATATAAAGTCTAGCATCGTTTCGTCTGGAACAGACGTTAAAAACATTCAGTTTTTCATTTTAATGAAATAGAAACCTGTCGAAAAATGGGTGTTAAAACCGTGATGAGATTCGTCAGTGCAATATTATACCCGATTCAGACCTCCCCCCCCCCGCCCCCACCATTTTAAAACCGAAACATCGTCTTATTTTGTTTTTAAAGTATTTTTATTTTTTAACTAAAGGCCGGATTAGAAAAGAATTGTTTAATTTAAGAAAAGGTTCCTATTTTTTAAAAATATAAGTAAGAGATACGCCCGCTTACCGAATATTTGATTTAAAAAAAATTTAACAGTACAATTTTTGCCTCTGTCCAATTTTAAATAAAGAATGTTTTATACACTAAAAATGTATTTCCATAGAACTCCTAAATTTGTCTATATTAAATATAATTAATAAAAAATAAAATATGTTTATCAGCAATTCTGAACAAATTGATATTGCTTGAAATATCGTTACAATTTATTCAAAAAAGTCAATTTGTTTTTAAACAATTTTTAATATTGCATATGGTCAGGGGTGAACTCGAGTAAAATTTTTTGAAACTATGAGGAAGTTCTTCAAACATACACAAAAATCATTTTAAAAAAAACACATTTTAGAAGTTAATATTTTTTAAAAATAATTTTTCTGCATTAGAATGTGTTGTCAGCCTAAAGTTTGCAGAAACTTCGGATCGCAGCCCTCCCCCCTCCCCTGCCTTACGGAGTAAAACTTTGAAAATTAAAATACTGCAAAATTTAACTATCCAAGTGTTTCCTTTTGTCAAATAATGACTTTTTTAAAAAATGATGGGGTAAGTGGGTCACCCACGTGATTTTTAAAAAATATATAATCTAAAAAATATAGTGGTTAAAAATATTTAAAGCATTGTTTTAGGAAATAATGCTGAACTTGTATTTATTTATAATATCCAAGATGAAATAAGTAATTTTTTTTTTTTTTTTTGCTTCAAAACTTTTTTAAAGGCTTCAAAAACGAACTATGCTAAAAAGGGGTCCCACTTACCCCAATCAACCCTATATATATATATATATATATATATATATATATATATATATATATATATATATATATATATATATATATATATATATATATATATATATATATATATAATAGATATATACTTGTGTGTATAAAACTTTATAAGTTTCAAACTAATCCCTATAGTGTAACAATATATTTAGTAGTTTTATTTGTGAGCTTAGCCCCATGTATGTCAGAATAGTACTTACTATAAAGCTTTTAAATTTCAAGAGTTATAAGCATTTCAACTGAACACTCCTTTGTAATTTTAAAGTCGTACAAAAAGCACTTATTTAAGTGTAAATGGTGTAATTAAGTGAAAATATTTGAATAGATATCAACAAGTAATACAAAATATCTCTTTATTTCAATAAACAAGAAAAAAAAATTCACATGAAACATTTTTAGTGAAACCAAAAAAAAAAAAAAAGAAATATGAATACTGTTATGACATCTGACAATTTGTAATGACATATTTAACAAGTCAGCAAATGCGAATGGCTTTATAAGACAAACTTTCAAGTGTACAACTACGTATACATGTACAAATTCCTATTTCAAGTGAAATTGAATATAAAGCACTTCAAGCACTAAATGCTTCTTAATTCCTAAATATCTCCTAGCTGTAATATAGTGTTAGAATATAGTATTAGAGAAAATAAATAATCACATCTACAAATGGAATGAAATACCTTTAAAATTTAAAACTTGTTCCAACATTCATTAAGAAATTACTTTTAAAGTATTTGCGTTTGTTTTACACTTTCAATTCTGATTTCACAATGATTATTAGGGGGTCTACCAAATTAATCAAACTGTCCCAAGCAAAATGAATAAATAGCGAAAATTTATAAAAAGTTAGCTTAATGCCATTTATTAAAAATAAATCATGAATTTTAAAAAAGATTCATAAATGACAACAAATTATAATAACATAAATAAAAAAATACTAAAAATACATAGAATTCATAAAATTGTACATTACACGTGCATGCGAAGTTTATTTACAATAAATATTCAAAGTCAATTTTAAAAACTTGAAATAATATTAATAAATTATTGATTATTAAATAAAATTAGTTTAGAAAATTTTTTGCGAATCATTTGCTTGTGCATGCAAATTACCACGCAGACCAACAAAAGATATCTCATCAAAAAAAAGTTTAATTTCTTTTCACGTAAAAAATAACTGATTTTAAAACTGTAAGTAATTACATAAAATTGTCAATTGCTTTCGACGAAACTTCAGTTTAAAATCAAAGGAGCATTTAAATTCTTGTTTGAAAAGCTTGATTTAAATGCCCGAGCACATTTAAATAAAAATAAGAGTGAATCAATGAAATAGCTTGAAAACTCCTAGCTACTGCAATTAAAAGTGTAAAATTATAATTTTCTTCTATATCACTCACCTATGAATAGATTTTCCTGGAGTTTTTTGCCTGCAATGTTTGTAACTGAAATTTATTGCACTGCAGGTAGGCATACTTTAATAAGAAAAAGCAACAAGCAAATATACATCTGTGGCAGAAATGAAACAACAAGCAACAAAAAACTTAATAAAATCAACATAAAATAACAATGGCAAAAGAAAATCTTGATTTAAAAGTGAATTTGAGAAAAAATGCAAAGCGATAACAGTAGCAGAACGCTCGATCAACACTGACTTGGGGGCGAGCAAGATGGCGTTCAAATCACTTCAGCTTGGAAACTACGATGCTCAGTCCAGCTAGAATACAGGTCAGTGATTTAAAACGAGTCTGATTGAGAAACATAACGTGCTCCCAGGGCGCAGCGCCATCTGGATTTCCCTCAGATTTGACCTCACATTTCGTCCGTCGATCGGCACATTACTCTTTCCTAGGCACTATAGTTTTTCTTTCTTCTTTTTCTACTTTTTTGAGAAGTGTAATTATGAAGGCTTGAAACTTTTTTTTTTTGGGGGGGGGGGGATATGAGTGAAGCTGGAAGAGGAAAGGGGAGAAAACCAATGTGTGCTCTCATATTTCCTTTTTGTTATCCTTTCTCGCCTTTCCTCACGAACATCAGGGGTGCCAACCCCCTAAGATCAAGGGCGCAGCCCCACTAAGTATCGCGAAGACCCTCCCCCATAAAAATGAGAAAAATAACCCTCAAAACAGCCCCCCTAAAAATTTCAATGGCGCAGTCTGTGCCATGACCCCCCTCCCCAGGTGGGCTCCCCTGCGAACATTTCTTAGGACCTAAGTACGCCCCCTCTCCATGATTTTTGCCAATTTGGCTCAAAGGTTCTTTGATGCGCATTGTCGCAGAAGGGGGGGGGGGAGTTAACCTCCCTATTCGTGGGGTGGGGTGAAAGCATCCTATGTTGGGAGCAGGGGCGCGCACAGAAATTTTGTGGCCCGTCTCAATAACCTTTTACGGGCCTTCTCCATACTGTTTAACCCCTACGTCCCTGCATATATTTCACCCCTCATTCTGAAAATATCGGGCCACCTCCATTCTCGAGTCCGGGCCAACAGGTGTCCCCCCTCCCGTGCAGTGTACACGCCCCTGCTCCTTTTTCTGTCGCATGAATAGCTATCCCTGGAAATCTGAGCTCATTCTGTTCCACAAAAACAAAATTCCGTAAACTTTCCGACAAATTTAACTAAATTCGTAAGAAGTAGATGCCCCAACTGGGTCAACGTTTTCTAAAACTCCTGCAACTTTTAGTTCCTCTTCATCTTCCATAATAACATTCATGTAACTGAGTACTGAGGATTTGAGTCTGTAGTAGCTTTTTTAATCCGTTGCTGACAATTCCTGGTTTTTTCTTGCGTTTTTCCTGTTTAGAGTTTCACTCTTAGATTTTCTTTTTTTTTCCAAATCTCTCTGACGGATGTTTTTCAAGTTTTTATGCTGAGCCAAAGTAGCTCGCAATTTTTAGGTTAGGAGATATGTTGTTATTGTGAATTTTTAAATAAAAACCTTAACAGAAGTGGGCAATACAACTATGTTACTACATAAAGTAATGACTAGTGTTCTTAAATAGTACTTAACAAATTATTAGCTGATATAGAATTGCTTCTGCGTGTAAAAGTCTGAGAGATTATGAATACATACTGTATGTTAACACAAGGAATACAAAACCAGTAGTGTTGCTCCTTGTGGAGAGCAAACTGCTTGGTATACATTTGTGAGTCCATGTGGCTGCTCTCTAACGGATTCTGTCAAAATATATTTGAAAATTGCTTCCTCAAGGTTTATAGGGAACGTTGTATTAGACGAAAGTAGGACCTTAGGCCAAAGCAGCCCATGTTTACGCGGTAATTGAAAGGTTTAATAGCCGCATTATCAGAAGTGAACATATTAGTACTTCAGGTTCATTTTATGATTACTTTCTATCCTCAAATCAACCAGTACAACAGCCAGAAATTATCTTCTTGGTGGGAATTTCGGTCAAAACTTTGCTCGTATGCAGGGGTGCCCATCCCCCCCCCCCCAGCTCAATGCTGCAAATCCCCCTCCCCCAAAAAAATTATCTCGCTTTCGAATTAACATAACAGGGTTAAACATAGCAGTTTTTAGAATGTGTAATTTTCAGTCAAATTCACGGGGGTTTGGGGGGGGGGGGAGTAGCGCTAACAAATACCATTTGAACTGAAATATTGCTGAGTTGTTCCGCCTCGCCTGCCCAAAATTTACAACGTGGACATTTGGTAAACAAGTTTTGGAGACCTCTGTGTTTTTCTCTACACCTTATTTATTTATTTTGCAATTTATTTATTTTGCAAATGTATGAATAATTACAGGGAGAGTGGATTCAACTTCTCTGATTTTTAAATGGAGTCATTACTAGATGTATACAATATGAACCTTGAAACGACAATATAATAGTCACTTAGCTAGAGGGTCCGGGGTTTTTTTTCGAAATTTTTTCGAAATTGTAGTTTTAAAACCACAGTTTTAGAAGATGTCTGGTGAAGTTAGAGAGATAAAAGGTTCGGTGGCCCCTTCCCGGTAATTTTTCAATATTTAAACTTCAAAAACGCAATTGTAGATAGTCTACCGTTGTATTAGGGAGAGGGGACGGGTTCGGGGCTCTCCTCCGATAAGTTTTCAAAATTTTAGTTCTAAAAACGCAGTTTTAGACTATCTGTGGTATTGTTAGGGGGGAAAAAGATTCGGTTACTCGCCCCGGAAATTTTTCACAATTTATGTCTTTAAAACGCTATTATAGGCTATCTATGGTTTGGAGACAGGCAGTTTTCTGAAATTGATCCTCTAAAATTGCAATTGTATCCGACCTTTGTGACGTTTTGAAAAAGAGTTTTCGGGAGCTCTCCCGGAATTTTCTCAAAATTGAAACCCTAAAAATCAAATTTCAGACGGTCTTTAATAATGTTGACGAGAGTGGAGGAAGGCAGAAGGGTGCTCCACTTAAATTTGTGAACTTGTTGCTTAAAAAACGCAGTTTTGATAGATCTTGATAATGTTAGTTAGAAGATTAATTTCGGTGCCGTTCCTTCGGCAATTTTTTAATATTGCTACTCCAAAAACGCAATTCTAAGATTATCTTTGATTGTGTTAAGAGATGGGGAGGGGGGAATCAGAGGCTCTCTCCTATACATTTTTCAGAATTTCAGTTCTAAAACGGCAGTTGTATAGATGACTCTTGATGATAAAGAGGGTCTTATTCGGGCGGTACAGTGGGGGCGCTCTCCTGGAGGTTGTCCAAAATTGAAGTTGCACAGCCAAAAAAGATGGATCTCACACAATACTCTGACTTTTATTTTTTCGGAAATCCTCAAAAATGGATTCAGCTATTCAGCATAGATCAAAAATTAGAACTCGAGAATTTTAACCAAGGGCGTATATAAGGGGTGGGCTCAGGGGTCCCAGGTCCCACTCAAAATCAAGATTTTTTAAAAAATAAACAATAATTTTGTTGCCTTTTATTTAAATGAATTCCGAGCATTTAGCTCAAGAAAAAAAAGTGAAAAAAGAACAGAAACTTGCAAGAGGAGAGAGCAGCCGAGCTAGAGGTGATCCGCAATTTTTTACTTCTTTATCAGTGGCGAAATGAAAAAAAAAGATGCTCTGCCGCTTCGCCGGTTTTGTGGCAGAAATTCGAGGCCAGTACCTCGGGTAGAAATTTTAGAGGGCAACAAATTTAAATGCGGCTCCAAACAAGAAAGCAAAAGGGGATCATTGACCCCCTTCAAGCGACCAAAGAGATCTTAAAATTCACTTTTAAATTTTTAATTATGGAAAATTTCCACCTGATTCCCACTGTCCTCCCCAATGTCACCAAAGGTAACTAGAAATTGCATTTTTACAACTTCAATTTTCGAAAAATTTAGAGCGAGAGCTCATCTAACCGCGTCTTCTTTAATAATTTAGTCAGTAGTCTAAAATGGTATTTAAGGAATTTAAAATTCAAGCAATATCTGGTAGAGATTACTCCCTTGCCGTCACCTGTTTCCAACGCATTCAAAGATAATTTCCAAATATGTTTTTCGAAAGGAGATATATATATCCCGAATTTCTCCCCTTTTTCCCTAACATCATTTAAGATAATTTAAAATTGCATTCATTAGCCTCAACGTCAATAAAATTTATTTTCAGGAGAGCTCTTAAATCTTTTTCCTTCCCCTAACATTACCAAACATAGACTAAAAATTAATTTTAAAGCCTTTAATTTTGAAAAAATTCCGAGAGAGAGAGAGAGAGAGAGCACCCTACCCTTTCAACGAGTCATAACATTTGCGTTTCTTAAAACTTCAATGTAATCAAATTTCTAGGATCCTGATTCCGTTCAGCTCCTGATTCCGTTTCTTAACGCCATTAAAAGAGCCTAAAATACATTTTTAGGACATCAATTCCAAAGCAATTCTAGAGGAGGGTTTCCAAACCATCACCATTGCTCTAACTTGACTACCAAAGATGGTCTGAAAGCGCCTTTATGTTTCCAGTTAAGAAAATTTGAACCAGAACTTACGTTTTTAAACTAAGAAATCGAAAACCTTTGAGGGGTTGGTCGCCTGCCCTCGAACCCTTCCTTTCCTGAGATGGCATAAAATTGACTTCAATTAAAAATTTCGGAAGGTAACTTCAATTTTAAAAAACATTCCGGAGGGAGTTAACTTCTCCTTTCATCCTTTCTTTATCAATTCGGAAGAATTGATCCACCTCCGAAAAATTGTAGACCTGGCACAACAACCTTCAAATAATTTTAGATTGTAAAAAAGGGGGAAAAGGAGGGGGGGGGGGCTAAGTCTCTGGTCATATCGGCCCCTCCAAAATTTTAACATATATACGCCACTGATTTTAACGAACCAAATATCCTTCTGTCCATATCAGATATAGAAGAAAGTAAAAATGATTTACGAAAAATAATTAAAACACCTTAAGAACAGAGTGTTTTGCTTCCATCAGCGAAAACCAACATCACTGAAAGTTTTAATGAAAATCATCTAATAATAAATTGAAACAATCAGTTTAAAACTGGTAGAGAAGACGACAGTAAAGTGAAATGAAAAATTCTACATTAACTTAAGCTGACACATCCCTCAACAAAGGAGGTGCTGGCATTCTCTTCCTCCTTCCAAATGGAGATAAATATACACATAAAATCAACACAGGCATAATTGCTTCTAACTTCACCAGCGAACTTCTTGCGATTAAGGAGGCACTCACCTTTTACATGACCAATCAAGAGATCTCAGTCCCAACTGATGGATTGGCAATCTTCTCTGACTCAAAAGCGGCCTTAGAAGCAATCAAAAACGGAGCAACCAACATCACCTCTGCCATAAATGCCCTACTCGAAGACTTGCACGGCAATGGAAAATCCTGCATGCTGCAATGGATACCGGCACACGTGAATATTGAAGGGAATGAGTGTGCGGATTCCCTAGCAAAAGAAGGCAGAAACATTATCAAACCTTGCACCACCATCACGCTAGCAGACTCAAATGCTGTCGCAAAACATAGACTTCTGCCACATACCTTTAAGAAGCCCCTCATCACCGACTTTGATTGCCCCAGAATCCTAACATCTACAATTGCAAGATTAAGAACAAACCACTATAAAGGGATGAAAATTCTTCCCGACAAAACGAGAACTTATATCCCCTGCAAGAACTGCACCGATGCCCAACTGACTCCGGATCACATTCTTCAGTGCCCGGCCCTTATCCCACATGTTCTGCAGCTGGGTATGGTGCCACTGGCTTCAGAACTTCGAGAGGTCCTCTACAGCACAGATGCGTTGCAGCTAGCGGGCGCGGTCTTGAAGACACACGGAGCCATTTAATTGTCCATGGACACGACAAAAAAAAAAAAAAGTTAATGAAGAAAATATAGTAATTGTCGATTGGAGGTAGTGATTGCAATACCGGTATACCGGTATGCCAAATACCGGTATTTCGAGGAATTTGGCGATTTCGTAATACCGGTATTTGCTTACGTAAAATACGAGTATTTTCGGTATTAGCTGAAAATAATAAATAGATTCAATTGCAGAATTTTAAATTTATCTTACTAATTGTAATTTTATTTTAAATGTACATTTATTTTTTCATAATACAGAACCGAAGTCACTCTATTTATGTAAAAATTTGGCTTCAAAAGCACTAACCAATAAAATATCTTTAAACAAAAGAAGTGAAATTTGCAAAATGATATTGTCATTGCTAGATGGGGAGATGAATTGCGTTTTCGTGTACCATGTTTTTATTTTCTCTATTTCCCTGATCACTCACTTTCCCTTTTGTGAAGGCTAAACTCGAGTGTAATTTTGAATGCATTTGTACTATGAACCATTTATTGCAACCATCAGTTGTAGTAATACTTTATGATTTCTTTTCTTGTTAGCATAAAAATTGGTAATTTGTTGTCACCAGTATCGATTTGTTGTCCTGTCTCGCTATCTGGCTTTCTACTTAGCAAGATAATATTTAGAAGTTATATTGTGCCTTGAAAATTTGCATAGAGGTAAAGCATAATCAATTGAAACATATTTTCAGATATTTACATAATTGTGAAGAATTTTGAAAAAAAAAAAAAAAAAAAACAGCGAAACGAATAAGAGAAACTGACAAGATAAAATTTAGTTAAGTTTATCGTGAATTTCAAACCAAAGGGCTAATAAAAAGCAAACACAAGCCTCTCCAGCTCAAGAGAAAATTATGTTAATATTGGAAAGGTATCGTCTCTCGGAAAGAAATTAGTACTAGCTATAATTAAAAAAAATAATTAAAATACACATAATACATTCGAAGATAGCATCAGCATTTCGCCCTTGGTTGGGAGCTGAGTCAACGGAAGACGCATTCACGGAATTTGCTGCGATTCAGGAAACCTTTTCGCAAAGAAAAAAAAAAAAAACTTGCTTTTTTCAGGTTACTGGTGCCCAACCCTCGAAGTCCCGGAACGCTACCTGGAAGTAATGAGTGACATTTCGGATTTGTTTGAAAGTGGGACTTAAAACGTTTTTGATCCCAACGACTCAATTGTGAATGAAACGGATAAGTGATATTTGATAATAAGGTGTGTTGCAGAGTTGGTCACGTTTTTCTAACTACCCGTAATTTCTCAGAGAAGAACTTGCAAAAATATTTTCCTTTTGTGTACACCTTAAGAAAATGCGAACTCGAAGATATAATTATTAGTTTTAGCGATTGCCATTTAATGTGTGTTGGCCTTCTTATTCTGTTTCATTGAAACTGCTGATGGGATTTCTCATTTAAAAATGATTTTGGAGATAAGTTATTTTGAGAGGGTTTTTTTTTATGTTCTCACGTATCAACTTGACCCAAGATGGGTTTAGTTGATAACACTTCGGTTTCCTTCTATACTTTTCCTCTTCTTTCTTTCTTGTTTGCTGTGAGCACATTATTTTGACTAAATTTCTGCTTAATGTCTGTAGAATATGCTAACATCGAAAAAAAGAAAAACAATCAAACTACTGCATAAAACAAAAGAATTGAAACTATTCATCTTCAACGCACTCTTTAAAGCATCGAGAACATTTTATTGTTTTATCAATAATCATACCTGCGTGGTATCGAAATGCAGGGCACTTTGCAGGTATACTGTGTGAATTGATAAGAAATAGTAAAAAAAAATCAGTACTGGGCGAATTAGCCAACTATGAGGGACCACGTGGCACGTGACGTAAGCATTTGTTTCCAGATTACTTTAGATTGCTAAAAAATAAAGAAATGTACACTTGAGAAGTATGTATTATTCAACTCAAAACAACATGTAGTTCAAATACCTGAAACTAGGCAAAATTTCTTATTTTTTACAGCAACTACTTTGTTGCTTTGCTTCATTGAGATGACTTTAAAATTGCTCTAAATGAAAAATAATTTTATTCTTTGATCACCATTCAGACTACTTTTAAACATAATTTTTGATGTCGGCGCAAAAACAATCGATTAAATGACGCGTCGTTTCTAAATATTTCGTTTATCAAAAAAAAAAAAAAAAAAAAACCACTCAAACTTACGAAACATTTTAGGTTTTACTTTGTGATGAACAAATTAAATGTTTATTTATTATTTTTGTTTTCTCGGCCTTCCCCTACCCTCGCGTTGCGGAGTCTGCGGGATGTACCGTATGAAGCCGCATTAGCTGACATGCCGTGAAAAAGCGAGGTTGACCAGCGTGCCGGGAAATTCGCATTTTCTGGCATGCCGGATAATTCAAGGTTTATTTTGAAACCACACAAAAGTAAATTTCCCCTCTGTTTCAACCGCAAAGCAAATTCTACAGGGAAAAGTAATAATAAATTCCCAAAGTAATCTTCTTTTCAAAAACGAACTAATAAATTTCAGGTCGTCGAGATGAAAAAAAATTGTGGTAGTTTGATGATGCGTTATCTTACTATAGTTAATAAATATTTGTACAAAATTAAACTGTTTATTAATACTAATAAACTGATCTGTACTGCCGGACTAAGCACAAAAATGGAATCTGCAGCTGAGCTCAAAATGAGAAATCTGAAATCACTTTTTAAATTTTTATGCCTCCAATATCGATGTAAAATTCCCGGAAATTTTGAAATGGTGGAAAAACAGGTTTTTTTCGGGGAAAAATGGAAAAATTGATTTTTTTAATGAATAAAAATAGGATTTCGTAATAGCTCTGTGTTTCTGGGAACATATAAAGGGTTAAGCATCAAAAAATATATGCATGCCATACATCTTCTTTCTCTGCTTGACAGAAGTACACTTAAAGGTAAGTTTAACTAGAAAAAAAAACTTGTTTTATAACTGAGAGCTTTCTTGGTTAAACACTCGAAATAAGTCACGTCGTCGGTCAACCAATAATATTGGGTAAGGTGGTCGAATCATAACAATTACATTTTCTTTTCTAGATTGCATTTGAAACTTGAAATAATAATTGTAATTTTTGACTTTCAAATATGATAGATATTGTTTGAAGGAAAAATAAGAATGATTTCCCTTCATTACCGTCTGAAAATGAAAGCTATTGAGTTTTGATTTTTTCTAATATAGTCTAAGTCCAAATCAAAACTAAATTGGTTTTTCTCTTTCTTTCCAACAGAAACCCCAAACCAAAACTGCGTAATGGTTTCTAAAACCGAACCAAAACTTAAACTGGAGTTTCAGTTTATTCATACGGCCGTGCTAAGCACAATAGTAAAAATAGTCATACCTGCACTTTTGAACAAAACTGAGTTATTACAACCATTATTTCTCTATTTCGTATTTTACTTAATGAATAAAATGTTTTATGGTCATTTGATCAGGAACTATTTTGTTAAAACATTCTGAAAAAAAAAAAAAAAAAAAAAACATCTGAATCAAATGTATGAAGAACCAAACTTCGAAACACTCCTTCAGCTTGAGCTCAACTGCAGATTCCACTTTTGTGCTTAGCACGGTAGTATACAAAGTGTGGTTTTAAAAAAACCTCGGACAAAGATTGCATCATCGAATGGAAGTAAAGTAATTTCATTTTAATGAGTGTCTTATTTTTTTTTGTCTCTCACATTATTAGAAAATAATTTGCAATATATCTCCTAGTTTATGTATAATTTTTTGGCTCTCTTACAATTTAGAGCAAAAGACCTGCTATTTTAAAGTTGTTTAACCAAGTAGAAAGACAGTTCGTTTGTTTGCTGTGCCTCAGCAAAGAATATTTGATGCGGTATGCTGCTTTAAGTGGCTTGGAAATGATAGTCGATGTCCGGAAAGTGTACAAAAACGAACTTTGAACATTTTAGTCAATCGTCAGGTGATTAAAAGTGAGTTCAATGAAAAATTCTTGGGTTTCCACTAGAGAAGTTGTTCGTAAGATGGAGGGAATTTGTGACTGACAACGGCGACTAAAGGCAAAAACAGCTCAAACAGAAGTTTTACGAGTTTCAAATGTTCAGGCATTCAGCTTAATAAGCCTATTCGACTAATTTAAAGTTTTGTTGTGAGAAATTCTTGAGACATTTTGTTTTGATTAATAGAAATGTATGTCGCCTACGGCCGCCCCTTACCTTGGCTGCCCGTATACGGTGCACGCGCTGCACATCTGCTAGTATTGGCCCTGCAAGTGACCAAAAATCTCTGATTTTTTGTGGATGAGGGCCATAAAATGAATCAAAACGTGTACTAGAAGGACATTTTAGAAGCTGTTGTACTTCTTTAAGATTATGAATCTCTTAGAGACTAATAGTCTGTTGACTAGTTTGCAGTATGGGTTCAGGAAAGGTAAATCGTGTGCTACTAATTTATTGCATTTCTACGACTATGTTACTTTGGCTTTAGGTAACAAAAAGTGTGTGGATATTGTTTATATTGATTTTTAAAAAGCTTTTGATAAGGTACCGCATGATGCTCTTCTCGGCAAACTAGCTGATATAGGAATAGGGTTCAGTTCAAAACCCCAAATGAAGCGAGCTATTTTTAGTATAGCTAATCGCAAAAATGTTTTTGTTTTGAAAATAAATTTAAAGATTTAATACTGTTTTAAAATGTTAATTGTAAATAAATGTTATCACCATAAACAAACCACAAGGTTAAGCTTAAATCTGAAATGATAAAATTGGCGTATTATTATGATCAGGCTACGATCTATATTTTGCCCCCCCCCCCCCTGCAAATATTGCCAGGGACCCTAACCGCACACGTTATTGGATCCCCCCCCTTAAAAAATACTACCTTTTTAACGAGTGATTGTTTTGAAGTTAAAGTCAGTTTAGATTTTATTCTGTGATGCACAAATTAAATGTTTAATTTATTATTTTTTTGTTTTCTCGGTCGTCCCCAACCCCCGCGTTGCGGAGTTTGCAGGAATGAAGTTCGTTTAAAATATATACACCTTATCACAGTTCAAAACCCTAAAAGAAGCGAGATATTTTTAGTATAACTAATCGCAAAAATGTTTTTGTTTTGAAGATAAATTTAAAGATTAAATGCTGTTTTGAATATATATTGTTTACAACGTTATTGGTAGTATATTGTACTGTTAAACTCACCTTTCGATAGGAGATTGCGTTATGTTGAGACAATCATCCATCTTCTGTTAGTTTCATTACTTTTCTACTATCACATAACGCTTAAAGCTGACCCAAGGAGTAAAGAAACAAAATTTCCGAGACCATGCGCGCTTCTGTCGTATGCGCGAACGAAAAGAATGCCAGACGAGAGTTGCGCCGTTACGCGTTATGTCACAAATCGGTTTACCCTCCCATAAGAAGTTATCACTTCAAGAAAACTTGACCCACCCTACTGTTTATAAGAACTCTACAAAGTGCTCCCCTCTCCCAAATGTGAGATCAAAACCCTGTAAAATGAACCCTTCCTAGAAACTTTCATGGCACAGTGTTTGCCATGATCCCCCCCCCCCCCTCCGGGCACACCTGCATAAGAAAAATTCGGTATGTACACTTTCGCCCAAAGGCAGAGAGATTATATTTTAATCGGAGAAAGCAAGCACGGGCACTTGGAACATTAATAAATTCAAAGTTGTTTGCTGTAAATCTAAAATGAGAATTCCATTCTCATACACTTCAAAATTTACTTATGAAGAGTTGAAGGGCGATTCCATCGTCACGTGCGGGACAAAAATACGCTTAAATTTCATTAACATTTCGTCATATCTCTTAATATTTTAATAAAACAGGGGTAAGCTTTTTTTTTTTTAATCTTTACATTTGATACAAAGATGCTCCTAATACAATAATATTTTTATTAAACAATTTTGTTACTTAAAATAAAATTTCTTTTCATGCGTCACGTGCGGGACATCTACAGTCAACCTCTGGTAACTTGCTTATGAATAAGCTAATATTTTTGCTCTATTAATACAGCAATGACGAAACAAATTGTAGATTTTGAAAACTATGGTTCCAACGTAAAGGAAACATATCTCATTAGTTTAGAAGTAATTATTTAAACCATTGAAAAAAAATATTTATATGCCCATTCCATTGAAAATGGTCATTTTGTCCCTCACGTGACGGTTCCTATATTTCATAAAAAAAGAAATAATTTTTAAAGAGAGTTTTGGCTTAAGAATTCACAGATGCGATAGTGATTTTTTAAGCAATAAAATTTTGTTCATCATCCTTTTTAAATTATTTCACCCCTGAATGAATGTTGAGTTTTTTTTTTTTTTCAACCCGACCACACGTGGGTACGTGCCTAAGAACGTATAGACTCCCGAAATATCAATTTTGACAATCCCCGAGTTAATTACAACGAGTTTTCTCGTGACGAACGTATGTACGTATGTGCGGAGGTACGTATATATGTCGCATAACTCAAGAACGGTATGTCCTAGAAAGTAGAGATTTGGTACGTAGACTTCTAGTGGGGTCTAATTGCGCACCTCCCCTTTTGGTTGCAATCGGGTGTTTCTAAAGGGGGCTTTTCCCCTTTTTGGGGAGAAATCATTGTTAATTTCGATGCAAACTCAAGTGATGTTATAATTTGGCGGGCACTTGGCGATATATCGCCAGTCTTTTGGTCGCCAAGTTTTGTAGTCAACTTGACGACAAATTTGGTGATTTAAAAAAATATATATATAGATATATATTTTCTAAATCTGGTTTTCAATTCGACCACTGTTGGTGATATTTAGAGAGTTAACTATTGAATCACATTAAAATTGCCAATAATGGGAAAATAACGTTAAGTTGGTGTAAAAGGAAGTCATGTGATGCACACATCAGCTCGTTTTTTATGAAATGCATGAAGCGTCACATGCGGAACAAAATTTCCGTTTTCCGTGGAATGCCCCTGAAATAAAATATTTTAAACTTTTTTTCTTAAAGGGAGGAAAAGATAAGCCATTTCTATCGAAAGAATGAGCACTTCCTAATTAGCTGCAGAATAAGTTTCAAGATGCGACGAAAACACTATTTTTTCTCAAATATTTCCTTTTGTTTTCTAGCGCTGAAGAAAAGGGTGGGAACTTGCTGCTTCGAAACAGGAAAGTGAATCTTAGAATCAGTAACTTTGTGCGCGCTCCCCTCCCCCCTTTTCTTTGTCCCTTTTTTGCGGTTTCGGCCGATGAAATACGAAAATAATGACGACTCTCATTCGTTTGTTCGATCGGCACAAAAAAGCATTTCTTGATTTCGCAAGTCGCTTTTTTTTTTCAGTTCAAAATCGGGGCTATGTTTGTTCTGATTCTTGGAATACATTCCTCCCATTTCCGTATTATTCAGATTCTAAAACGCATTTCCTTATCTACGAGGCGTATTTTTAAAGTAAGTTCCGTTTTGATATAAAAAAAGAACGAGTACAGATAGAGCAAAGAAATTTATTGCACAAAAATCTACCATCCTTACGCTATTTTTTGACATTGCTCCCGTGATTTTCCAAACATTTGTCATAGCGTGGTACAGGTTTTTGTATACCTATTCATAGAAAATTGCCGCCTGTGTAGTCAGCCATGGGATAACATGTTCTCTGAGCTCATTATTGCTGTTGTGCCACAGACCACCTTGGAAAGACTTTAGATGCCGAAACAAATGCAAGATGCTGCGAGCGAGGTGAGGGCAGACCAGAGGATGTTCAAAAACGCCCCAGCCAAAGCCCTGTAAGAGTCCTCATGGTTGACTAAACGGGCGGTAACTTTGTACGAATAGGTATACAAAAACCTGTACCACGCTATGACAAATGCTTGGAAAATCACGGGAGCAATGTCGAAAAATAGCGTAAGGGTGGTAGATTTTTGTGCACTAAATTACTTAGCTCTATCTGTACTCGTTCATTTTTTATATAAAAACGGAACTTACTTTAAAAACACGCCTCGTAATAACAGGGTTGAACGCATGGGCTCTGATAAATGCTGCTCCCATTTACAGCAGCCAATAAGAGAGGTAGAGAAGTTAGTCTGGTACGTACCCTATGATGTTGATTGCTAAAGAAAAAAGCTATTCAGACTTGGGAGAGTTTCTGCTTTGATTGCATGGTCTTAAAATAAAAATTTACCCCTTCGTAGAGCGCATGTTATGCCGAAATTTGAAATAAACTACTGGATCTCGAAGAAAGCTTCATGGAGTATCCTAAATGTCCCTGAACTTACATTGAGATGCATTTTTAAAAGAATCTGGACGGAGTAATACGATGGGTTTGTGTACTATTCAGGGATGGAATTTAGTCAAATAAAAAAGTAGAAAATTTTTGTTGCTATGCGTTAATGATTCTTGTGCCTCGGACAATCCTGTTAACAATGAGTTTCAGAGAGCAGGTTGTAAAATGATCAAAGCGTTTTGAAATGGAAGATTTTTCTTCTTCACATAAATTGAAGAGGAAAAAAAAGGATGAAGAGAAAAAAAAAGTAGGGCTTGGCAACTCATGTCTTTTCTAGTCAAAGTCGATAAAGGCTAAACTTTTGAACAATGGAAAGAAGATTTGGAAACTTTTATAAAAGAACTAGGGGGAGCCTCTACCCCTGTTCAAGGCCGTATCTAGAATTTTTTTTCGGGAGGGGCCCAGATTAGCACATTGCCCTAACACACCTTTGTAAACGTCAGGGAATGCGATCGGGACCATCCCCTGGAAATTTTTCGCCATAAATAAGTAATTGCAGGCCATCTTTGGTTACGTTAGGAGAAAGGATAGAATTTGGGAACTCTTCACTGGAAATTTTCAGTTCCAAAAACGCAATTGCAGACTCTCTTCAAATGATGTTAGGACAAAGAGAGTTAGGGGACTCTCTCCAGGAAATTTTCGAAATTGAAGTACTTGCAACAAAAGTTGATCTTTAATGTTGCGATCCAAGGGCGCAAAGTGTTTTGGGTATCAAGTTCAAACTTGGCGGTTAGATTCAGTGCGTTAGCGGATTTTTTTCGTGTAGTATTGAGTTGGCACTTGTTATTTATTTTTCAGTAAAAATGTCGAGAATTAGCGTTTTTGAGCGCTTTTTCAAGTTTCAAACGTATTATTCGAAAAACAACAGCCCATTTGTGACCCAAAGAAAGTTTACGACTGAGTTTAACCTAAAGACAACGAACAGACTCACTTCTGAACAAAATGAGGAAGTTTTGGGAAATCAGTTCATTCTAGCAATTCAAAGTGAATTTCGAAGCACGTGGTTCGTTCAAGACGGTGCACTAACTCATCGTACCAATGAAGTGCTTGATCCACATGAAGAGCACTTTAATGAGCGGCTTTTGGCTTTAGGATACCCAAAATCGAAAAATATGGAATTAATTGGGCACCCAATTCTCCTGACTTGAACCCCCTGTGATTCATATTTCTGGGGTTATATCAAAAACAAAGTTTACGCTAGAAACCCCTAACAACATCGAAGACCTGAAAACTGCAATTCAGACTGTTATTGAAAGCATTGAAATTGCTACCCTTTTGCGAGTGATGCAGAATTTTGCTATTCGTTTGCATCATATTATAGCTAGAGAGGAAAGACATCGAACATGTATCAACCGAATTCCTATGTATTGTTCTTTGTAATAAAATTTGTCCCGGGCCACTCCTCATATGAGTGTCTCACCCGGATGCTGGGGCGGATCACCCCCTCAATGACGCCATTGTTTTAAGTATAACTTATTAATTTAGACTACAAAAACTAACCAGTAAGTACAAAAACTAAACAGTGGCATTCCCAGCATGGGTATCACACGGATCGGTAATTTGTCATGTCTTCCTCCCTCTGCTCAGGGCCGGATTAAGGATTTCGGGACCCATAGGCATTAGAAGTGTTGGGGCCCCCTCACACGTGTATTTTATACATAATCTCATATATTATTTCTCTAGTCTGTATTTCCGTCACCACGCAAAGCCTTCATCAAATTTCATATAGCTTACCCCTCATTTTAAAACTTATAGTTTTAGGTTCTGACTACAATTTTAAGTATTACTAATAATGCTTATTAACAATCAATACAGTAACTAAAAGGGAGCTCCATTTTTTTTTTTACTTTTTCCTTTCTTTCCTTTTTTTTTGTCGGAATGAACTTGTTTCTTACATATTTCCAACTTTAAGATTTCTCCGGGGCCCCTCAGAACCTCGGGGCCCTTAGACAACTGCCTACATTGCCTATTTAGTAATCCGGCCCTGCCTCTGCTGAAAATGTTTTTAATGTTTTAAATACACATGAAGTTCGTACAATTAAAGTATTTATACTGCAAAAAAATCAAAAATCCAATTTTAGTGCCACTTGCCAGATTGGTGTCACACGCCCCTGACTCCCTCTAGTGGCCCCACTGCATTTCAAATATTTTGCGCTTACTGTAGTATTTAAGATTAAATCCAATAAGAGTTATTGCGTAAAACGATCATTTTCTCCACTGCCGGTTTTTTTTTTTTTTTTTTTTTTTTTTGAGTTATGTCACTTCTGTTGCCGTGTGTGATATTTTCTACTGCATCAAACATATCTTACTAGTAAACTTACATCCCTCACTAGTACTTAAACAAGAGTAATTGGAAAAAAAATCTAGCAGCGCCTTTTTAAGCTCTAGACACATTACGTACACTGAAATCTCAGAGACGTCAAAAACAGCCTAACGCAGTGGTGCTCAACCTGTGGTACGCTTTCTTCTAGGGTGGTTTGGTACGATTCCAGGGCTGACGAGAGGCCATGTTAGCCTAGTCGGAAACTCGGGGCCCGTCCTTTGAAGGGGCCTGGCACGGAATCAGAATTGTATAAATTTGAAAATTTTGGGGGGTGGAGGTTGGCCCGATCAGCGACAGAACTGACAAAGGTTCTGCCTTAGCTCTCGGTAGCCCTGTACAATTCGGCGCCAGATCTCCTAACTTTTTGAACGACAGAAGTATTAATTTTAAAAAGAAGAAAGAAGAGAGGAATTATGAGGATTCAGCGCTCTTGCAGCTTGTTAAAAAATGCTTAAAAATTCACTCTGTGGGGGCATTGGGCACATGAGAACATGGTTCGTTTTACTACGATAACTGAAAGAAAAACTCTTGAAAAATTATCAAGTAATAGTAATATCAGTTTTATTTTCTTTCCAAACTTTTAAAGCAAAGCCTGGGGCATTTTGTGTTTCTGTGGTAATAAGTTCTTTGTTCTAGCAGCTGTCGTATATATTTTAATCACCAACTTCACGTGAAAACACTTTTTAAACCAACTAAAAAGCTAAACTCAATTAGTGCAAACCATTTCATTAACAATTAGGGAAATTTAGGGCTATGTTTGGATATAGGATATCCAGGGGGAAGTATTCCACGCTATCTCACCCCTCTAAAGATTAAGAGTTCGGAGATAAGGGGCCGGGCAGGATATCCAGTCCTGAAGATGTCCTGGCGCACTGAAAATTATTAAAATCATCAATTGTCGCCCGTCGCAGGCGGCTTTTGAGCAACCGCAAATGGCAAGCGGGGATTGGCGAGCAAAACGAGCAGGGAGCGGAGTCCCTAGTATTTATTTAGTTTCCTATCATCAATTTATAAGTTTATTGCTAATTACTTTTATAAAACTTCATTTTTATTGTTTATTTTGTACAATATAAATATAATAAT
This sequence comes from Uloborus diversus, assembly GCF_026930045.1. Classification (NCBI taxonomy): domain Eukaryota; kingdom Metazoa; phylum Arthropoda; class Arachnida; order Araneae; family Uloboridae; genus Uloborus; species Uloborus diversus. The sequence continues at coordinate 40,947,806 of NC_072733.1, read as the reverse complement.
AATAAATATTATTATTATTTTGCTTCTAAATAGCTTGTCAACAACTTAGTGTTATAGTACAGTAACAGGAAATAACAAGACGCAAAATAAATTTTTGATTGAAATTAATATAAGTTTAAAACTATTATGTTTAAAATAATAATTAAGCTTAAAAGCAATATGCAATGAGAATAACCTTCACACCGAAATGACAGCGCCGAAACGGGTTTCGCTTTGAAACGGCCGCACCGAATAGTTCCATTTCGAATCTCGGTAGGTGGGATATCCGTAAAGGTGAAGCACGAAATAATGATGCTGAAACCCCCCCCCCCCCATTAATTTACTGAAAGAAAAGTAAAACAAAATATATTCTGACATAATATAATGTGTAAAACACATACAAACACCGACAGAATATACTTATGAAAAAGTGTGACATTAGTGTATTTTTTATTTTAACAATAATCACAGGGAAACAGTCATTCTGGTGCCCGGGTAACTAATTTCGTATGCATTTGGTACCCTGAGTTCAAATATGACATCAGTTTTTGCCCAGGAGCTCACATTTCACAGATATAACATTGAAATTTACGTGACATGAGTTTAGGTTACATCCATAAATCAAATAAAAAATAAACATGGAATTTTTATTCTTATTGTATTATACAAATAATCAGAACTCAATTACGAAACAGAACAATTAGGCTGTTGACCATGGGTCCCCGATTTTTAAGATCCCCTAAAAGACTAAATTTAAAAAGAAAGAAAAAAAAAACAGGTACTCTCCTTTATTTATTTACCCTTTTTTTACAAGCTAGGGATGCTCTGCTTCCAATCAAATATTTTGAATAAGTGGTTCAACACCCTCAACACCCCTGAAACCACCAATCCTGGTTCTTCATTAATGTTTATAATTTATATGCTTTGACTGCACAGGACCCCCAAAAAACTTTTGGTTAGGGTCACCCCCTAAATTAATCGAGCCCTGTAAATATCATAGACAAAGATTCAACTCGTCACTAATCACTCGAAGCGAATACATCCAAAACAAGAACTTACAAATTGATCTTAATTCGTTGAAGCGTTGCTAAATGCTAAACTTGCCAGATATTTATTCCATGTTGCGAATTTTCCTGAACGTAATTGGACTGCAGACTGACAATAGGGCAAAAATGCTGGAAGCAATCCTTGTTTCAGAAGCCTATACTTGCTTTAGAATTGCGCAAAATGGAGTTAAAACTGCACATTTTGGGTAAAACAGTAGCACTTATCAAAAAAAGTAGAGCTTCTATAGAAAAAATAATTTTATATTTCGATTCAGAGCCCCAAGCGTAACTAAATCAATTCTTAAACTCTGGGCACCAAAGAAAAAACATTATTTTGTTCCGCTGCGTAATCTTATGGATACCAATCAATATTACTCACATCTTCATCTTATCATTACTTTGTGTTGTAAATCTTTTATATAAGAGCATTGTTAGTCTTATTACGTTAAAAGGAAGTCAAATTTTTATTTGTTGAAAACAGTTAAGTTAAACTAAAATAAATTCCCGATTTCGGGCAACGCAAAATTACAATTGGGACAGAGAATGAAACAGAAAATGATATAATTGATTACCTGGAATATAGTTTTATTTTTTATAAAAATTTGTTAAAAACATAGTAATTGACTGGCATTTTAAAATGCAGAACGTCAGTCCATTACCATGCTTTTGACGTATTTAATTAAAAATATAAATCATTCAAAATATACTTTGATAATTCAATTTTATAATTAAAATCCTCTTTATAAAACAGTTATCCAAGGGAAAAGATCTAAAGTACAATGTATATTTCGCGTTGAATGTGACAAAATACATACCGTTTTGCTTTAAAAATGTCAGTCAGTTACGCGTAGAATTGCTCAAGATATAAGCGCAGTTATTTGTTAAACAATAAGAAACAATATTTGTTAAACAATAAGAAATTTTAGTTCAAAAGTATTGAACTAAAATTTCTTTTCACCAAAGCAGGGGAAATCAATTGTTTGGAATAAAAAACAAATTTCCATTCCTTTAGTCTAAGTGTTTAGTTAAGATCACAGTGTAGCTTTAACATCAAAATGCAAAATATCATATAAAATGGGTTTTAGGAACGGACAAACAGAAACGAGTTGTTACCGAATTTTTTACTAAAATGCATGAGCGATAGATAGATCGTGGGAATATAAAGGTCAACAATTGTACACACAAAATGAGAACATTTTTATTACTACTCGTTTTTCACCCCTTTATCTGAAAGGGAGGGCGAAAAAAAAACACCGCTGTTTTACAGTTTTTTAACACAGAATCTATAAAAGAGGAGAAATAAACTTAGGCTATTTGAATAATATCTGCAGACACTTCGACGACTTCAAACAGCGGCGGTAATTGATGTCAGTAAAAATAAACAAAACAAAAAGTGACTCTTGGCAATAAATAAAGCTATATTTTCTCAATATTCAAAAGAAAAAATTAAAATTAAAATTGTGTTTTACATTTCTTTCAGCAAATTAATAATTTTTCCAGCATTATGCTCGAGCCCACTTATGGAACTATCTTGCCTGCGGAGGGAGGGGGAGGGAATTGTACCAACACTTGAGAATCGCTGCGATAAATGTTTTTATACAAAAATTGAATTAGAATACTTTAGGTATTATTTTCTAAAACACATTTATAAATTAATATAATGAGTGTTAATCGTTGAAAATGCAATAGTCCGTTTTTTATACGGACTAAAAACATGCGATATTTTAAAAATTATTTTAAAATTGGAAAAAATTGTGATTCTAATCGGGCTTCAGGAACATCAAACGAAGATACAAGAAATATTTTTTAATTTAATCTTTGAATGAACAATTGGACATTTCGCTATCTGCCATTTTACCATTTTTTTTTTTTTTTTTTTGAGTGCCAAATTCTTTTAGTGTCACATTAACTCAGGCAAATAAATTGCGCACTAAATTATGAAGTACTGGAGTAATGTTTTTTTGCAACAAATAATGAAGAATTTCATTGAACATGCAGCAGCTAAAAATATACTGAACTTCCATAATTAACGAAACTGTTTTTTCTTCCAACAAAACGAGACTTTGGACTTTTTTTCAAAATAAAGAAAGGAAAAAAAAAAAAAAAAAAGAACTATATTGAAATGCAAGTTATTTTCAAGTAATTTGAATATTTTTGAATTTAGGTAATAATTTCACTTTTAAAAGCAAAAGAAAACCATTTATTGTTTTATAAAATATTTAAAGAAATTAAAAAAAAAAAGATAAGAATCATTCTTTTTCAAAATGCTAATAGTATTTCAAATACTAAATAACCAAAATGATAAAATAAGAAAATCAATTGTCTTTGTTTATTTACCTATGTTGGAGATAGCCTTTCCAAAAGTGAAGTCAGCTCACAGAATTCCTTCCCTAAATGGGATCAAAACTTTTCCGACCCGATTATTCGCCAAGGGTCAAGCTTCAGGGCGGAATAGTCTGCTCCGTCTCCAAGACAACGGAGTAACCAAACATATCGACAACTTTGTCTAATTATGTGACAAGAGGGTTAAATTTATCATATTATACCTACAAAAAGCAATTTCACAGATGACCCATGTCTTTTAAGGGCAACGCCTATAAAGGGATTAAAATACCAGAATAAAAAACTTACGATTATATGCTACCACTTACATAGTTCCGGTCAAAAAGAGTTAAACAATTGCGGATTTAATGCTGGAAAATAGACTTAAATTTAAAAAAATTCCAAAGTTGAAGCGAAACAGTTTTGTTTCTCAGTTTTTAACCGACTTCAAAAAAGGAGGTTAAGATTTCGTCATGCGGCTTTTTACGTATGTCTTCGGATTATTCCAAGGATACTGGACCGATTTGAAAAAAATATTTTTTTGTTTGGAAGGGTATGCTTCCCAGATGGTCCCATGGTAATTTGGTTTGGATCTGATAAGGGATCCCTGAGAAATCCAAGAAACTTTAAATTTCACACGTTGTGTCTACGTAATACAGCTTACGCCACGGGCGAGCTACGTCACAGGTCACGTGGTTTTGCTGTGACTAGTGTATTTTTCACAGCTAAGGTTTTGCCATCGTCTTGAACGAGAATTCTCCCAGCATATGGATGATTAATTTTCGCCGCCTGTTAATTTTTGCTTATAGGTGTTACCAATGTTTTACTAGTAGCAAAGCAGTAAATTAAATATATTTTGCTACTTTAATAGCTGAATCAATTACCTTAATATTATTTTTAACTAAAATAACTTTTTTAACTAAAAAAACTATTTTTTTTTTTGATAATTCAGTTTTTAAACATATTTAGTGTTCAATCCAAGGGGAATTGAATTGAATGCAGAACACCCCTCCCCCGATCATTTAACTTATATTCTTTAATAATACGTTGTAACTGGTGTCTGACTTCTCAAGTTTGACCAGTATTCTAGATTTACGATTTTACAATGCCTGCAGTTTAATTTGAAATTAAGGTTATACTAATTAGCAGGCTTCAAAAAAAAAAAAAAAAAAAAAAAAAGGAGGCGGTTCTGAACTCGTCGGATTAGTTTTTCTTTGTACAATGTTCTATAAATACTCGAAGACACCTGTACCCAGGGGCGTGCACAAGATACGGGGATGAGAAAGAACACCTGTTGGCCTGGGCTTAAGAATGAAGGGGGCCCAATATTTTTAAAACTAAGGGTGAAGTATAGGAGTAAACGATATGGAGAGGGGCCCGGAAAAGTCATTTGTGACGGGCCCTAAAATTTCTGTGAACGCCGCTGAATGTACCGATTAGGAAAATTCTTTTTTTTTTTTTTTGTTTTTTGTTTGTTTGAAACGGTATACTTCCCCGGCGGTCTAATGGTAATCAAGTTCGGGTTTGATGAAATTGAGGAACTCTTCAAATATCATACTCAGATTTAAAGCTATTTGTACTTCAGTAACTTTGTCTAGCGTCTCACTTTGTGAACCGGTTTTTTTATTTATTTATTTATTTACTTTTTTTTATTAGTGGATAGGGGGTGGTTTAATTTTACTCTAATGTTCCAAATCTTTGATTTACCCTATTTGTTCTTTAGAGAAAAGTTATGGGTAAAAAACAATAAATTTCACATAATTTCCCTCACGAACGGTTAAATATAAAACCCATTGTAAAAAAAATGCCATAAAACAAAGGTATGTGTTTTCTTTACCCATTTTTAAAGAAAGTAGTAAAAAAAAAAAAAAAACCACTATTATTAAGAGTAATCATGATGAAAATTTTGAATCAAGGATTCGCTGAAGCAAACATAAAATTCATTCTAGTGGAATTTTTTATCTTCATCTATAATGGGGGAAGTGAAGAACCATGCGCCTTTCATTACGAGCTACATGACACGTATTCTTGTGCAACATAAATTACAATTAACAATTTTAAAATTTACAATGTTACAATTTATAATTTACAATTTTACGACTTGCAATTTATAGTTTATTTGTAGTGTGGGGAACCGTAAACATTTAAATGGTTCTAACTAAATACTGAATCCAGTCTATACTTTTCATTAGAAATGAGATGTATCAATTGTTGTATTTCTGCTAATGCTCGTTCATCGTGAGGTTTAGTTAAAAGTTTAAAGGCTTCTAAATCAAATCGAGCTATTAATTTAAGTCTTGACTCTGCTGAGAGCTGCGTATATACTCGTCCTTTCGCAAAGTTCTATTTTCCTAAATATATGACAGCTTTATCGAGGTTGTGTGATACGTATTGTTGTGAAACATAATTTACAAATTACAATGTTACAATTTTAAAATTTACAATTTTACAATTTCAAACTTAGAGCAATTTCTGTTGTTTTTTTAGTGACTTGTGCATTTGCTTTCGGAAAGCAAACTTCGATAAAGTCTTCGCTAACCATGTAGAAGCAAAACTTTCAGCAAAATAAGATCAGGTAGTAATTCATCAATCTTCTGCAATAACGTTTTCTGCATTTTTGCCTTGTTTTTAAAAACTGCTTGCTAATTACGCTTTACCATCAGTTACGCTTTCTGATGAAGATGAAGTCACGACCTAGCGAATTTTTAGTATGTCACATCAAAAAATAGGGGGATGTTCTTATTGGTCTATATTACTTTATTTAGCAAACTCACCTAATGTATAACTATATTTGTAACATGGACACTTCGCGGCACCCCTCGCCTCTTCCTACGGCACCCCAGGGTGCCGCTGCACCCAGTTTGAAAACCCCTGTAATAGGGTATACGTTGAAAGTTCAGAAAGAAGATGATCTGTAACTCAATTTAAAATATTTGAAATAGGTTTTAAGGATTTTTTCTGAAAATATGTAGCAGATCAAGACGCATATTCTTCTATAAACTGTGATGTGAACAATGCATTTTCAATATAAAAAAAAAGGACAGCATTAAATTTTAAAAAAATGTACATTTATGTCATTTAGGTATTCCTGCGCGGATTTTGTCTTTTAACTCTATTTTAAAAAATTACTGATACAAAATATATGATACAAAAATGACAAGGAATACGTTATTTTTCGGAAAACAACAAAAACAGAAGTTATACACCATATTCGCAGTTTTACAACACGCAATGCAGTGTACTAAATATTCATGCAGAACGTAAATTTAAGTGACGCATCCGTAAAATGTTAAGAAACGAATTGGATATGTTAGCTTACTTACTTTCAAACAGACGAAAATCAAATAAGTAGAAAAACTTCTATGAAGATTCCGATAACACAACTTAAATACAGCTAACTATCCTATTTGTTTCAATTTGCTGCATATTATTTACAGCATCAGTTACACATCACGTTCATCTCATAGCAGATTTTTACGCCTTCTGCAATATATCAAGTTCTTCTTGCAGTGATGACGTAAAAAGAAGTGCATCGGGCAATGCTTTTGTGAGATCAATTTTAAGTTACTGATAACATAGTAAAACTTGAGATATGAAAAGTGTGTGCTTAAGTGAACAGCGCCGTCTTCTTCAGGCAACTAACTCTCCTGCTTAAAGAAAGCTCAGGAGTTGGAGGGAAAATGAACGACTGCGGCTCAGGGGCGGATATAGGATTTTAACTTTTTTTTTTTTTTTTGGGGGGGGGGGAACATGCTCAAGAATGTAGTCTTACGTACTACACTTTTCTTGTTAAATTGTATTTTATCCTGCTCCCCCCCCCCAGCCGTAAAAACTCTTCAAATATGCGTACTAAAATCATCGAAATCATTAATAAAAATCATTTTAAAAGTTTTCTTTTAAAATAATTTTTCAGTTTCAGAATGTGTTTTAAACCCAAAATGTGTTACGTGTGGCTTTTATACGTAAGAGGGAGCGTTTTTTGCTTCCTCCAGGAAAAGTATGAAATGGCGAGACTGCCAAGAACTCAAGATCTGGATGGAGGGGGGGGGGGGCAAAATCTGTGACAGTTCAGATGCTGAACTGGCTCGATTGTTCCTTCAATCATTCCTATCAATCGGATAGGAATGATTGAAGGAGCATGCAAAATAATGCATGCAAGGCTCGCACAGAGGAGGGGGGGGGGGGGGGGGGAGAACGAACACTCGTTTGCCCGGGACCAAGCTTAAAGGAGCCCGATAGTTGGGGGGTGAAATATATGTAGGGACGTAGTGGTGAACAAAAATGGGGGAAGGGGGCGTTAAAGCCCTTTGTGACGGGGCCCAAAATTTCTGTGCACGCCCGTGGGATATAACAATCAAATTTTTAAATACAGAGAAGAAGATAAAATGTCGAAATATGCCCATTTTATTTTTGGATAAATGGAGACTCTGCATTAAAATTATTAATTTAAATTAGATTTAAAACAAATAATAAATGCCGGTAACATTTCTCGGTTAAATAGTATAATTTTGTACATACACTTCATTGCGATAATGACCAATTGATATTCTAGACGTTTTGTCAAATGTCTAAAAAATGTCTTGATGATTCCTTTACTGTGTACCTTCAAGAATATAAAGAGCATATGAAGCATTTAGTATTAAAAGTGAATTCCAGGAAAAAGGAGACATGACACTTGAATTTTAAAAATTAGTTTTATGTCACTTGCCATTCTCTTCCAAAACAAATGAGTTTCCTGAATCTGAACTTGTTTTTCACAAATAGTTTGATGACTTTTAGAAAATCCAGTGCAAAATCAAGTTTTCTCTTTGTGTTTCTGCAGGGCAAAAAATATCTTTTTTGTTACATACTGTAACTTCACTAAACTTGTTATCAGCATATAATATGTAGGTTAACTTTTATCTTTTGAATGTCTGGTTTAATGTTTTGGAAAGTAATTTAAAATTCTTTTTTTTTTTCAACCATGAAATAGGTCCATTACTAAGGTGACAAGTTGATGTCCTTCAGTTACCAAAATACTACATCTCAGTTAGTTCAGTAAGAACCTATTAGGTATAGAAACCAATGTTTTTTATGCAAAGCAGAATTATGTCTCTTGTCAAGGAGGCATAGGTAGAATTTTAATGTAGATTTAATTTATGTGGTTTTTCACGGTAACGGAAGGACAAAAAAAAAATTCGGTAACGGAAGGTCATTTAACTATAAGCTGGTACAGGCTAAAAGTTTAGAATGCTAGTACAAAACAAACTATTATATGAAGTTAGTATTCCCATTTAAAACATATATAAGTAATATTTGTACCAAAATTATGTGTGCTTTTATTAAAATATTAACCTTTTATTTAAATTTATTAAAAACTGTTTCGTTATTTTTTTTTCTTCTATTGTATGTGATGAAAATCATGAAAACTACACTTAAAACTTCTATGCATGTGAAAATCACTTTGGTATAACACGTTTGTGATATGACAAGGCAATTCAAGCTGAAACATTTGTTTAAAAACATGAAATTTATATTGGAACAATACAATATTGAAACTGCTTTCAGATTTGTTGCCACAAGTCACAGGAAAGAACTGTTGAGAGCATTGATTTAGCCGTTAAGCGTACTGCGAAGAGATCAGTAAATTCATAGATCAATTTTCAAAAAGATGGAGAAAAAAAGATCCAAAAATATCCATTCTCATCCTGACACACAAAATATGCGCCATTTGAATCCTGTAACAAGTTATGTTATTGAATATAGTAAGTACTTCAACACAAATTGAAGTAGATTTCTCTTCAGAGTCAACAGATTGACTTTGAAAGTCAATAAATAATGTTGAAAATGAAGATACAGCTGAATCAAAAACACCAAATCATAAGAAAATGTCAAAGGCTTCATTAACGTTTGGATAAGTTTTGCTAGTTGAATGGAAGGAAAAGAAATTAACAAAGAGCAATGTTGCTCAGGTACTTCATATAGAAGATGAAGAAATAGAAGTATCTTGTTTGTGAAAATGTGCAATAATGTGGGAATAATCTTCGTGTTTGCTGAGAAAGAAGATAAATGTTCTATGGATTATGATACAATTATTGAGTATTTAAAGAATTCAGAATTGTAACAGTTGGCTTTAGGCATTAGATATCATTGTTTCAGACGACTGTATTAGCTGAATAAATGCTTGTTAGTTGAAATTTACCAAGTTTAATTGCTCTGGACTTCTTGTCCTTCCGTTACTGTTAACAAATACATAATTCATATGCTTAAAATAATTATTTTTTAAAACTAATGGTGAAATTGCAATGATTGAACACTCGCTTATGTGCCTTAATTTTTACAGAATTTTCCCTTTTATAGTTTGGCTGAACTTCTGGGGAGAGCATGATAGCGTGAAAATCATGTCGCAAAATTGTCCTTCCGTTACCGTTTTTTGAATTTGATTTGAAGAAAAAGGTTACTAATAAACAATTCCTGGCTTTGGCTTTTTTAGCAACTTACTGTGATGTGCATAAAAGTCTATGCATCAGTTTTTGAAAAAATGTGTATTTTGATATGCTCACAGACAGAAATGAATCGATTTTTTTGTAAAACTGTCCTTCCGTTAACGCTGGAATTCACCTAAAACCAACTCAATAATCAATCGATGAGTTTTCATAAGATTTCATCTCTCATACTTTGATAATTCTTGATCGATTATGTCACGTTACAAAGCGATTGGAAGGAATCCCTCTGAATCAGGTCGAAAGACGCTTCTAAAGTTTTTTTTTTTTTTTTAATCAAAACTATTTGAACCTGTGCTGTCACTGGTATCAGGTTTAAAAGTTCAGACTTCGAAAGAATCCTTTTTATGCAGAAAAAATATTTTTCTTTGTATGCTGAAATACAGAATTTTCAATTTCTCTGTAAGCGTAATTTCAATTTGGGTTTTTTTTTTTGTATAAATAAAAAATTACTATTCCAAATTGAAGTTATGCTTCTTACTCACTTAACCTGACTTATACATTATTTCTCTAGCCTGTTTTTCAGTCACTAGGGAAGATCTTCTGTATACTTTTATAAAATTCCGTGATTTATCAGTCCTTTTTTAGCTTATCGTACCGATTAATGACGAAAAATAAAACCAAGGGGTTTTTTTTGTCAAAAAAACTTTTTTTCTGTTTTTTTAAAATTAAACATTATTTCAATGGATAGCCTCCGAAAATGAAGACACACTGGCTCGATTGGTACGAGCGTCGTGCTCATAATAGGAAGGGTGCAAGTTTGAATCCGGGTGGGAAAATATCGTTTATATGGGCTAACCAATATTCAATATATATAAACCAATATCCGGAGCATCTTACGAAGCATTTCATTTGCAAGCTTGTGGAGGACTAGCGGTAGTCAATTTTCAGTTCCTTAAATTCTCTGTTCCATGAATTTGATTGTTGTACGTTCTTTCTTTTGGTTTTGAGTTCAGGTAAGAATTTTGTTTCTCTTGTGGTTTAAATATTGTTCTATTTTATTTATATAAATCTTGTAACTTAAATATTGTTCTATTTTCTTTAGATAAAACTTGTATTTTTCGTTTGTAAAAGGTTCAATGTTCGTATTTCATGTCATGCTGATATTCCGGACTTTCAGTGCCCCTATTGCTTGTTTTGTGAGATGTCAGGGACTAGTACTGCTCTTTTAGGCAATTTCGCCAGCAGCACTCACGAAACATCTCATGGTTTTTCTCTACCCTTGCAGAGTACCCCCTGATGAGGCCCCAGGGTATTTTGGGATTTTTTCATTTTTTCGTTCTTTTAAAACTTTTAAAAGAATTTTTCTTTCTTGTTCAATCCTTATATTGCTATCAAATATCTATCTATCTATCTATCTATATATATATATCACAGCGACTGCACATGCTCGTGGACTTAAGCTCATTCGACTTTATGTTTTAAGATTCCATGTTGTTGTTTAAGCAGAGAAACAAATTAAGGAATGAGATAAGAATACAGCCCCCCCCCCCCCCTCCGCGAGTTTCGCCGATACGAAATTTCCTCCCTTCATGTTTTTCAGTTTTGATATATTTAAAGGGGACGAACTTTTAAGTGTCGACGAAACTGGGTTTTAAACAATTAGAATATTTTGCGTGACATATTATATGAAACTGTACGCATATGAAAATGATACATAAACTTTATAATTGAAAACAAAAAATAGCACTTATTTATTGGTTTGCTTATTTTCGAAATTAATGCATTTTTCACAAATATAACACATTATGAATTGAAAATATATGAAATATGTGTGTGGATATCCGTCTTTTGCAGTAATTTGTTAACAGACAAAATTTTTGCAATTAATTTAAGCAAGACTTTTCGAATGAGCTAAGTCCATGCTCATGCGCAGTCGATGCAGCAAATTTGAGATATCCGCGATTTGACGTTGAGTACAGTTGCATACATCTTCTGACACATTCAAATTTAAAATGATTAATGACTTAGATTTTTTTTTTACTTGGCCATAATATACGTTATTTTGTCTTTTTAATGAAGTTTTAAACAAAACTAGGCATTTAAAAAGACAAAGACTTCCACCAAAAGAAAGAAAAATCACCGAACAATTAAAATTATCCCATAAAACGTAAAATAATCCACAATTTAAGAAAAAAAGTCATTGAATAAAAAGTGAAAAGCTAGATTAAAATAGCCCGCAAGGTCGCAAGCTGTAAAACATTAAATAATAAAAATAAAAACCTTCATGAAAATGTTGAATAATCCGTCAAATAAAGAAACTGTAATAGAATTTATTGCGAAGTTGTAAAATACTTGAAAACAATATAATTTAAAACATAGTATTTTATTATCCAAGAAGTTTACTTTGCAACAGAGAGGATACAAGGATTGCAATAAAATTTAAACGGCCCAATCAGGCCTGTACTGGCCGTAGACTTGACCGGGACATTTCCCGGTGCGCCCTCTCGAAAGGCGCCCTTCTGTTGTAAACTTATTTCCCAAAACAATGTATGGGAATGCAATATAGAAATAAATTATGTGGAAGCAAAAAGTGTTTTGAAAGTAAATGTTTTCATTCTTTGCTCTCTATCTTCTTATACAAAACGTTCTCTTTTACTCTCATAAAAGCTCCTTTCGTTTCGTCAACTCTGCTCCGCCCTCCACTGGCTTCTCTCTGCTCCTTAGCCTACAGTCATGTTCTGAGAACAAAAGCAAACACCCGGTGTTTCCCAGGGCCTTTTAGGTGTTTCCTCATAAAAAAGGGATGTGATGTTGATAGTGACTAGTCCTGGATAGTGACGAACATTATCTATAGTCAAGAATTACAAGAATTGTGTGATTTATTAACCGTACTTAAGTTGCTGTCAGAGCGGATAGCCTGACTCCCTGTTCTCCATGTTCTGCTGTTTGTACACAGATGTTTTGTTCAGCAATTTATTAGACTTTAAGATTACATCAAGATTATAAGCAGAAATTACGGGAAAGTTTTGTTAAAGACACAAAGATTTTTCATTTTGTAGTTTTAATTGTTTTGAAAAATGGTAACGACCGATATAGAATACTGGAAATTAATATTCGTTTGCAAAAAAAATAATGAAAAACGATCATAAAGATAATAGAAGCAAGTAAAGTTGCGAATACTGTTGGTTTTTGAAATCTGCGTATTAAAAATAGTGTATTATGGGGGAAAAAATCCTCATATTTTTAGTCGCGTCGGAAAAATCATGACTAGATTTTTCCATTGCCTGATTCCCAAACTTTTTGTGTCAAGGCGCCCTTTTCGTAAAAATTTTTTTTGCACGGCACCCGCCTATAAAATAAAAGTATGAATGACTGACATTTAAAAATAAATAAGACTTTTGTATGTGCATTACATAACCCTTTTTATCCTGCTGAGGCCCGTAAAGTATGGCAAATATTTCATTGATAAGTCTGTAATTAATTGTGAAAGATTAGTAAAAATTCGAAGTGACCATTTGAGGACTGCAGGGCTCCCTGAGGGCGCTCTTGTGAAATTGGATACACCAACTAAAGGGCCTGTTCAAAAGCAAGTTACTCATTTCAGTTTTTATTTCTTTTTATAAAGAAAATATTTTTCTTCATGTGTAATTTTAAATTATAGAATTACTAGCTATGATTCATAATTAGCTGTAATATGATTAGTTTCAAAATGGAAAATAAATGCTATCATTCATAAATATTTACTCAATTTCAAAGTCATTAGAGGGCAGATTTTTGTATTAAAAAATAAAGGGATTATCTATGCATTTAACTCATTTTTGTTCTCAGGTCCGCTGCACATGCTTTTATACCCTTTTTGCTTTATAAAATGTTGATATTAATTTGTCTTTTCTTTGTACATGAAATAAATAGCTATAGGCCTGGGGTATATACTCTGTTATCAGACAAGAAATCAAGTGATATAGCAAAACACAGTGGAGTATGCCATGAGAGTCTTAAATTTCACTTTCCTCCCTTAAGTTACCAAATATTTTTTTTATCGCACTGTTAAGACTTCAATTAAAAAAAAAAATTCTAGAGGATGGTCACTTACCTCTTCCTTTCGCTTCATTTGATCGAAAATATCCTTGAATGGTGTTTTGGTGATTTTAATTTCAAACGATTTCCGGAGAGAGATTCCGAGGAATCCTTTCCAAAAGTCTCAACACAAAGCTTAAAACTGCGTTTATTAAATTTCAATGCCAAAAAATTTCTGGAAAAAGTCCTGAATTCTGACCATTCTTTTAACACCATCAAAGATATCTTGAAATGTGTTTCTAGGACTTCATTCCCAAAACGTTTTTGAAGAGGGGATCTGAATCTTTCTTCATTTCCTTATTATTATAAATAACCAAAGATAATCTAAAATTGCGTTTTCAAACTTTATTTGTAAGTAGGAAAATCTTTGACTTGAAATATTGTTGAATTATTGGCTCGTCTTGCCTCCAAAAATTTACAATGTGGCCCTTCAGCAAAAAAGATTGGAGATCCCTGTGTTAGAGTATTTTTGTACCGTTGCCGTAGTCAAGGCTCCCACACGAGGGAGGATGGGGGGGTCACGGAGCAGACTACGTTATTGAAACTTTCAGGGATTATTTTAGGGGTCTTTCCTCTTTTTTTTTTCGGGGGTAGGGACTGTTTCTAGAGGGTGCTCAGTAATATTTAATGGGTTTCGTCATTGCCCTTGGCAGGGAAGGGAGACTCTCCTACTATTATTAAACTTGCAAAAAATATGACTTCCCTTTTAGGCATATTCTGAAACAAAAAAAGCGCTTATTTACTTCTCAATGATTTTTATGCCCTAAAAAAGTACGTATTAAATCTTAAGTTCTTAAGGTATCGTGGAGGCTAAATCGGCGCCTTCCGACGTAGCCTTCCCGCGCTCTTTTGACCACCCAGTCCGGCCCTGGACCCAATTCTCACCAAACTAACATAGAATCTTACTGGTCAGAAAATAACATGACGTAAGAAAGGGTAAAAACTGTACTGGCAAAATATTTTTGCTCATATTTGCCAAAGTAGCAAAGCTAGATGTGCTTTATTAATGGTTATTGGATGTAACTAGTTTAATATTATAGTAATATTAACTGTATTCTAATAATTTTCATGTTTTATGCCTAAAATATTAAATTACATCAGTGAAACAGTAATCCACATGTTAAGTTTGTACTGTTTCACTAAAATGCTTTTCTAATTATTACTTTGAATGCAAACGAAAGAAAGTAGAGATCAAATAATAATAAAATAACTCACTGATTTTGGTTTAAACTATTAAACTGTTCAAACTATTAAATTTAAAATTCTTATCTTTTAATTAATTTTGGGCGGATTAGTAGTGCAAATTTCGCAATGCCATGAGAGTAAAAAAAAAAGAAAAGGTGAAGTAAACTATGATTATATCAAGTGTGAAACATAAATATGAAAAAATGTATAACTCATACTAAATAATATTTTTGTTATTGAAAATTACTCATGAAATAGTTCAAGCACATTTAAATTCAATTGAATTCTGTAAAAAAAAGCAGGAACTTTTTTTTTTTAACATTGCATTACGATAGTCAAGTCTTAAAACAGTACCTATTTCCCCTAACATTACTTTAAATTATTTTAATTATGACTTTATATTAATGAAAAACCTAGTTAAGTCTCAATGGTATTCTTTGATTCAAGTTTCAATTAAATTACGTAAGAAATTATATTGTTCTTTTGTAACTTTTTATAATCGGCAATTTTTTAGTTTTTGTAGGTTTTCTACATCAGCGGTTCTTAACCTAAGGGGGGGGGGGCAAAATAATATCAAGGTGGGGGGGGGGGGCGTTAGGGTATATCAGATAAAATAAAATCAACCCTCTAAGATTAAGTGACTTTAGAAGAATGACATACGTTAAGCCTAATATTATGACCACTTTACCCCATCTTACTTAAAGTGTTCTAAAAAAATTATACAAAATAGATTCAGCTTACTGCTAATGAGTAAGAGTTATTGAGACATGTAGGAAGTTTCCTGCGCTGTCAATCTGTTTGTTCATAATTCTAACAAACAACATTTCCCGAGGAAGTTAAAAGAGGTGTTTGGATTTAAAAAAATTTCATATGCACACAAAATATTTTTTTTTACTGAATAAAATATTGCCAGTTGTAAAATTTTGCATTCAAAATGTACTTTTTTACTTCCCTACTCTAGAATAAAAATTTGACACTTGTTCGACATTTATTTCCAAGCTACAGCACTTTATTTGTGTGTGACCACTTTCCCCCCCCCAAACCCTATACTTTAAAATCTCTTTGAAACGTATTGATTGAAATTCTGATTTTCTCATCTTTTGATATAAAGGAAATAGTAAATGAAAAAAAAAAAAAAATATGCCGACCGCACAAGCATGCCTTTCATTTCACATTTAATAATCCACAAAAAGCTATGTGTCGATTCATTTTCAAAGCAAAAGAAGAATGATGCGTATTGCATGAGTATTGTAATACGGGAAGATCGTTGTCAGGTGTTACGTAAACCAATCAAGTTCAGGCTGTGAAAACTTTTCAATAGTAATTATCTTTTTTTTTCTTTTTTCCATCCTTTACTATCGAAAACAAGTGCTAAATAAGGATATTAGAAATATTTCTTCACCCTATTCTTCAAATTATAATTCTTAATATTTAGTACATTTTCAATAAAAAGTTTTTTTTTTTTGCGAAGTCTGAAACAGAGGTTTTTGCACAATTCTTCTCCAAAGTAAACAAATTTTAAACAATTAACTATTGATACAAATCGTATGACAGTCCAGCATTAATTGTTCTGAAAAGTTTTAAGCCTTTTTTAAGGTTAAAAGTGATTTTTAAAGTAATAAAAAACTAGTATTTTCTGAAAAACTTTTATCTTTTTTTAAATTTCAAAACAACAAAAAACCCCCTTCTACTTTTTTTTACACAGCAAGAGAATGATTTAAATATGTTACAAAAAATTTTTGATGCAGATCGTAGTAGGTGCTCCGGAGATATGATTTATTTAATCTCCCAATTGAAAAAGCATAAAAACTGACTTTAGATAAAGTGGCAACCCTCAACTATTCACAGAATACTTTCTGTCGTTCACACTGAAAGAGAAAAGTATTTGCTTGAAATTGAAATCAAATTCAGCTTAATTGGTTGAAAAATAAAGAAATTAGAGAGATTTTCTAAATCCATGCTAAAACAGTGTCTCCAAAAAATGATTCAAAATCAAATTTTTGAAAAAATTCTAAAAAACTTAATTTTTATTCATAAAATTTAAAAAAAATAATTCGGGCTTTTCTCATAGATATCTATTAATTGGAAGTTAAATACCAAATTACAGTACATGGAATTCCCTTTTAAATGAGGCATTATACAACTTTATAGCTCTTGTAAAACTTGAGGTACATTTTTAAACTGATGGAAAGTAAAAAAAGTGCTAAAAAATAACTTTAAGATGACAAAGGGTAAGATTTCTGAAAATTTCATAAAAATCTGGGATGCTCAGGCAGAGATTTTTTTTTCGTTGATTTTCTATGGAATGACTTGTTTCATAAATGTTTTAAATCGAATGCTAACGTTGGGGCAATCATTTTGAAACGCTAATGAAACATTTAAACAGTATGTGTGCGCTCAGGGTTGTTCTATTTCGTTCACTTCAGAAAAAAAAGCCAGAAAAAAACCTGGAAAAATCTGCTTTGGATAAAATATCACTTTGTCCATTTCGTCCACTTCTTCAGTAAATTGAAAGTTTTTAATTCTCCCTATTCAAGTACTAATTTAACATCAAAATAGCATACATAAATATATATGTCAAGTTGAATGTAAAATATTTTAAAGTGAAAATGAAAAAAAAAGTTCAGTTGAAGTCCATTAAGTGTTTATAAATAACAATTGAATACTAATAAGTTATAATGCATGTGATAGTATTTTAAAAAACAAACATATCAGCAGTAAACTTTAAGATGTTTTTCCGTGATATGGGAGTTTCATTGCCCATAATAAAGGTAGTTATAAAAATAAAAAGTTTTCAGGCTCAGGGCCCAGTTAGGCTGGTCCTAGTATATTTATTAGTCCTCATTGAAGATCAGTTAAAGCTAGCTACCACCTAGTACTTACAGTCTTCTCCGGTAAGCTGCTCCAAGTTCTCACAACTCTACCAAAATAGTAACTTTTCCTGATTTGTATAATATTAATATATCTGTAAAAACATGCACGGTACATCTGTACCTAAGTTATCTAATGTTTAGGTTTTATATAATATTTAGTTATGTGTGTGTATTGAGATTAACATATCCATAAAAACATGCAGCATGCATAAATAATTTGCTATGAGGGGAAATCAATAAAAAGTTGAAAAATTTACAAATAAAAATGTTTTTGAGTTAAATTTATTGAATGAAGCAGAATATGAAAAAAATATTTTTACAGCAATGCTTAAAAGTTCTATTGTGAAATTTTATGACATTCAATGTGCATAGATTGAAAAATATTTAATAATTGCCAAATACTTCATCAGTAAGTTGTCAATTTAGAATTTGAGCTTTCATACGCCATTATCAATTTTGATGCAGTTTGTATATACTTCATATGCAAATTTGGATATAGTACTTCCAAAATCACTGTTTCTCTTCAGTGATTCCTACTCACTCTGCAGGGGTACCCACCGCTCTAAGGGCAAGGGTGCACCTCCCTCAATATAGCGGAGACCCCCCCCCCAAACCAAGAGCCTCTCCCAAATAAGAAAAATATCCCTCAAAATACCCTCCCCTAAAAATATCAATGGCACAGTCTGCGCCATGACCCCCCCTTAGGTGGGCACCGCTGCATTCTGCTGGTGATATATTTTGTCTACGATTGTCTAAGAAAAATATGCATGTACATTGGTTGCTAGAAAGAAAGATGTTTTATACAAAATGTAACTAGCGTCAGATTTTTATCAATGACATTCAGCCAATTCCTTGCTATTTCTCCTAGGTAAGTCTTCCACTAATGTATTTCTGATGTAACATATATGATGCAATGTAACCTACAGTGGTGCAGTTTTCAAATCTTTTCTGCAGAAACTTGCTATGAGTTTTAGTTTCTTCAGCTCCCAAAAGTGTCAAAAATTCGTCAGTTACGTCTGCAATAGTTGAGAATTTTCTTGGAAGATTCTCAACTCACTCATTTCTTTTTCTAATGAAAATTCATTTGTTTCAAAAGAGAAATTAGATGTTTCACTTCTTTATAATTACTATATTCTTTAACCCTATATTATCATTCTTTATGTTTGTATTTATTTTCTCTTTAGGTTTATTGACAATTTTTAAGAAAATAAGTTGGTTTAGTATGTATTTCTCCAAGCATTTAATGTGACTCTTCCAATGAGTTTAATTCCTATTATTGTTATATTATTATCACACTGACTTTGCCTCTTCACTTTGTTTCATTTTATTATTTTTAAGTAAAATATATAATCTAAAATTAGTTGCACTAATCTGTAATTAATAATTTTTTTTAGTTTATTCGATTCTCAAGTGTACAATCATTCTATTTTAACTAAATGATTAACTGACAATGAAAAATGTATTACAAGTATATACTAATTTTTTTACATCATAACAATAAATTAAACTATCAAACATATGGAAAAGCAGTTGATTTTCATTTCATCCAATTTCTTCCAGTATCCCGGACATTTTGCAAAAAAATGGACAAAATTGCTACCTTGTATGTGCGAGATAAAATTTTCCCTGATGAAGATAACTGAAGCCATTTTGAGAGTTAAGAAAGAAACTTGATATTTTAAAGATGCCTGAGCTTATTTCCATCAAATAAAGAAATCAATAAAAAAAAAAAAAAAAAAAAAAGACACATGAGCATGTTAAACTTTGTATAAAACTTTATTAAAATAGGTACATAAAAGTGAGATATAAAAAGCCACAGTAGAGATTGGCAACATACAAGAGTAAAATATCACGCTGAATCACTCAGATCACATCTTTAGAGCTTAGATGTTCCATGCACTTTATATCTCTAATATAGGGAAAAAGAAATCATATGAGATTTTTATATTAGCTTAAATAACAAGCATAGGTGATGAAACATATAGAGAGAGTGAAATGGTGTAAGTGGTCACATGTGTTGTAAAGTTGAACATCAACCAGGCATAACAAGTCAGTTATCAATTCAAGATTATCCTTATTACGAGCCAGTTTTTATCAGAACCGGCAGAAATGGGGTGTACAGATATACACCATTTTTGATTTTGCTAAAATTTTTATGGTAAATTCTTTTAAAGATTGTATAAGGCACATATTTTTTCTTTTCCTCCAAAAATATTTGGGGACCTGTAAAAATTCGTAAAGTGGAGCCTGCCGTAGAAGTTTTTTCCAAATCAGTTTTTTAAAATTCGATTATTTCTGTGTATTGAGCATCCGCCAAAAAACTTCTTGTGTTGGCAATATGATATTTAGTACCTGAATTGAAATATATCGTAAATTTTGTGGATGACCTTCAGTGGACCCTGGCAGGGGTGACTAAACTGGGCCGAAGAAAGTGAAACTGTGTCATGTTTGAGTCCTCCCTCCTAGTTCCATGCACTGAGGCTCCACCATGTTTTTTGTACGTAATTTGTGTAATAATATATATAAACTATTCAATACCCTCATATTAGTTGCTCAGCTAACCCTCTGCGCTGACAAAAATTGGCGGTTCTTCTATCGAAAAATGCTAAAAAGTGCAGTTTTCATGAGCATTTATCTCAATGCACTGAGAGTCAGTGTAGAACTGGACTAAACTAGAGTATGTGTATTTTCCCAAACAAGTGACAGAACTATAGGCAAATTCTTTTCAAGAACACAATACGTATTTCAAAACAGTAAAATGAACTGTTCCGTTTTCAGTTCAATCAACATATCCGGGTTTAACTTTCCCCCAGGGACTTCCAGATACTACTTAAAAAACTAGTATGATCAAAAACTTACCACAAAAGAGTTATAGGCTTGCAAGTAGACTGATTATACTTACTTGCATACTTTATATTATAACTGGAAGCAAAGTGAAAAAAAAAAAAAAACTTGTTATTGCAATAAAAACTTAAGTTATTTGTAACACTCTTTTGATGGTGTTTTAGGCACGTTTTTAAATATTTTCACTAAGATAGCTTTTTTTGTTGGATAATTACTTATTTTCTACCACTTTAGGCTGTACATTATGGTAACAAAAATAATTTTCTCTGCACTAAACTACCATGATAGCAAACAATTTCAAAGTCATAATTTATTACTTATCATAAAAGCAATATTATGACATTATAAAACAAGGATACAGTTGCCTAACTGACTAGTGGGACAGTAAAAAAATGCAAGACAAAGCATATAACTTGAGTACAACTAACTGGATGCGTCGTTAACTCGTGTGCAATTTCCTCATCTTGAACTGCATTTTATGAGCCTGCAGAACCATTGCCCAGAGTTCTGTCACTTGTTTGTGAAAATATATACTCTAATTTGAAATGCAGGTATCCAGTTCTACACTGACCCTCAGTCAGGGGCGGATCTAGACAGCTTTGTAAGGGGGGTCAAGTTTCAATGGCCAACGTTATACCTCTTATGCAAAAAATATTAGTTAAGCAGGGATGCCTCGCCTCCAAGGGTGATGGTCACCCTCCTCCTAATGGGAGCACAACCGTTTCACCCCCCTCCATCCTAAATTTTAATGGCGCAACCTGCGCCATGGATCACATTCTCTCAAACTTTCATCAAAACTCAACTGCCCACTTGTTTAGGCAGACAAACATTACGGTAAACTTTGAAATATATGAGATTTCAGCTATAAACTAGTTGGAGAAAAAGTTCATATCTGATTCCCAGAACTATTTTTTCGGCTTCAAAAAATGAAATTTTATAATAGTCGTAAAACAAATTATTGTCACAGGAGGGGGGGGGGGTCAGCTGACCCTTTGACCCTCCCCTGAATCCGCCCTTGCCCTCTGCACTGAGATAAAGGCTTATGAAAACTGCACTTTTTAGCATTTTTCGAAACAAAAAACGCCATTTTTTGGCAGCGCAAAGGATGAGCCATGCAACTAATGAGAGTATTGAATAATTTATATATATTATTACACAAATTACACAAAAACCATGGTGGAGCCTTAGTGAATGGAACCAAGAGGCATCAAACATGTCACATTTTCAATTTCTTCGGCTCAGTTTAGCCAGGGTGCACTGAAGGTCAGTGATAAAATTTACAATATATTTCATTTGAGGCACTAAATATCATGTTGTAATCACAAAGATTACTTTTGCTGATGCTCAATGTGCAGATATAATTGAATATTAAAAAATAACGATTTGAGAAAAACCTTAAGTCGGGACCAACTTTCGGAATATTTGCGGGTCAAAAAAATTTTTTTTGGAAAAAAAATGAGTCATCTAAAATCATTTGAAGAATCCTCTGCAAATTTTTTAGCGAAATCAAAAATGGCATGTATCTGACCTGCCTGACTCTTATAAAAACTGGCTCTTACTATTAGTTTTGAATTGTTAACCTTACACTAGTTATTTTCACAGCATAATTGTTTTTTCTGACATTTTAAAAGTTATGACCTAATGGTTGGATATATATTTTTAGTCCCAGGGATGAAATTGGAGAATGTCCAATTTATCCATCAATCACCAAAACAACAATAATTCATTATCTTATGCACCACAATCAATTAACAGCCATAATTAATCAACTAATATTTATCAAACAATCCATTGACAGCCTATGCCGTAAAGTTATTATTTGACTTGGCAAGAGTTAAAAAAAAAAAAAAAAGAAAACACCCTAATGTGTTCAACTTGCTCCATAAAAATTTTTAGGGAAGGAGAAGGTGAATATAGTTTTTCATTACATCAAGTACACAACTGAATAGAAGTTTAAGCAATAAAATGCAAAGGACATTCTATTCTACATGCATGTTAATCAAATAAATGTAATATTCTTCTAATACAAAGTTAAATGAAGAAACAAACAAAAGAAGTAACCTGAAAAATGCAAATCAAAAATAACTTTCACTTTTTATACTGCATTTGCCCCTTCAGGAAAATTTTGGGCTAAGAGTATCATTTATATAAGTATTGCTTAATAAACCAAAAATTCGATGATTTTCCCAATTGAAGCCCAAAGCTGCAAAAGTAGGCATTGTCCAAAAACAAATTTTCAAGGACAAATTCATGTATCAGTCTAAACAAAAAGTCGGTTAGTTACAATAACTTTTCCTGTTTTGGTTAGACCATTAAGGTGACCATTTTGAAACTCTCCGACTGTCTCAGGTTGTTGGCCTACTTGGGTATTTCACTGAAAAAACTGTAAAAAATGCATTTACGCAAAAGTTGAAATTACATACCTACTTTTGTAGGTATATGTTGAACTGTGTTGAAACTTCTACACCACTGGACAAGAAATAATTTTTTCAAATAAAAAAAAAATATATATATATAAAAAAAACATTGAATTGGAAACATAATGAATCTCACATGATTCAGAACATAGGCAATGGTAGTTGGCACGGGGGAAGGGGGGCAGGCAAGCTCCCCTCAATATTTCAGAAAAATAAGCATGCATTGAAAACTTGGGGACTTTCATTTCTGAAGCAAAACTGATTTAGAAACAGAACATAAATTGAAATAACAAAAATTTCCTTATCTATTGCATATGAAGGACTATCTGTGAGTCAGTCATTTCTTATGCTGCCTTCATGGTCTTTGTACATTTTCAACTTTATTTTACTTTTTTACTCCTACTCCCTAATTTGGATTCAAAACATTAGAAAATAAGTGGAACAAAATTTTATAACAATTCAATAATATTTAGAGATAGCTCAAAGTTGATGAGATTTGCACCATTGCCGATTATAAAGGTATTGACAAAGAGCCAAACTAATCACAAGTATAACAGCTATTTCTATTAACAGAAATTAATGACATTATAAAATTGTTATTTTATGTAAACTGTTTCAACATTAGCCATGAACAGAATTTAATGAAGTGGTGGGCATATGAATAATGTTATGAAAGACCAAACAGGTGGCAGTGAGTTTGGTTGACTGGTGGCAGAACCAGTGTAAAGTTTGTACGTGATGTTTTGTGTTCAACTAGTTTTATTTTTGGTAACTAGCTGTAATGTACCGCTCTGTGTTCTTCTGTAAACAACGAATAACAAATGCCTGCTGGTGATATATAATCCTTTCCAGGCCGCAATGGCCGCAATTCATGCAGGTTCATTGGGTAACAGTATTCTACTGTCATCCAGAGTTTTTCCAGATTTTTTTTTGATGAAACAAAAATTAATGATTTAAATAGTAGGTTGTATGATGTAATCATATGTATAGTTACGAGGAACAAAATAACTGAAAAAATAATCAAGTTGTGTCACCAAAAGCAGGGGTTAGGGTATAATCATAACATTTTAGGAAATGATCCTGATTTCTTTTAAGAAATAAAACAAAAGAGTTGGGGGGGGGGGGAGTTAAGGGGAGGTTTAAGTGGGATCATTTACATTTTATTTCTGTTACATTTTTGGCTTTCAAAAGATAAATAGAAATAACATTAATAGCATAAAAATAAAAAGTAACTGCAAGGCAAGTGATATGAAAAGAGGGGGAAGGGTGGTTCAAAAAAACTTTTTTTCAGCTAGAGTCCATGACACCCCCTATTTTTTTAGACTTACTAATAGTATTGTGCTGTAAAAGTTTTAGCTTTTTACGCAAATTTTAAGAGGGTGCTCAATGATCCCTCAATTTAACATTAGCCGTACGATAGAAAATGTCACAAATTTAGAAAAATGTAATTTCCTAGCTTTTTTTTATAATTATTTTATTGCAATGTATATTCATATTATTTGTGTATATTATAATATGTAGCATTGTTTTTTCAGTTCAATGTATTTTTTTAATCCTCCTCCCCATACGTATGAAGTTTGGGGGAGGGGGTTGAGCACCCTCTTTCAGTTGAAATAGGAAGCTAAAATTCTTCCAGTATATTCCTATTCACAAGTCTAAAAATATTGAGGGGTGTCCTGTTATCTAAAAGAAACTTTTTTTTTGTACGTATTTATGAACACCCTAAAGAGCCAGTCAGCAAAATGTTTTCAATAAAGCTGGGTAAGAACATTTTTGTATTCTATTTCATCTAACTTTTAATACCATGTAAAACTTGCATGATGGAATAAACTGTTAACAGCACCAGTGTCATAACAAAGATGGGAATAATTGATTATAACTTATCTGTAGCCCTAAACTATTAAAACTATATTATGCACATACAGGTGCCCCTCGTATAACACGGTTCATTCGTTCTGTGTAGTATTGAAACCATGTTATACGAGATTTTTTAAAATAGTTTTTTCAAACTAATTAATCATGTACAAATGATAACTCGTGTCAATATGTATCCTATTGTATTGAAAGAGTGTTTTGTGTCATATTGAAACTGTGTAGTACAAGACTTAGAAATAACTTTAATCAAGGAATGTGTATTGTGTTATATCAAAACCAAGCCTTGAGGTGCAAATTTTTATAATGACTAAAATTTTGGTTAAATAAATCATACAAACAAAAACTGGCAACCAAAACATACAATAGACCACTGATCCAAAATTTGTGTTTTTATAAATGATGCAACTTTATTATTTTATATACTTCAAAGTAAAATGATTACGAACAACAAGAGGAAAACTTTACTAACTTTCTTTACTAAGTATAAAGCACATTCTATCAGAAAAAAAAAATCTGAGCTTTTCGATTGCAATAAAGTTCACCAAAGGAACAACAACAAAACAAAATATAAAATAAAATAAATAGAATTTCTATTCATTTCATTTTATACTTTGTTTTGACTGCATTTTTTTACTGATTGTTTTCCAAATTTAGCTTACATTTAATCCGATTGTTATTTTCTTACAATGCATTGGAAACAAAATAATTTTCATCTTTTTGCATTTAGATGGGAAAAAAAAAGTTTTAAAAGTTGAAAGTTAAGTGTTATGTGGGGAAACCAAACTTTCAAGCTTGAAATAAGTAATTTTTCATATAAGTTTCATAAATACAAAGTAAAAACTTATTAGAGTTATTATCATGCATTTTGTAATAGTGTAATAAAGAAAAGTTAAATTCGATCTTTTTAAATTTGTGTTTCATTAAAACTGTCAAGTATTAAATTCAAGTTTTGTGCCGTGTAATATTGAAACCGTGTTATAATAATCACAAATTTGGTACCGTGTAATATACACACCATGTAGTACAAGTACTATGTTATACAAGAGACACCTGTATATGCAGTTGTATATTGGCGCCTCAGAGCAACAATAAGATATCTTAGTATTATTTATGGGATTAGATATTTTACTGTTGCTCTGAGGTGACGATATGTAATCATGTTAATAAATATGAGAAATAAGTAAATATTCTCCGTGACAGATTTCTTGTTTTGCCACTCGAACAGTATTACCATTCATATTGTATTTAAAAGAAAACCTGCATGCACAGTACTAAAATCAAACTTAATTAATCTAACAATTAGCTAAGTAAGCTAGTATAAAACATAGCTCTAACAGGATGGTCCAAAAAAAAAAAAAAAAAAGAACTTTTAAGTTCCTGATTTCAAATGTATTGATAAAAGTACAATTCTTTCACTGTGTAATAGCACTAGAGATATAAAATTCCCAGAAATTTTGAAGTGATGGAAAAAAAAACATGGGTTTTTTTTTGGAAAAAATGGAAAATTTGATTTTTTTATGCATAGAATAGAGTTTCTTAATGTTTTTTGGAACATATAACGGGTTAAGCATTAAAAAAACATATGCAATCTAGGCATCTTCGTTTTCTGCTTGACAGAAATACACATAAAGGTAAGTTTCATTGGAAAAAAATAGCCCTTTTGTTTCATAACCAAGGGCTTTTTTGGTCAAACACAAGAAATAAGTCAAATTGTGGCTCAACCAATAATATTGGGTAAGGTGTGTCAACTCATAACAATTAGGTTTCCTATTTCAGATTGCCTTTGAAACTTGAAATTATAATAGCAATCATTGACATTCAAACATGATTGATATTGTTTGAAAGAAAAATAAGTATGATTTCCCTCCCTAGCAATGTAACTTTAATGTCTGAAAATGAAAGCTTTTGAGTTTCGATTTTTTCCAATCCAGTCTAAGTCCAAATCAAAACTAAATTGGTGTTTCTTTATCTTTCCAACAGAAACTCCAAGCCAAGCTGTGTAATGATTTCTAAAGCTGAACCAAAACTCATGCTGGAGTTTCAGTTAACTGTTCCACCTGGTGACCACAGTAGTAAAAGTAGTCATACCTGCACTTTTGAACAAAATTGAGTTATTGTAACCAAGTTGTTCTCTGTTTCGCATTTTGCTTAATAAATGAAATGTTTTAGGATCATTTTATTGGGAACTATTTTTTAGAAAAATTCTGGGAAAAAAAAAGAAAATGACTTATGAATCGAATATATGGAAGAGCCAAACTTTAAAACGCACTATCCGAGTTTGAGCTCAATTGCAGATTTCACTTCTGATCTAAGAACGGCAGAGTATGCAGAAACTTTTTTAAAGTGGTGTTTAATTTACTGCTCTGTGAATTTATAATAATTAAATTCTGTATTTTGTCAAAATTTTTTTATTTTCGTTTAAGTTTTATTCTGTGTTATGTAAAAGTTAGTTGGGTTTTGTTCAATGGAATGTGAAAGTTCATAATAAAATAGATATAGGGTGCCCCCCCCCCGCAAAAAACAGAAAATCGAATTTTCAAGTCACACCCTGTTACAAGGGCGTATATAAGAGAGGGGCTGAGGGGGCTTGGGCCCCTCCAAAATCTGGAAAAAATTTTAACTAAAAGTAATTATTTGGTTTTAGTTTGCTCACTGATAGTTTACAAACTTTAGGCTACAAATAATAATAATAATAATAATAATAATAATAATAATAAATAAATTAATAAATACATAAAAGAAAAAAATAATGATAGTGCCAATAATACTTATAATACGCTAGACCAGGGATTTCCGAACTCGGTGTAGCAGGAAGAGGTGAGGGGTGCCGCGAAATGCCCACGGTAATAATATGTACATTAAACTAGACTAGATGCCATGAGAAAATTCTAATTTTTCAAAAGGTGCCGCGATAAAGTTTGGAAACCCTGCGTTAGAAGGCACTAGGCAATGGTAAGAGTTCAGAAGGGGTCAGGGGTTCCGTCTCCCTTATTCAAGAAAAAAAAACGCGTCTTGGGAAAGTGAAGTTATTTTAACAAAAATAAAAGCAAATAATGTTGGGGGAAAAAAACTCGATTCTTTCAAAAAGAAATTTTTAAATTAAAAATATTTAACAGATGCGGGTTGTTGCTTAGCAAATTAAGTTCCCGTCTCTTTCTTTCACCCCACCCCTCTTTTTTTCCCCTGAAGAGAATTTGAAAAGAAAGGTTTTCAAATGTTTCTCTCCTTAACTCTCGTCCCCTGCAAGAAATTTAAAATAAGTTTTAGTTGTTCGATTGAAGTAATAATGGAAATTGGTGTTCTAAAAATGCATTTGTTTAGGCACTTTTCGACCATCAATTTCAAAACATTTCTAACGTAACGACCAATTATTTTTAATTAAAAAAAAAACAACCGCCTTAAAAAAAAAAAACTCCCAGGAACTAAAGCAAAGAAAAAATTGGTCACATTTACATACAATTTTTTACCCCAACCTATAAATCAAATTTATTTTACAATTCCAGTACAAAAATCAACTAAACTAAACACCAAATTATAAAATAAACACTAATTTTAAATACTCTACCACAATTTTTTTTTTTTAAATACCTAACTAACCATATACGATCTCTTAATTTTTACTCACCTTTTGAAGTCAGTGACTCCTATAAGCTAGTACCTAACCTACTGAAAACCCACCGAATCCTGAGCTAAACAATAATTTAACTAGCATGAAATTAATCTTTAAAACCAAATCTAGTCAGTTACAATAGGTAGTATTGAAGATTTCAATTTTGAAACATTTCGGAGGAAGATCTCTAACCGCTCCTAACTTCTAAATGTCTCCAAAGATCACCTGAAATTGAGTTTTTCCTTTCAGGGGAGGATTCTCTCTTCCTTTCCCAAATTTGCATTATGTTGGGAGAAAATCTGAATTGCTTTTGAAAAGAAGTTTTAAAATAAAAAATTCAGAAGTTGCTGACTATTCATCGGGAAATCCCGCTAACATTACCAAAACCGCTATCGTTTCCAAATATGGTCCACAATCACGTTTTTAAGAATTCAATTACGAAAAAATTTCGGACGAGGCTCCGACTGCTCCCGTATGAAATCTGAACATGAAAAAACCTACAATTTCGAAAAGTGGAGGGTATTTAAATTCCTCCCCCTAGTATCACTGAATATCACTTTAAAACTTCGATTTTTAGATCTTCAATTTCAAACTAGTTTTTGACAGGAACCCCAGAGCCGCCCTGCCTATAACATTATCGAAGTTAGTCTAGAAACTACATTTATAGAGCTTCAATTGCGAAAAAAATTGAGCAGAGATGTAATGAATATCGCTCTTTTATTTTTTTAAATCAATCGAGCGGGCAATTTCAAGAAGTCCCGTTCCTTTCATTACCCTAACGTCAACAAAAAGCCTAAAATAGCGTTTTAAAGATTTCAAATTCTAAAACTTTTCGCAGAAAGTCTCCCGAATTTTTCCTCCTTGTAACATTTCAGGAGACCGTCTAAAACTGTTTCTAGGACTACAATTTCAAAAAAATTCCGGGGCAAAAACCTCGGATCCCCCTTCCCTTCCTCGTTAGAAGCAAGAGTTTAAGAGTGCCCTCCCCTTTTTTTTTGGTTGCGACACTGGGTGACAGTATGAAGTCCTTGCGCCACCTCGAAAAAAATGAGGGAATCAAGCCCCCACCCTCCCCCAAGAAAAATGGAAATTGAAAAGGGGGGGAGAGAGGGGAACTGATTTTGGGGGTTTTGAGCCCCCTCCAAAATAAAAACATATATATGCCACTGCCCTGTTATATTTTTCCTTTTAGGTTATCAAAAAAACAAAAAAGAAAGAAAAGTAAAAAAAAGTTTCATACAATTTGAACAATAGCAACCTGTGCCAACATGTGTCTGAACACTATGTACTAGACCAAATCAAAAAAATATATTTTTTGGAAGTATGATTATAAAATGTTGCCTCTAGCTGCACATGTACCACAAAAATATTTATTCAAATCAAAAAATATTTAGGCGTCAAGCAGGCCTAAAATTTAATTTTCTTCAAAAAATTGATTTGATTTCTTTATATAATTTTAAAAATGTAAGGTAAATTTCAAGAAGTTATCAAGATAAAAAATATAAACAATAGAGTCAATTATAGCGTTAAATAGCAATTTTTGCTCTCTTGCGATATTTAAGTCTGTCACATGGTACTCAAAATATGGATCTTTTCAATTTTAAGTTAAACTTTTCATTTTAAATATAATATATTTTTTTTATTATTTATTTGCAAATGTTGATTTGAAAATGTGTTCGCAAATAATTTTTGAACTTGATTTTTTTTTTTTTTTTTGAATGCATGTGTATTTTTTTAAAAGGTAAATAAAAAAAATCAATTTTTTGAAGAAAATTATAAATTTTAAGCCACCTGATGGACACCTAAATATTTTTCTATTTGGATAAATATTTTTGTGGTACATGTGGGGCTATAGAGGCAACGCTTTTTATCAACATGAAATTTCGAACTTCCAAAAAAAATCTTATTCTGTCTGTAGAGTAGTCTTTCATGTTAATAAATAATTTATAATTTAATTATCTATTAAAATTAATATAAAATTAGATTAAGTATTTCTTAATATAAAATTAGTTTTTCAGTATCTTAATTGTAGCCAACATGAGATTGGTCAACAGCTAGAAGCTAATTTAAATATGATGAAATCAATGGACCAATCTGGTGTTGGCTGCACATGTAACTGCATTTCCAACTGTTGGTTTTCAGCGACATGTTTTGATTTTCACTATGTATTCAGTGGGGCCGTAGTAGCCCGATTGTTAGAATGTCGGATTAGGGGCCGGAGGGTCCTGGGTTCGAACCTCGATGGTCGAAGACCCACCGTCGTCATTAAAGGGGACTGGGCGACGTTAAATATGCCCGTGGTCTCAATGTCCTATAAGTGAAACGATACCTCTGGGGGTGCTAGCCCCAGGTAGCTATTTGCTCCTGGACTAGTTCTAAATTCTCATTAACTGTTCGATCCGGTGATGGTGCTGCCATCTATCGGTATACAAAATAATGGAGGCAAGGCACTTAGTATGCAGTCCTCGACATAAATACAGTTGTAGTCAGTTGTGACTCTGAATAGGAATGTATTCAGTTGCTGTATCTTGCAAGAAGCAAGTTGTGTTCATGTTAAATAAAAGATTTTTGCAGAAAGGTTTTTACTCTGATTTGAAACAGATAAGTAACTTTGAATTTTTATAACACTGCCTAGCACACAGGGCTGGTTTACTTTTAGGCACAAGTCAGCAAGGGTAGCCGTTATTTAAATTATATGAATTTTCTTTTACAGTTGTTTTGATCTAAAAGGAAAAATATAAGAGGATGTGCGATTTGAAAAACCGACTTTTATTTTTTTAGGACACTCTAATAAATAAATAAATATATAATTGATATTATTGAGATAATTTCTCGGAAAACATTTTATTTTTTGGGCAAAAAGTATTAAAGTTTTTTTTTAATCGATATATGCAAATTTTACTATCACACAACAACTTGCATTATCAAAGTTAGACAGTATTTTAACATACAAGGAGGCGGTGGGGGAGAAGGAAATAGCATCAGAATTTAAGTATGAGATCTACTAATTTTATCACTTTTTGCTGAAAACTTCAGTTAAAACTTCCTGAAAAGTTCAAAAAATTCAATTTTTCGAATCGGAAATAAACCTCTTCGGAATTTTTTTTACCCATTTTTTCCTGACTGTTTTCATCTCTAAATAGCACATATATTGACATTTGAGATGAAGACTGAATTAATTGAATTAAATAATAAGCTGTATGGAATTGCTGACCTTGGAAGGATGGTTAATTATTAAAAGAAAATTTCATGAGAATAATTGATGTAATGCCTCATTTGACGGGCAAGTGGTTAAGAATTCAAAAAGAAAAGAACACCAAAAGAGTTGCTAATTATGCACTAAGTTAAAGCACTCAAAAGTCGCAGTCATTTTGATGCCATCGTATGACTGATGATGTTTCCAAATCTCACACTGATTTTAATTGTTTACATGTTGATGGTCCGACTTGAATCTACCAAGAGTGTTTGGGGTGCAAGAGGAATGGCATCGGAGTGCAAATCCATAGTTATTACTAATGACAACAGGAAGTGAACGCATATTCTTTGAGAATCAGCCAACCACTTCGTCTCAACAGGCATCCCAACAACTAAGCATATCCAAAGCATCATTACATAGGCTCACAAAAGCAGTGGTGTTGCGTCCATACAAGATTATCATCACTTTGGCCCTGAAGGAGGCCGTTTAAACGTGACATTTCGGTGCTGGTTCATACAAGATGAGGCTTGTCTCCATAAAGCTGCTGAAGTCTTCACTTGACTTCAAATAATCCTTGGTGAGCATTAGATTGCATTAAGTGCAGAGAAAATCATGGGGGGTACGAGATAGAGAGGTCTCCTATACAGTCTGGACATAAATCCATGCAACATTTTCTTATGGGATTACATAAAGGACAGAATCTATGTACCTGAAATCACTGTAGGACCTGAAATCAACCATCAAAAGTAAGATTAATGCACTTGTTGGTCTCTGCACACTCCAGCAAGTTATATAGAGTTTTGGAACAGACTTTATAATTTCATAAGTGGGGATGTCTCACCGTTCAAGAATATTGTATGTTGAATGTCATTTATATCTATATTAAAAAACATTTGCTTCAAGTTTTTGCATACTAAATGTTTTAAACAACTATCACTTACTTCCTATTCTGTTTTTTGAACCACCCTGCATGTTTCAGTATAAACAAGTTTCAATGTCTCATTACTAATTAATTCTATAAAAAATGTGGTAAGCAATGAGATTATAAAGTATAACAGGAAATAAAAAGTAACAATAGCGTACCTAAGGCTGCCAACATTCTGCCACTAATCGCTGTAAACGAACTGGCAGTTGAAGGCCCAAAACATCTTGTCTTACACGCAATGACTTTGACACAGTCATTGCAGACAGCTCTTGCAAGGCCATTACTGAAAAAAATAAAAATTGCTAATGTTAATAATGATCGCAGTAGTCAATATGATTTTAAAACTATTCTTGATGTTTAAAAACATTCTAAGAGCATGAAGGAGCAATAATACAATAATCAGGGCCGGATTTAGGGGAGGGCAGGCAGGGCTACTGCCCCGGGGCCTCCACAACAAAGGGGCCCCCCACAATAAAATTTTTACAAAATATCCTAACTTTCATGGGTCGAAAAAAATATCGGATATATACATATATATATCAAAATATTCGGATGTAAATCAAAGTATCGGATATTTTCAAAAATATAACAATCTTTTTGAACCCTGATTAGGGGCCTCCACTCCTTCGTTGCCCCGGGGCCTCCACACTTCCAAATCCAGCGCTGACAATAATGTATGTAAACCATCTAGTAAAATGGAAAAAAGTTCTTTACTCTTTGCTTTACTAATTATGAATATATTGTAGCCTCAAAGCAACAGTAGCATATCTTACTGTTAGTTCTAGGCATAGATATCTTATTATTGCTAAGAGGCAACGATATGAGTAACAAAAAAAAAAAATAAGCAGAATGCATCAAGCAGATTTGTTTAGTTGTCACATGATCAATATTATTCTAAAGTCACTTTATTTTTTGTTCACTGAAAAACAAAAAAAAAAAACTTTGATTCATATGTGAAACGACCAAAGTAAATATATACAAATACTAAAGTGAAGACCAGCACTAGGATCTGAGTCTGTCTAGGATGGTCCAATCCAACTTACTTGTTCCCAGTGACAATCAACAGCCTGCTTAAGGCTGGCGAACCCCTTGCCTGCTATAGCGTTTTTCTGTCAGTCCCAAGTGCTAAAAATCCTACTGAAGCAGATATTTCACCAAATTTGCAGATTGGTCAAATACACTACTGGCCATTAAAATTGCTACACCAAGATTGCAAAAATTAGATCGTGACTGGGATCATGCAGCAGCATTAACTTTCACTTTAACATGCTTCGTTATTATATGAGGTAGTGAGAAGCAAAAGGATGTAAGTGGACATTTTCAAGTTTTGAGTGAAACGCGTTTAAAGGTAACTTCCTAGGTAGGCTTTCATAGATTTTTTTTTTCTAAATCATGCTGTAGAGCAGCACCTACCAGGGCTACTAGTGCTATCTCTTGCCCTAAGACAGAGGAGATGTTCATCTACCATTTGTACTGGTTATCTCCAAATTTTTAATTTTGCCACTTACATCTCTTTGCTTCTCACTGCCTCATATGTATCAAATTACGAAACTGGTAACTAATTTTTCTAGAAACACAGTTTACTTAATTACCAATATATTCTTTTTATAAGAAATTTAAATTACTTTTAATTTTCATTGTGTAATAATTTAGGTTTGCTCAGCGTTAGAATACTCTAGCGTAGAAAAGGCATGACAATAAGGTCAACACGATA
Source organism: Uloborus diversus (assembly GCF_026930045.1). NCBI lineage: Eukaryota > Metazoa > Arthropoda > Arachnida > Araneae > Uloboridae > Uloborus > Uloborus diversus. Next base: position 40,913,318 of record NC_072733.1, on the reverse strand, counting down.
AAGACTTATTAATTTAACCAAATATCATAGCTTATAATAAAATTGAAAAAATCTCACCCAATGAACATTATTTTAGGTGCAGCTTTTAATTCAAAAATCTTAAGTCTTAACTCTTATTATATTAGCACGACACTGAAAACCAACTGAACCTAAATTCAAACTGAAACTTAAAAAATGGCAAACGCCTTTTCGAAAATAAAATGTCCATTCAGAAATTTCGAGAATGCGCTCTAAGTTAAATAAAGAAAAATAAGCAAATTAAAATGGACATCCCATGCAATAAAATGAGTGGGAACCCGAAATATTGTAAGCCCCAGTATCTCATAGTAACAGACGTTTAAGATTAAAGAAAAGGAAAAAAATGGATTAAATCAAAGAGAGAGAAAGAGAAAGTGATGAGAGAGCTTTTCCTTTTCCCGTGGAGTGGGCTCCGAAAATTCTGCCCATCGCCTCACTGAAACTTTGTATAAGCGACGCGAGAAGAGACACATTCCTCCCATTGCTTCTACTATTGCTATTGGATGAAGATATTTTTCGAGGGGGCAGGAAGGGAGCCGGCCCATACGCATCGTTCAGGGTGATGTTGCTTGCCGCTTTCATTACTTTGATTTAATGCTCGCAGTTGGTTAAGTTGTGAGCCACCGTTAAAATGGACTAAAGAATCATTCTTAAAGCGTTGTCGCTATTTGATAGAAAAGGAACACTTTCTTCTTATATTATTAATTAGCAGAGTGCTAGAAATTTAAAATCATTTTCATGCCCTAATTTTATTGAAACACAAAAGTCATTTTTAAAAAATCTAATTATGCGCTGTTTTATCGGGTAGGCTCGGCCCACCCAGCCCACAGTGACGAGCCGCCACTGATATGCAGTCAAAACTCTATAGTAAACATTTCACTATGAACGCATTTCCTTTGCATGAATTTAGTATTGCATAGTTTAAAATTTTGAAATTGTGTCATAGATTTCAAAACAAGGAACTATGTATATATCTATCTATCTATATATATATATATATATATATATATATATATGCACAATGAAACATTACATATTTTGCATTGGAACCTTGTTTCTTTCCTTATGCTCTTTTCTACATTATCGAACTTCTATCTTCAAACAATACAAGGTTAGGTTGGGGTCTTTTTTTGTTTGTAGCTTCGATATATGAATGGAAATGACTTCCAGTTAGGCGATCTTGAATCTGATTCTGAGGTACATCCTTTTTATCCTTGTGTGTTCCAATCAAATTTTCTATGAGGTCCAACCTGAAGTCCAGATGGCGTTGTGCACCACCACTTTTTTTTGTAGAGTACAAATGCGTTCCAAACATATTTGTTTAATATCTGCCTGAAAATTTTTATGTAATACTTTTTTTGCTGATTTTGCACCACTGGATAATAGGACAAACTCTGATCTGCTGTGTCGACTCCTCCTATAGTATTATTCTAATCCATAATCGCCATTGTTTTTGTTTTTTTGATCACTTTGCGTTCAACACCGTTGTTTCTTTTTCTTTTTTTTTCTTTCTCCACAAAATCAATTGTATGTATCGCGCTTAGAATTACTATGGGTTTTTTTTCCATATATTTGAAAATGCAAATTCTGCCTTTTTGAAATCCTAAGATTTCCCCTTTTGGAGGATTCCTAGCCTTGATTTCTTGTGAAACTTCCTTCCTGTTGCTTCTCAAAGTTCCATATGTATCTGTCCTATGTGTGAGTAACAGTTCAGCAAGCTCTGGTGAGGTATAGTAATTGTCCACAGTGACACAATATCCTTTATTGAGTAGATTGTCCATCAACGTCATTACAATGTTCGTTGTAAATTTGTAGTTAATCGTTTGTTCCTACATTGTCGTATCTTTTCCGGTATAAATTACACTAGTCTTCCTTTATAAAGTAGTAAGGATTTGTCAACAGATACATCTTTTTCGGGTACATATACAAATTTAAATTTATTGTTTATGTATTCATATACTTCATACATTTTTTTAAGTCATGGCTGGGGATGATTTTATTGTCCGTGAAATGAAAAAATCTCATAATCGTACTGAACCATCTTTCAGACATAACCCTGATGTTTCCTCGCTACAAGATTTCATATGCTCAACAATAAACTCATTATGAACTGCACATATATCGCATTTAAAACATAAACATTGCATGCAATGGGCACCGCCATGTTTTCTAACTGAGCAAACCACCCTTTTCCTTCGTGAGCTTCGTTAAGAATTTTGCTTCACGAAACTGAGTTATACTTCCTGAACGGCCAGTTAGCTAACCTGTTCTCTTTTTAAACGCCTTGTTCAGTTAACTCGCATCACTCGTTAAACGCCATTCGACTTTATGAATGCACCATGAATATTCATTATCTGAACATTCGTCCAAATCCATTTCTTCAGAAGGAATGCAGCAGAGTTATTTGCTCAAATCAGCAGAGTGGAATATCATGAGCAGCGTATTCTACTAATAAAGTGCAATTAAGAAGCAATTAGTCTTGAAAACGACTTTTTTTTTTCAAAAAATATTGAAACGTTACTCAGAAGAAAAGGCAGAAAAAAATATTAGTCAACGCTGATAATCAGTGAATGAAATGCAATTTCTTGCCATCTCTCCTACTTATAGTTTCCCAAATGGATAGTTTGTTATCAGTTGAATGTTTCTACAGTATATGACAAAAGCATACAACCTAATCCATCAAGAGTAGCACTCAAGTTGAAACCCCTAAACCACATGCACATTTCCTATTGAACTGATCACAATGCCCTGTTTCCTGTCAGTTTCTTTCCTTTATTCTGGTGCATTTAAAAGAATCAAAAGGACCTGCTCTGTCACTTATTTGTTTGCTTACAATGATTTGATAGTGAACAACTTTCTCCAAGCATCCATTTCATTGTAGCAGAAGCATTCATTTAAATTTGAAATGAAGACATACTTTGTGTAGAAAGAAGGCATGCTTGAAAGAAACCACACTTTGAAAACAAAATCAAACAATTATCCCTTATCTGTCATTAAACCAATGTTTGATTATAAAGCACTAAAATTTTCGTACACGTTATTTGATTTTTGGCTTTGATTATCAAAAATATTCATAAAAGTGAGAATTGCAAAAAATACACTTAAAGAAATATATATATGAAAAATGGCTTTAAAATAAAATGAAACTACTTATCATTAAGCAATAATTTTAATCTTGTAGCATTATGTATTACTTAAGTATTTATAATTATATTTGAATATGAACGATAAGAGATTTTGAGATAATATTTCAATAATAATTTTAAATGCTTGACTTAGATGCAAAATGACAAAAAAATCAAAAAAAAAAAAAAAAAAAAATCATAAAAATGAGGCAATAGTGGAAATTTCTGAAATGCAAATAAATTAATTACAAAAAATAAAAAAAGTAGCTTGGATTTAAAGAAAAAATCATACCCTAAACGAAAGGAGAACTCAAGACTTCAAAATGTACTCAAAAAGAAAAATTATCTAAGTGAAGTATCCCATTGAAAAAAGGAAAAAAAAAACAGTAATTTTGCGTTTGACCTAGGTTCTTTTTAGCCCATATGGTTTATTATCCAAGAACTTTGGAACACACACAAAAGCGTTCTTTAACATATAAATCTTAAAGCATTTTTATTAAAAGTGCACTACTGGCTTCTTTCGTTTGAGAACATGCAGTTTCTCCAAAATCTGGTTCGACTTTTCATTCCAATTTTGAACAGCTGGAAATAGCCACTCCAATCAACTATAATTAGTGCCTAAGGCATTAGAAGAATGAAATATTTAAAAAGTAGGACTTCTAACATCTGGTGAAAAATATATAACATCATTAAATCGAATGAAAACCGACATTATATCATAATCACCCTCTGATATTCTTACATTCAAACTAGCATTTACATTATGTTAGCTTTATCACAATTGTGCCACTCCGCAGCTGCCTTTTTATCCATAATATATATTTTTTAATTTACTTGCAGAGCCCAATCATTCTGATAGGGGAAATGGGGATCATTTGTATTCCAGGGCCCCCCTATGGCCCGACTAAGATTTTCGAAGACACTGGGCATGAAATTTATTCTTTCCTCCGTGCCCCCTTATTCTGAAGCTATAAAATATTTCGATACTTGCGTATTAACACAACCATGCTAAATTTGGTGGTAAACTCATATCACAATGTTTAAAAAGTAGAAAAAGTAGGGTATACAATAATTATATAAGATGAGGTTAAACTTTGCCAGTTTAAAATAAATACCAAAGGTATTATGATATAACTTTTAATAGTAAATACTGACTAAACTTCAAGTGGTTTTGAGATTTGCAAAGAGATCAATTTTTTAAGGCTAATTTTTATCAACAAATAAAGATATTTTTTTCCTTGTCTTTGAATTTGCGAAAATATCAATGACATCATTGTACTCTACATTCTGAGCAAAATCATTATTTTTAATTAGCATGATAAATTAAGGATATTTTGCCCCCCCCTCCCCCATTGAAATCTAAGATTGGGGGGGGGGGCCTGTGCCCCGCATGCCCCTACGGTAATCAGGCTGTTTACTTGATTAAAGAATAGGCTCCTTAGAATGCCTAAACATGTGTCTGTTGCTCTTATTACAATTTTTTTTTTTCATTTTTAACATCACTTATCGCATTATTATTGCAGTTATTGCATGAATGAAAACATTTTATTTATAATGTGATGATTTTTTTTTCTGTAATTTAGTTTCTTTACGAGAGAAAAAAAAAACATGAATATTTTCCAAAAACTTCTAAGCTGCGTAAAAAACGTGAAGTTTCACAACGTTTGAATTTAAGGTTATATATTAAGGCTATATATAAGGTTATATACCCTTTTTTACATTTTATTTATATTTTTTTGTCAAGATTGAATTCATTGGCGTACTTATTGTATTAGCAGAATATTGTTTAATAGCAACAATATTTTTATGTAAGCTCATTTCGTTTGCATGTAAGTATAGATATTGTGAATATACAACACAAAAAATAAAATAAATGAAGTTTTAAAAAAGGTGTGGTGCAAATAAGCATTTGAAGGACTTAAAACTAAATCGCGCTAGTGGCAGATACACCCGGCTGGCAACCGGGCATTTGCCCGGTGGGCCAGTCATGTATCGGGCTGATCAGTTGCCCTGTCTACAAACAGTAAAATGTAAATACCGCTACATAAATTCTCCATAAATTTTCAGTCCATCTTTACACATGGGCTCAAGCCTGCAGATGGAAGGTGCAAGGCCGTCGCTAAGAAGACCGGGGACTACCAGTTTTTCAGAAATGGGTCGCCAATTTCATTTTAGTAATGCAATAAAAACAGAAAATCAAGGGCAGTATTTAAAAGTTAAAATACTTCTGTCCATTTTTCAATTTTATTTATGAATTGTAGTTCATAACAATTGCAATAAAAGTGACAAAAAGTATTTTTTCTACAAAGCTTTGACAGAAAATGCAATCTTAAAACACAATTTGGAGCATCCAAAATTCTGTATTATAAAGATTATTTAAGTAAAGACCTCCTAAACGTTTCTAACATTTTCTTTTGCGAAAAATAAAATGCTCAGTTTCTCTCACTCAATATCCCTCGAAGGGTTCAAATTCACGGCTGAAGACCCTTCAGTTTAAAAATGATTATATAAAAAAATATGATTCTCAGGGGCCTCTGACACGCCAACCTTTTCTACCATTTACCTTTCCTATTTTTTTAAAATCAAAAATATCATTCTGAAAATCAGAGTTATGTAAATAGAAAAATACACAGGACCCCAAAATATGGTTTAACTAGGAGAAAATTTAAAATATAACGAGATATATTGAAAGTATTGAAATTAATAGTCACACCAGTAGTTCCAATTGTTTGAATGTAAAAATCATGTATATATTGAAAATTGAAACAAAACTTTATCAAGAGGGGAAAAAGGAATGATGTTTAAAATTAAATAGAGTGAAAAAAAAGACCATAGATTATTAAGGTTATTTAAGGTCACCAAAGCACCAGATCAGTTCAAGAAAAGTTTTTTTACCTCGTTCTGCAGATGGCTTGCATTTCAAGCAAATAAAAATACTAGATTGGAAATTTGAAATTTTATTATGGAAAATCTAAATGTAATTTTTTTTGAAGGAGAACACTGTTGGAGGGTGTTTCATGTTTTTTATCAATAAAATAAATAAAAGAAGATTGGGACGTAGCCAAAAGGGAGGAAGAGAGGGATCTAAAAGCTTATATCTTCCTTTTTAGCCACCAAAGCTTGCCTAAAGTGCATTTTTGAAACTTAGCTTTTTAAGGAGCTCCATTCCTTAGTTTAACGTCATTAAAGATGGCCTACAACAGCGTATTTGGGGTTTCAGCTTCGAAAAACTTTGAGGAGAGTATTTCTATCACAATCAACCTAGACACGTCCCCTCCCAATCATTAAAGAGTGTCAGAAATCAGTATCGAAAAAATTTCCGAGGCCCCTTAAGCATCTCCTTCCCATAATATCATCGAAGATCGTCTAAAATTATCTTTTTTGGGCTTCAATCTCGAAAAAAAAAAAGGAGGAAAACCCCCAAACCCCCATTTTCCCCATAAAATCATGACAGAAGATTTTTTGACCTATTCCCAAAAATTAAATTAAAACCTCAACTTTAAATTTAAACACCACACACCAAGCAATTTTTGCAACTAGCGAAAGTAATGTCCCTATCGATCTACTTCGTTTCTCACTTTTAGATTCTGTATCATGTAAAAGTCTATGTCATAGTGTCATGGACTCACAGGTACACCAGACCTTTATATCTTCCATTGTCTACTAACCTCATCTTTCCGCATTAAATATAACCCCTCTAATTTCTCTTTCTGAAGTTTTGATTGTTAACCGGTGAAAGCCCTCAATTCTCTCTTCTTAGTAACATTATGAAAGATCGTTTATAACTCTGTTTTCGAATTTACAGCATTGAAAAATTTCAAAGAAAGCGCCCCCCTTCCTCCCCCTTCGCCATCATCAGTAAAGCACGTCAGAAATCTCATTTTTAATGCTTCAATTTCATAAAAATTCCAAGGAGAGCCTCGCCATAACTCATCGAAGGTCAGTAAAAGTTTTGTGTTTGGAACTTAACTTTTGAATAACTGTCGATGTCCTAGTTTTTATCAAAAAAAAGCTTACAATCACCTTTTTAAGATTTCAATTTCAAAAAAATTCTTGATGGATGTTGCTCAAATCTCTCCTTTTCGTAGCATCACCCAAAATTTTTACTAGTATAAATGCTAACAAATGAATAAATAAAATAAGCTTGCATTTATTTAAGATTTTAACAAATATATAAATTCCATTTACCACTTTCATTTTCCCATAGCCCACAAATCAGGTGAAATTAAAACTGTATAATGCGACATATAATGCTATAAAACTTGCATGTAATTAAACACTTAATACAAGCTGAATCATTGGACACCATGATTACAAAATGACATTATCAGTGTAGCTAAACTTTTTGTGGAGCAGCTGGGTATATTCTATAAAAATCATTAAAAAACTAAACACAATCTAAAACTTTTTGAGCTTTGATGGTCATTTTAAGCACTAGCATAAAAATGATTATTTTTAAATTGATAAAAAAGTTTTAAACACTATGTCATGATTTGAGAAGATAAGCATCTTTAATTTGCTATATTTACATGTCTGTTTTAATAAAATAGCACATTATAATTAAAATAAATTCGAATGTTTTAAGATCTTTGGTAAGCCTGATAAGCATTAAAACTAGATTTGAAGAACGATGTTGGCTTAAATTAACTCGGATGGAATAGAATAAACATATTTGAATGGGCGTTGCAGTCTTCATAAAAAATAAATAAAGTATAAGAAGGGTTGAAAATATTAGTCAACAAAAAGGTATTAATATCTAAACAGTAGAATGGCATAGCAGATAAAAATGAGAGAGTGTAACAGAAGCGGATGCAATCGGATTTCAAAAGCTACATCTAACAATTGCACCCACCATCACTCTCCAGCATTTCTCCCTCCATTCCTATTTCACCCTCTTCACTAACACAGCAAAAAGTTCCTTGCTTCTTTCTACTCAAGAAAGAATGTATGCCTCAGCAAGAATCCTGATGGGAAGGTCGGGGCAGAAGGGAGTTGAGAGGGTATTTGCGTGATCGCTAGAAAGTGACTGTGAAATGGGCGTGGCAAAACAGTGAGCATACAAGTCTTCAGCAAAAAACAAAATACATACAAGAAGGGTTGAAAGTAATAGTCCACAAAAAGTTATAAAGGTTTAAGTGATAGGATGGCATAATAGACAAAAATGAGCGAGAGTTATGAAAGCGGATGCAATCGGATTTCAAAATGCATAAACGCCGACGCTTTCTATGTCATTCTCGAGCCTTTTCCCCTCCCCACTCACAAAACGAAGCTCCTTCCTTCTTTCTACCTTAGAAAGAACACGTGAGTCAGCAAAAATCTTGACGGGAAGAACGCGATCGCGATCGATCGCTGGAAAATGCTCTGCGTCCGGGAAATGAAAAAAATACAAAAAGCGGAAAATCGCGGATTCGCGGAAGATTTTCATCCCTGTAACATAATTGAAGATAATATAGTATAAATGCAAGTTCGGAGTTTCACCTCCAAAAAATTGCCAGAGGAGGACCCTCAAACCCCCGCTCTCCATAAAATCACCAGAGATAATCTAAAGTTGCGTTTTTATGACTAAAATTTGAAAAATTTTCCGGGGGCGAGACCCCAGGACCCCATATTTCTGAATCAAAGTTAAACTTACAATTAGTTTTCTAATGCTAATATTTAATGACACCTACATGCAAGAAAAAAATCAATCTTCTCCCTATCTCTTTCTGTATTGATACATGTGTTTGACAAAATTAAGGGGTTGCACACACCCCTTGTCTCTTTATTCTAGCTGAAGTAATGTTAGAAGATATCATTACAGAAATAATCAGTACAGCACCAGGCACTTAAAAATACCTTAAATAGATTATTACAATACCCCGCCTTTTGTTTTACAAACAAAGGTTTAGCTTATCTTGTATCAATTGTTCATCATCAAAACACAGAAAAGAATCCCATCTGTTAATTTTTTTTTTTTTTTTTAAGAAAGTATTTATTTATTTATTTTTTGAATTTCCTCATATTTAAGTGATATTGTTTCTCAATCATTTTTGTAAAAATTAGTATCTATAGAATCTATGAAGCAGCAATACTTTTATGCCAGGGCCGATTTCTTTAACCAATCCGCCACTGAGGTGGACGATACATCACCTTCGGCTGAAGGATCGAAGGAAGTGACGTAACGAGCTTTCCACCAGAGAAGTATCCCTACGCGAGCGGGAAATAGGGCTGTCACAATGAATGTGTCAAAAATGGACGATAATGTTCAATGTTGGGAGAAATTGTTTCTCAAATGCGAATCTCCTTATTTTGGATATGTTTCATCTTATGACAACTAAATGGGGAGCGGGGCACGAAATGAGGGGGCGACGCGACGTAAGGCGTAGAACCTTTGTGTCTTTTGAAGTACTCGTAGACAAAAATTCTGAGAACATATACCTGTTTAGAATCTAACAAAAGTCACTTCTTTGTTTAGTTCCTCTAAATTTCTTGGAATATAGCCCCTGCGTGGGCTTCCTGGGGAAGTGGGGAATCTAGCATTAAATTTTGCTGCCTATTTTAAATTCAAATGCATTTAAAATTATTACTTGACACTAATTACAATTAAATAAATTTTTCATCTCTAAATTCTATTTTTTAGAAGATCTGCATATTAATTTGTCAAATTTCCTTTGACCCCCCCCCCCCCCCCGGAAATGAAAATCTCGCTACGCCATTGATTGGACCCCCTCCGAAATAAAATTCTGGCTACGCCACTACATACAATCCTTTACTGCTGCTTGAGTCATAAAATATGACACTATGAAATACAAAGGGTAAGAAAGCTCCATATGTAAAAAAAGTGCAGGGCGAAATGTATTACTATGCACTTATTTCTGAATACTTAGTTGCGAGTTTTAAAGACAGTAAAATGTAACATCTATTTTTATGCTGTACACATTGAGGGAGGGAGTCTTGATGACAAGCCTATGCTTTACACATTTTTTAAAAAACAATAGTTAAACTCTATAATTGCAAGTTGATTTTTTTTTTACATTATACAATGAATTTTTGAAATAAACAAAAATCATTTTTCTGCTATGAATGGGGCAAACCTAACCTGGTTAGTTTTTAATGGTGTGATCTGCTTGATAGCTCTGCAATGCCAATCTCTTCTTCAGAACACAGGAAAATGTAAATTTACCTTGTCACCTTGTCTAATAATCGCATAAATTCTGAATTTGAAGTAAATCACAATGTTTTAATGTTTAGACACAAACTTGCTATGAAAATATAGTAGGCATGTGTTGAAATTTTCGGAACACCCTTGCCAATCAATGCCAGGAAATAAAAACTACCCGAAAATAAAATATTTTGGAGTTAAATGCAATGCCTTCAGTGCAAAGAAATTAAGTTACTCGCCAGAAATGGCTATTTTGTCCGATTAAATGAAACTAATTAAATGATCCCATAAAAAAAAAAGAAGTGATAAGTTTCCACCTTTTTTATGGAGATACACAGATTTACTATCAAAAATAAATGTTTCAATGCAAGTTATATATTATTCTTTCTTTATGAACCACAATTTTCAGAACAAATTTTACACTTGTTCATTTTTTAAAAAGTATAAGTTATGTTAACTACAGTCGGACCTCCATATATCGAAGTAGCAAATTGCCAGAAAAAAATTCGATATATAGAAATTTCGATATACAGAAACGATATCATTTTATCATAAAAATCTCCTAAAACATTAAAATTAAAGCTAATTTTCGTGCATGAAACCCAATTTCTAATTTATACGAGCATAAACGAAAGTTAATAACTGAAAAATTAACAGAAATTACATTTTTGTGCCTTCATACATCTTGATTCTTCGGCAGTTCAACTTGATTCGCAATATGAGATTTTCGTTTTGACAATGTAATCGAGAGAAAAGTAAAAAATCAATTTACTTAACTTGAATGATTTTTACTGAAGCTAAAAAGACTAGGAATGATAATCAACAGACAAAAAGGATAACTTGAAACTGATTTTACAGTGTTACTGGCTACAACTAAGATTTGAAATAAACTTATGGGAATTTAAGAACTCCAGAACGGAGCACAACGACCTATATCTACACACCCCTCAAACTCAGATTCCTTATGAGTTTCTTAGCAACCTTTAGTAAACATAATTTTCTCCCCTAACCGTCATTTTTCATAAGATAAACAGTCTAAGTAGAAAAAAAAATCTACGAATGTCCCGAAAAAAAATTCGATATATAGAGATTTTTTCGATATATAGAAACAATTTTTCTATGTAATGAACATTGAAATTTGCTGGGATTTCGATATATAGAAAATTTCGATATGTGGAAGTTCGATATATGGAGGCTTGACTGTATTTCACTTTGCCCCACATTCCCCCATATTGCGAAATAACACTTCCTCATTCTACAGGAGTTAATACTTAAAAAAATTAAATATTGGTTCTTTAAAAATTCCAAATAAAAAACTAATGAAAACACATTTAAAAATTAAGAACGGTAATTTTTATTATTGTACATTACAAATAAAAATTAAGATATTACTTTATATCATTAAAAATAAAGTATGTTCTTTTATCCCAATCAAAAAACGACTGAAAATACTTTTGGAAAATATAGAACAGAAAATATATTTTTTACACTTGTATGTTAATCACGCCCTTCATTTCTAATGCTCCCATAAATTTTCTCGGATCCGGCTGGGGGGGGGGGGGATAATAAAATAGTTCAATAATCATGCCCTTTTCCGTTTGTTATTATACCATTAAGACAGCGAAACACGGATAACAACTTCTGCCGCAAACATGGGAGGAAAAAAAGGCGGAGCTAAAATGACGTCACTTCCTTGGATCCTTCAGCCGAAGGAGACGTACCGTCCACCCGCCACTGAACATAAGCTGCCGAGATATTACATAATATGTGAGCATGTAGTGTGGTTACTCACTCAATGTTTAGACCAATTTTCTTATCATTTTAAAGATACTAGTGAACTGTATGGAAAAAAGTTAAAAGAGTGCTGAGATATTAGGATAATCAGCATCCAGGACAGGATGGTATAAAAAGACATTTCTGATCTTTTCAAAGAGACTATTAGACAAAAGGTTACTCAAAACAGTCAAACATTGGAAGCTTTCCGAGTCGGGGGAAAAAATATTTATTAAAAAGAACTATTGAATATTATTTTTTTGTTAATCGTTTGAGGTGTGTCAGAGAAGCTAGTCATCAAATGTTTTTAATTTAAGCCAGTTTAAGTCTAATTAAACATATTAAAGTTTTAAAAAAATAACTTATATCATATAAATAAGACCTAATGGACAGAAATGAAAGTCATATTTGTTCTTAATGCATAAATATATGTATACAAATACAAATGTGACGACCAGCAACAGGCTCTGGGCCCAGCTAGGCAGGTCCTAGTCAATTAATTAGTCCCCAATGAAGATCAATGGCCCTCTTAAAGCTATCCAATCCCTTGCTCATTACTGCCTCTTCCGGTAAGCTATTCCAAGTGCCCACGACCCTGCTAAAGTAGTAGTTTTTCCTGATTTCCAAGTTAGCCTGAGATTTAAATAGCTTAAAACAATGACCCCTTGTCCTGCTTTCCCGCAAAAATTTAATCCATTTACATCTTTCATTTTGATAAATTTAAATAACTGAATCATGTCCCCTCTGACTCTCCTTTGCTCCAGGCTATACATGTTAAGCCTATTAAGTCTGGTATCATAATCTAAATCTGAGAGTCCCCTTACTAATTTAGTTACCCTTCTTTGAACCCTTTCCAATACAAAAATATCTTTCTTCAGATAAGGCGACCAAAACTGAACAGCGTACTCCAAATGAGGTCTTACTAAACTCCTATATAAAGGCAGAAGAACTTTCTTAGATTTGTTTGAAATAGATCTATTGATGAACCCAAGCATTTTGTTGGCTTTGTTACTAACAATACTGCACTGTTGACTAAACTTGAAGTCCTGATTTATAAAGACACCCAGATCCATAACATTTTCTGCCTGATTTATGACTGAACCCTGTAGACGATATCTCATACGCTTATTTCCATGACCTAAGTGTAGCACTTGACATTTCCCTACATTAACTGCCATACCCCATTTATCTGCCCACTTAGTAATATGATCTAAATCCTCTTGCAGCTGTTTTACTTGTTCTTCATTTTCGACAATCCCCAAAACTTTTACATCGTCAGCAAAACAATTCATGCTTCCAGAAATATTTTCATTGATGTCATTCATAAATATAATAAACAAAAGAGGCCCTAAAACTGATCCCTGAGGAACCCCACTTAAAACATCACTCCAACAGTATGATCAGTTCAATAAAATGTGCGCCAAAATATGTGTTTCCTTGTCTCATTATTTAGGAGACATACATTCTAATTTAGAAGAAAAACGAACTATCCTTATGCTTTCAACTAAGATCCATATTATGTCCCCTTTTTTGTTGAACTAACAGGTTGTAAGTTGCAACTAGGCATTAAACTACATTCCACAGATTCTCTTTTGTACCAGCTTTGATGAGCAGGTGTGCTGTTGTTCAGTGTCACGCGTCCCTAATGAAGCAGAAAGAACTCCTCAACCCACTGCAGATTACGAGGGGAATAAAATTCGTTTGAGAAAAGACCGACTCTTTATGGGTCCATGTGGTATTTCGGTGACAACACCAATCAACACCAATCAGAAATTCTAGAAAAACATGGCCGCCGCTTGGAGGGTTAGACTAAAATTTATATATATATATATATTTATTTATAAATGTTCAATGATTAATGTCTTAAGTGATTGACGACAATCAATTAAAAGAAAAAAAAATAGTAAAAAAAAAAAAAAAACCTCATTTAAGAAATCTGATTTTTTGAATGGAGAAAAATTAATGAGTTAAATCACAAACCCTGCCTATAGTACTAACTATCGATGAGATTTTCACTTACATGGTCTTGTAATTCTCACATAAATCACGATTTCAGCCCCAGGTTGGTAACGAACTTCGTCTGGGGATGGACACACGAATGAGTATACCCCGTTCAATAAGTAGTAAAGTGGCCGACCATAATCCGAGGCGTGCCACACATGATCCACAAAAGTATAAACGCTCATTCTCCCATCTGGTTCTAACAGACCGTACGGTTGACACGAGCCATTGAAATCAACCCAACATAATTTGATGTTTCTCGGAGTGCAGTTATGAAATACAACTCTAACTGAGCGTTTTGATGCGCCGGATCGAACTTCTATTCTTATGTTGCCGTCATACGTGATGACAATTGGACGTGGAGTATCGTCAAGTTCCACGACCATACTAGCCATATTGCTCATTATTAGAGAACCAAAAGCAAACATAAAACAAACAAAAACAAATTGCTCGGCCAACTGAGCTGTTAACAAATGTGCTTTCTTATGCCACCATGCAGTAAACAACACGTTCCGTTAGGGACCGAACGCGTAAGGGTGAAATGGGTGAAATAATGCAATATCTTCGCTTTTCTGCTTCATATTCTTATCGTTTATGCTGCCATCTAGGGGATAGATGTGTGAGTATCAATCATTTTAATATTTGAAAATTAAAAAAGTTAAATTCATGGTTTACCGTGGGAAAAAAAAAAAAAAAAAAAAGAAAGGAAAAAAAAAAAGAAAAATAAGCTTTTTCATTTACATATTTACTTACATGATTATTTACATTATATACTACAATCTTATAAAGGAAAGAAAAAAAGAATATTATTTTTTGGCTACACTTGGTATAAATGGGTGCATAAACAAAGTTTCAAAATCAGTAATATACGAATATGATAAAAATCAAATTGCCTATAATTGTTAGTAATAACAAAATTGTTCAAAGAGAAGAATAAGATAGCATTATTAAAAGTTTCTGAATAAATACATTGTGCATTCACATGAAATAGACTTAGGATATGTGAAAGCTATGGTTCATGCAATGAGTAATTTAAAATTGGACGAAAAAAATAACAAATTTTGAATGTTTTTGGGAATTGGTATTTGTTACATTTGGAGGCTCAAAAATTAATCCTCTGAACAAAAAAGTTCATGTAACCTCAACTGATGAAAGTATTCAGTCAACTTAACTAAAAATTATTTTATGCATGAATAAAAAAAAAATAAGTAGTTTTAGAATGATTTTCTTCCTATTCATTTACTTTTTACAATTAGCATTCATATGAATTAATGCCAGGTGAAAAATAACTAAATATAATAGAATAAAAGTTATTGATCTATTGTTGATAATCATATCTTTAAAAAATGGAAAGGGTGCTGAAAAATGTCAGGCAAATAAAAGTAAATAACGAAAATTTTTGAAAAAAAAATAAAAATAAAAAAACCATTTTTAAATTGGTTTACAACAAAATAATTGATGAACAGATTAGTTAAAAATATGAATTTCAGCTTTACATTAAATACATACAAAAGCACTCAAACATTATAGTCTGCAAGACGCTCATATGTGAAACATATTTTCTATATATTAAAATTCTATATGAAAATAGTTTAATTGCAATAATGATAAAGGTTAGAAATGACTACTTAACATCAGGGTTTGTGATTTTAATTCTTTTTCTAAATAAAAAATTTCGGATTATTTTAAGTTTTTTGAAAACATTTAGACATTAATTACTTTACATTTATAAGAATAATATATTTCCTACACAATAGATGAAAAAGCAATTTTTTAGCTATTTTTATTTCATGGCAGTAGCTATGTTTTATAATAGATATAAGTAGACGAGTTTTTACAAATAAGGCATGATTCTAGTTAAATTTAACGTTTAAAATAAGGAAAAAGAGGTTTACAGAATTTTTATTTTGATCTTTTAATGTAAGTACAGAAAGATAGTCCGAAGTAAGTTTCAATCATAAAATGTATGTACATTGTGCAATGTACATATTATGTTATCTACAATTTTTCTCCAGTCACTTCTCCCCCTTTTTCTGAGTTTTCAAGAAGAATTTTCTCTTTTTATAAAAAGAAAATTGTCACACATGATGATAGCAGTTTTACAATGACAATTAGACATGCTTGAAAACAAAATTTGATTATCAACCACTAGGTTTCAAGTCTAGCTGCTTTGTCCCCCCCTCCCCCCCCCCCTATTACCACCAATCCTTCAACTATACTTCTAGGAAACAGAGGTATCCCTATTTCCTAGAATTATAACTTTCATACTTTTTTAAGATAAATTCTTAAAATTTGACAGTTTTCTATGATTATTAGCTTAGAGTCGACAAAAGTTCTGAAATAAATTGAATTGGGGTAAATAAGGCAATTGTTAGTTAATTAATGAATTAATACTTAAATGATTGAATAAGTATGCTAATTGAACTATTTCACTTTGCCCAGCGTACAGTTGACTAAGTTAAGAGAACTTTTAAAATAAAAATTAGTTTAATTTTAAAGAAAATCAATGCTGCACCAAAGAATTAGTAGGTCTCAATCAATATATAAAATGCTAATAACAAAAACCTTATCATTTTATCATAACAAAAATAGTTCTTGACTTACAACAAAATATTAAAATTTGAGTACCATTTTTTGAAAATTCCTTATTGTTATTATTTTTTAACTCAACGGGTACGTATTTTGGTATCGTATTCAAGCTTTCGATTTTGTTAATACTTACTGTTAACTGCTTCACAATCTTACATAATGTTAAGCAGTCTTTGTTGATTTAAATTATGATTACAATCATGATTTGAATCAAATGATTAAAAAAAAGATATTTGATTTGAATCAAAAGATTGTTTTAACAAAATCATCGATTAAATTCCGTTGATTTTATTTTTATAAATAAAATTTGAATTTTGGAATATATTGCTCGAAATTTAACTATACTGCATTATACCATTATACAAATTTAACTTCAAGTGGCTAAACTACATAAATCACTCTTTATGTGTATGTGTAACAGATTTTCAGACTCTTGCAATATTGCTTTTATT
This sequence comes from Uloborus diversus, assembly GCF_026930045.1. NCBI lineage: Eukaryota > Metazoa > Arthropoda > Arachnida > Araneae > Uloboridae > Uloborus > Uloborus diversus. The sequence continues at coordinate 40,896,219 of NC_072733.1, read as the reverse complement.
CCAAAATTACAGTTCAGAAAAAAAAAAATATATATATACATATATATAAAATTTTGCATTTTTCCTTATATACAGGAGCGGACCAAGAGGGCGCCAACCTTGACTCTCAAAGGTCGCAAAAAAAGAAAAAAAAAAGATATATAATTAAAAATAAATAAAATTAAATGAATAAAAAACCGAAGGCGCAAAAAAAAAAAGAAAGAAAGAAAGAAATAAAATAAATAAATAAATAAAACACCCTAAAGGTAAGAAAAAAAAACGATGGCACCCACAGAAAATTAACAAAAAACTTTTTTAAATTAATATTAATAAATAAAAACATCGAAGGCGAAAAAAAAAAAAAAAAAAAAGCCGACGACGACACAGAGTTTGTAAGCGCGTAAATAATTTAATAAATAAATAAACTTAAACATACAGGTTTGAGGCCGCATAGGGAAAAAACAAGGCGCACACGCTCGAGGGTGCAAAAGAGAAACTGGAGGATTTCAGGTTCAAAGGTACAATACAAAAAAAGACCGCACAGGTGCGTAAGGTACAAAAAAGAAAAAAAGACAATCAGGTTCAAGGTCGCAGAAAAATTTAAAAAATAAAACAAAGTTAAAGTTTTAAAGGGAAAAAAAAAACCTAAAGCGCGACGCGTTTGAGGGCGCAAAGAGAAACAAAGACAGACAGGTTTGAGGGAGAATAAACAATTAAAGGCGAAGGTGCACACGTTCGGGAGCACAATTAAAATAGAATAAAAAAGGTAAATTTTTGAGGGCGCAAAAAAAAAAAAAAAAAAAAGGTACACGAAGGCACAAAAAAAGATGAAGGCGCACAGCCTTGAAAGCGCAAAAACAAAACAAAGGGGGAAAAAAAAGAAGCCGTTCATATTCAAGGACGCAAAAAAATGAGAGATAGGTAAAAACAAAGTCTCACAAGTTTGAGCAAGTAAAAAAAAAAAAAAAAAAACGAAAGCGCACTGAGGGCGTTCGAAGGTGCATCCGAAGGCCGATGGGCCAGTTCGCCCCTGCTTATACGCCATGACTAATATATTTAAGAAAAGTAATTGTTTAACATATTATTTTACACTAAAATTGTACATGATGATGGAAACCTTATCATTAAGCAGGGGTGCCCACCTAGGGGGAGGGGGGGGGGGGGTTAGAGGTATTTTCCTCAATTTTGGGGGCTCTTGATCTGGGGGTCTTAGTAACAGTTAGGGGGTGCTCTTGCCCTTAAGGGGGGACACCCCTGATTAAACAAGGCATAAAACAAAATCACATCTTATCTGAACATTATAACGTATTTATAAATCTTAAGAATTTATTCAATATTTAGAGAACTTATCCTAATTTTAAGAGTGAGCTGAGAGTGAGCTGGCTGAAACTAAGCTCTTAGAAAATTGCCAAATTTTTATGAATTTTTCTTCTAAAAAGTATGAAATAATAGAAACTAGTGGTATCACTGTTTCCTAGAAGTATAGTTGGTGGTAGTAACTGGGGGGGGGGGGGGAGGCAGAGCAGCTAGAGTTGAAACCTAGTGGTTGAAAATCAACATTTGTATTCAAGGATTTCTAATTGTCATTGTAATACTTCTATCATCATGTATCATGTGTGACAGTTTTCCTTTTAAAGAAAATGAGAAAATTCTGTTTGAAAACTGCTTAAAAAAGGGGGGAGAAGGGACTGGAGAAAAATTGTAAATTACTATGCACTATACAGACATTTTATGATAGAAATTTACTATGGACTATGCCTCTGGACTTGTACTAAAAAATCAAAATAAAAATTCTATGAACCTTGTTTTTAATTTTAAATGCTAAATTTAATTTAAATCATTCATTATTTGAAAAACTCTCTCGGGTCTACTTATACTTATTATTCAAACATAGCTACTGCCACGAAATGAAAATAGCTAAAAAGTTGCTTTTTCATCTATTGTGTGGGAAATATATTATGTTTATAAATGTAAAGCAATTATCTACAAAATTTTGAAGATTTTAAAACAATCTGAATACAAAATCCGAATTACGTGATTGAAAAAAAAAAAAAAAAAAAAAAAAAAGAAAAATCAAACCCTGATGTTAAGTAGTCCTTTCTAACCTTTATCATTATTATTACAATTAAACAATTTTCATATAGAATTTTAAGATAGAAAATATGTTTCACACAAAAGCGTCTTGCAGACTAAAATATTTGAATACTTTTGTCTGTATTTAATGTAAAACTGAAATTCATATTTTTAACTAATATGTTCATCAATTAATTTGTTGTGGACAAATTTGAAAATGATTTTTTTTTTTTTTTCAAAAAATTTTATTGATCACTTTTGATTAACTAACATTTTTCAGCACCCATTTCTTTTTTTAAAGATATGATTATCAACAAACTAGTTTAATAACTTTTATTGTATTGTACTTAGTTGTTTTCCACCTAGCATTAATTCATATGAATGCTAATTGTAAAAAGTAAATGAATAGGAAGAAAATAATTAGCTTAATATTTTTTTTCTTTATTTCTAAAATATTTTTAGCAAAGTTGACTGAATACTTTCATCAGTTGAGGTTACATTAACTTTTTTGGTCAAAGGATAGGTTTGGACTGGAGGCTTAATTTTACATCCTCCAAATGTAACAAATACGAATTCCGAAGAACGTTCAATATTTGTTATTTTTTTTTCGTTTAATTTTAATTTACTTCTTTCATGAATCGTAGCTCTCATATATCCTTAGTCTATTTCATGTGAATGCGCAATGTATTTATTCAGAATAACCCAAATGAAAAAAAAAAAAAGTTTAATAATGCTACCGTATTCTTTTCTCTTTGAATAATTGTATTATTACTAGCAATTATAAGCAGTTTGAATTTTATCATGTTTATATATTACTGAATTTGAAAATTTATTTATTCACCCATTTATACCAAGTGCAATCAAAAATAATACATTCTTCTTCTCTTTCCTTTATAAGATTGCACTACCTAATGATAAATAATTATGAATGTAAATGAAAAAGTCTATTTTGCATTTTCTCCACCGTAAACAGTAAATTTAACGTTTTTAATTTTTCAAATATTTATATTTTTGCTAATTATAAAGAATAAATGAATACGAAAAAAAAGAGAACCTCCATTAAGAGAGCTTTGCAATTGCAACCTTGTTTTTATAATTATTAAAGAATGATATTCACACACATTTTCAACTGCCACCAGATGGCAGTATGAACTGGCGATAAGAAAATCAAGTAGAAAAGCGAAGATATTGCATTATTTCACCCTGACGCTTTCGGTCCCTAACCGAACATGTCTACATGTTTACTTTACTTTACTTTAAATTCTCTTACGATGAAAATATAATGAAAGCTCTGGATCTTTAGTCTTTCCTTCGCATCACTTACTTCTAGAGATGCAAAAAACCCTCAGTTTTGGAGCTACGGGAATAAACCCGGAACTTTGGGGAATATTGGAAATTAAACAAACTCCATGTTTTTCCACAATTGAATCTGGGCCTAATATGTACTTTTTTTCAGATGATATCATTGCTAAAAAATCTTTTATGTTCTCAGTATAAAATGTGCCATTTAAAATTCAAATCTAATTAAAACTAAAAATATGCTTCTTGAATTTTTCTTTCTTTTTTTTTTTTGAAAAAAATTCAAATTATTGTTTGAGGCCCAAAAATAATTGCGTAAGCAACCCTTGCTTACGTGGAATGATATGTCTTATCTCAGTGAAAATATTAGAGAATGTTAATTATACAAATAAATCATTTTATGGTTAACTAGCCGCCTGCGGCGACCAGCTGGTCCGCCTTTTTACGCCAATGTGCCACCTTCGGCGGCCATAATTGTGTATCAATTATATAAAATTGTTTTGCTTTTTATAAAAGCTATCCCTGATCACTCCTCTTTCTTTTTTTTTATTTTTCGAATTGAAACGATTTTATTTTCTTTGATGATGGAATGTTATTTTTCATGTATCGATTTGTTTCATTTTGCTCTGCGTCAACTTCTGCATTAAAAACAGTTATTGAAATCAACAATCCAGATTTAAATTTTCAGTAATTTTAAAGAATTAAAGTTTAAAATAAAATGAAGTGGCTTTGAATTATTTGAATCTCCAGTGAGCAAAAATTCATGAACAAAATTAATAATAAATAAATAAAATACTTTAGGAAAAAAAAAAAAAGAAAAACAACAACAAAATAATAGGAAGAAACGTGTTGAAGAAATAATAAATTCACAAAAATTTAAATTTAAAATCGTATTTCTATTTAATTTCAAATCATATTAAAAAAAAATACAAAATGTGAAAGTAGTTACAATATCGATTAATATAGTTTTCATTTTTAATTTGTATTACTTTGTTCTGCTCAAACTTCTGCGTCCAAAACCCGCCCCCCCCCACCCTTCATACGAACAGAGAAATTAAGCTGGTTGTAACTTCAATGGACAATGTATGAACGTATTTGTAATTTAATTATTAATGAATAAAACAAACTGAATTATGTAGGTAGTAAATATTAAAAAACTAGTAAGTGAAACCTTTTTTTTTCATTTATTAAGCGGTAGTTTTTCAAAAACAATTTTTGAAAAGTGGAATAATGTTAAAAAGCTAAATTATACTTATCTGTAAAATGTCACTACACAAGATACATAACAAGCAATCAAAAATTTATTCAGTACGCATTTAAATCATTCTGAAAACATGTATAAGCATTCAAAAGCACACAAATACTGAATATTTATTAACCTAACACATTAAGGTAAACACACTAGTAGTGGCCACAGTTAAGCATATATCGTGGTATTTATTTAAACTTTGGGTCTACAATATTATTTCCAATTTCAAAACTCAATGAGCGTATTATAGCTCAACTTTCCTTAATCGTTCCATTTTCTAAAAATGCCAGAATTCCAATTTTTTATCCACTTTTTCCCAAACTTCAAATTTAATCCATTAGTTTCCACTTCAAAATCTGAAATGTTCAGTAGTATCCACATGCATGAGTCAGTAATGGCCATCTGACATCCTTTCCCTGGAATTTACATTACTTACTTTAAATTCAAGTATCTGATGAATAAAATTGATTCAGTATGATAGTTACATAAGGTACCACTATATTAATCATATTTTTGTTGTACATTTCTTTCTTCAAGGTACATAAGTACTTAGGACAAAATTAAAAGATTTTAGTAGAAAATTTGTATTTGTATTTTTTGTAAGCTAATGTAAAATATAAAGAAAAAGAAAATGTGTATACTAACACGAGTATATACATATAAACTTTGGTAAGTATAAACTGAATGTCACTATCACTTAAAAATCATTCGCAATAAAATAGTAAGGTAAGCACACAATTCAATGTATTTCTAGGACATTTTGCTTCTTACAACTTACCAGTGCACATCAATGGATATAAGAAATTGGGTGCATAAGTTTTCAATACGAGGCAGGGTGCACCAGGAGGGCAGGGGTAAAAAAGTCAGGGTGTCCGCGCACCAGCAAAGTCATGGATTTCGGCTATGATCGCAAATGGTCATGGAAAGTTATGATTTTCGGCAAACAATGCCTAAAAATCATGGAAATTAATAATTGGTTGTGTATTTTGAGTTCAAGAACATGTATATTTATCTAATTCTACATATTAGATTAAACATACGCATCTTGGCCACTTTTCACGCTATTACACGTCGATCTCAATTTTTCACACATTTTGAAATCCAATTGCATCCGTTTCATTAATACTCGCTCGTTTTTCTTTTCTATGTGATTTTACCATCTGGACATTTATAATAATAATTATGTATTTATCATTATTTATAACAATCTTTTAATGTCTTATTGTGTAGTTGAGGACTTTTAGACTTCTAGTTTTGCCAATCTCATTCAATGCGAAAATTCTAAGTCATCCATGTTGATTCAAAAGACTCATAAAAATGATCATTAATTATCAGCTGTATCTTAGAGTTTAGAAAATAAAATTGATCTGAAGAATTAATTACGGAAGTTTTGGACATCGACAAAATACAGAAATCAAGGAATTTTCAAAGGTAAAATTTTTTTAAAAAGTTCGTAAATGTTACACATTTCACAAATTTGGAAATTTTACAATATTTGTAACCTATCCTAAACCTTTGGCGGTAAATATCTGGAATATCAGGTAATGTATGGTAAATTATTTTTTTATGTTCTTTAATTTAATATTTTTTTCTGATTATTTATGTTATTTATTGTAAACATAATTTTAGTAACTATAATAAGTTATTGCTAGTCACAGCAGTGGCGGATCATGGGAATGTGAGGCCCCAGGTGCAACCTGATCCGGGGGCCCTCTACTGACACAACAAAAATGATATAGTTTGCTAATACACTCCTGTTTGTAAAAATTACAACACCACGAAGGACTTACTCGAATGAGCTGAAAATTGCAGGAAATGTAAAGTAGGGCATGATATGCAAATGATTAGAATTGCAGATCGGTAGCGCATGCGTATGCTGAGGAGCGCCCTTCTGAACGGCGGATCGAACCGAATATAAAAAGACTGCTGTAGCGAGGCGTGTATGATTATCGGTGGTTATATGCTAGAGTAAACGTTAACTGAATCCTTACTATGCCTTTTCGACGAAAGAAAGAGAAATTTGAGCAAATGTCGGAGTTTGAACGGGGCAGAATCGTCGGCATTCGTGAAATTGGATTGTCTTATCGTGCAGTAGTTGCTCGTGTGCAGCGTAACAGCAGCACAATCATGCGTGTTTGGAAGCAGCGGACGGACGAGGGTCGGACAGCTTGGAAATCCGGGAGTGGACCCTGAAATGTGACGTCAGCTCGCGATGACAGACGCCTGGTGCGTATGGCACTGACGGCTCGCACAGCTTCTTCTAGACAATTGGCAGCACAGTGGTCAACAGCTACAGGTCTTTCATTGTGTGCTTCATCAATTCGGAGACGTCTGCTGCAGCGTGGGCTGCGCGCAAGGATTCCTTTATACAGGATTCCTCTCACGCAAAACCATCGCCGCCTACGGGTACAATGGGCCAATGTGCATAGGAGCTGGCGTGCTGATTGGCAGCAAGTCGTCTTTTCTGACGAATCCCGCTTCAGTTTGTGGCACCATGATGGCCAAATGTGTGTCAGGCGCTATGCCGGTGAACGGCGCATTCCGGAGTGCATTATCGAACGCCACAGTGAACGAACACCCGGAGTTATGGTCTGGGATTCCATAATAGCATATCATGGACGATAGCAATTGCTACGAATTGTGGCCAATTTGAACAGTACCCGATACATAATCGAAGTTTTACAGCCCCAAGCTATTCCTTTCCTGCAAGGATTGCCAGGGGCTGTATTACAGCAGGATAATGCTCGTCCACACGTCGCCAGGACTGTCAAATCCTACCTTGATTCGCAGCAGGTACAGCTTCTTCCTTGGCTTGCATATTCCCTGGATATTTCACCGATTGAAAATGTGTGGGATTTCGTTGGGCGGCCTCGTGATCCTCGTCCTGTTGCTTCGGCAGACGAACTTGGTTGCGCATACAAATAATATGGAATACTCTTCCGCAGGAAGATATTCAAACTTTATTTCATTCCATGCCGAGTCGTGTAGCAGCTCTGATTACGGCGCGTGGCCACAACAAAATACTAATTTCTATCCCTTTTTATTGTTTGCTTGGTTTGAAAATGTAATCATTTATTTGTACCATTACCACTCAACTGTGTATTAAATTTCATTCAACTATGATGCTTCGTTCATGATGTTGCAATTTTAACAAACAGAAATGTATAAATAATGCAGAAAATCATAACTTTTTTTTATTCTTTGAATCAACAAGATTTGAGGGAAAGCAGGTAGTTATATTCTTATTTAAAAAGGGAAAAAGCGACATTTCTGACCAGAAAAAAAGCAAAACATTAGTGAAAAAATTTCAAGCTCCAATCTTTGGCATCTAGCAAAATCCCAGCTTTTTTACTGTTTTTCAATGCAAGTGTAATTTAGTGGCGCAACTAGAAAAAAAAATTTAAGGGGAGAGGAGGCAATAGACCAAAAAAAAAAAAAAAAAAAAGGGAAAGAAAAAAAAACCTCTGATTTGATAGGGAAGGTAAGGAAAGAAGGGTCCGAGGGATCTCCCCCAGAATTTTTTTTTAAACATGTAGCATTCAAAGCGCAATTTAAGACTTTCTTTGCTGATGTTAAAGGACAAAAAGGCGCAGGGCAGGGGTCTTCAAAAATAATAGTTTCAAGATAAATTGGTAATACTGTAAAAGCATTACTTTTCGCGAGTCGTAATTTTCACGAAAATAAATATGTTAGCGACTTCGTCTTGTTTTAAAGAAGAACACTTAGCAACTTTTAATAAGTTTACTATTCATTTTGTTTTATTTTATTTTATTTTATTTTTACATTTTTAAAACAGTTTTAAAAAAATAAAGATTAAAAGTTGTGGTGCGGCGGGGAGGAGTTCTAACTAATCTACAGGCTCATGCCACCTCATTTCAAGCATACTCCAGAGCATTTTTTAAGGAATTTTCACTAGGCGACATAAGTTTAAAATAATTAAATGTCTAACTGTTGCTATATCCAGTGGCGGATACAGCCGGCGGGCAACCGGGCATTTGCCCGGTGGGCCGGTCATGCTTCGGGCCGATCAACTAACAGCAAAGTCTTTCGGGCCTGTCTACTAACAGCAAAATGTAAATTTTGCGCTCATGTATTTAGAATAACGCAAATTCGCAAAACACAGCCTCAGCTCCTCTTTACGCATGGGCTAAAGCTTGCGCGTGGAGGGAGGCAGGACCGTCACCAAGAGGGGGGTGGGGGGATTTCTGAAATGGGGCTGCCTAGGGCCTGATTACCACACAGGCTGACTAGGCCTAGGCCTGGGGCACCATGTTCCTAAGGGGCCCCAGATTTATGCAAAGCATGCAACGATATGAAAAATACAGGTACATTTTTTAAAAAATAAAAAATATGACTTATTAATTAAAAAAAAACTTCGTTAAAGGGGAATTTTTAATCATTCTGCCAGTAACGAATTTACTTGGTCACGATTATGAGGGGGCCCAAAGGGGATTCATAAATGCACATAAGTGATTTATACATAGTTGTGTGATTAGACAAAGAGGCCTCCAAAAGTACATTCGTGCTTTAAAAATGTATATGAAACACTGCAGTCTTCAGGGGGCCTGCAAATTAATTTGGGCCTAGGGCCTCACTTTTAGCTAGTCGGGCACTGGAGCTGCCAATATATTTTCAGTGGTATAATAGAAAATAAATGAATAAATTAAAAAAAAAAAAAAAAAAAAAAAGGGAAACCTTAGCGGCCGTAAAAAATTTAAATACTTTTGGTCTTTTTGACGCTTTTATTTATAAATGACAATTCACAATTGCTATAAAATGCAACTTACAATAAGGGCCGACATGAGGTCATGTCAGCTTAGTTGGAGAATAGGGCGCCCGGCTCGGAATTGAACTCGCGCAGAGGGTAAAATATTCTAATGGTGAAAGGTGTAGAGGAGGCCTGTGAAAAAATTGACCTATGTAATTTTTCCCCACATCCGCTTTTGCTCTCGGCGACTCTGTTTATAACAATTGGAATTAAAGTGACAAAACATTTTTCCGTAATATTATTTAAAAAAAGGCAATCTTAAAATACCATTGAGGAGCATGAAAGACTCTACATTATTAAGATTATTAAATCAAAGGCCAAAAACCGTCGAAATGCGAGTTTCAAACATTTTTTGACGAAACATAAAGTATTCTGTACGCTGTACAAGCTCACGGTTTCGGTCCCCTCAGTTTTAAGAAAATAAGTTGATAAAAATCAATTTCGAAAGAATTCCGGTGGTCCCCAGAGCCTCCCCTCCCTCCTAATATCATCGAAGATCGTGTGAAATTTAAATTTTTGGCTTTAATTTTGAATAACTTCATAAGAGAACAGCCGAATCTACTCCCGCCATAACATGGAATTCCAGTTTCGAAAATTTGCTGGAGGAAAGTACTGCTCGAATCTCTCTCATTTTTTTTTAACATTCCCAAAGATGGTCTAAAACTGTATAACAGTAAATTCACAGTGTGTAAATTAACAGTAATAAAAATTTTCTGGGAAAGTGCCCCTTCCCCTCCTCTCTTTCGGCATCATCAATGAAGAACGTTTTAAATTTCGTTTTTAGCGCTTCAATTTCGAAAATTTTCCGGAAACTCTTTTTACTAACATCACTGAAGGTCAGCTAAAATTTCGTTTTTGGAACTTAATTTTCGAGTAACTGACGGTGCCCTAGTCTTTACCAAAAAAGGCTTTTTAAGACTTCAATCTAAAAATTTTCTGGTGGATGACCTCGGAATCTATCTCGACTTAAAATCACCAAAGATCTTCTTAAACTGCGTTTTCAGAGCTAATATATATATTTTTTAAATTTCAGAGGAGAGCCTCCGAAACCGTTCTTCATACCATGTACTCGAAGATAATTTAAAATTCTGCTTTTTTTTGGATTTCTACTTCTGAAAAATTGCTGCAGGAGAAACCCTGAACCTACGCTCTCGTAACATCACCAAATACTGTCTAAAATTGAGTTTTTAAGACTACAATTTCGAAAATTTTCCGTGGGAGAGACCCCCGGACCTCCTTATTTCAGACTCAATGTTAATCTTTCCATTAAGTTTATATTGCTAATACTTTAATGACTCCCAGAAGCCAGAAAGCTAAGTCCTCTCTCTCTCTCTTTGTATTGGTACATGTGTTTGAAAAAAAATTAAGGGACTGCTAAACACGTACCCGACCCCTCCCACCAGGTTTTTGACCTAACATCGAGTCTGGGGGTCGTCAGGGTATGGCAGTATAAAAAAAGGGAATGTTTATGACAGGGCCCAGTAATGTATGTTTGTGTCGACATACCCATCACGTTCTAAGACGGCCCTAGTCTTTAACCCGTGAACATCGCTAGATCAGTTTCATATAACAGGGCAATTAAGTTACTTGATATGACTGCAAAAAAGGAAATGCTAGCCAAGCAGTGTTATCATTACGGAAATATTCAATCAAGTTCCGGGCATTATAAAAATACTTAAATGGACAATTACAATCACAATTTCTCCTCAAAATAAGGTTTAGCTAATACTGTATCAATTTGTTCACCATTAAAGCACAGAAGTATTCCTATCTGTTAAATTTGGTTTAAATAAATCATATTTAGTTGTTAAGAATATTTTCCTCATATTTAAGTGACATCCCAATCCTTAGGTAAAATTTAATATCTATAAGAGCTATGGGGCCGCTACATCTCCTAATGCCAGGGCCGATTTTTTCAACCAATCCGCCACTGGCTATATCTATCTTTTTATATCCGTCGTGAGATCAAAAACGTAGGGGACGTATGGAACTGGCGGCTCTTTAATTATTTCAAGCGAATCTTAAATGCATACAAAGAGAATAGGTTCAGCTTCTGGTTTATGAGTAGACCTTTAATAGATCTAAATATTGACAAAAAGAACCTGATTGTAAGTAGTCGAGCTCGCTTATTAGATTACCGGGAAAAGAGAATATCTTGCTTTATAATATTAACTCCGAAATAAGGGGGTTCGGGGGTTTCTCCCCCGGAAAATTTTCAAATTTGTAGTCTTAAAAACGCATTTTAGACGATCTATGGTAATGTTAGGGGAGAAGTGGCTTGGTGGCGCTCCCCTGTCTAAGGAGAGATTTCAATGCCCTTCTCAGAAAAATTTTCTCATTTGTAATCTTTAAAAACGCAAATATTATCTCAAATTATGTAAAGAAGAGGGAGGTTCGGAGGTTCTCCGGCGGAATTTTTTCGCAATTGTAGTGCTAAAAACGCAGGTTAATATCATATTTTCATGATATTACGTGAAGGAAAGACTCGAAGCCCCACACCAGGAAATTTTTTAAACTTGCTGCCTTAAAAATGCATTCTAATTATCTTTGGTAATGGTAGGGGAGAAGAGGTTTGGAGAGCTCCCTCAGAAATTGTTTGAAATTGTAACTCTGAAAATGCTGTTTTAAACGATCTATGGAGATTTAAGAGGAGGAGAGATCGAAAGACCTCCCATCCCAGAAGATTTCCCATATCAGGAAAATTTTCTAATTTGTAAACTTAAAATCGCATTCTAGACAATCTTTGGTAAGATTAGGGATATAGATAAATAAAAAGAACACAAAACACACTGCAAATTTTGAACAAAAGCAGTTTTGTTTAAAGCTAAAGAAGTAATGCTGGAGACAGATGCCCAGAGTGGCAGAATACATTTAACTCACTGGTTTTGAACTCAAAGGAACGTACTATCGCGATTAGTTCACTAATTTTTCCTTGATGGAATCAATATTTTTTTTTTTAATGTGTAGTTAAAATGAAAGAAATCATATGGCAGTTTCTTGTAAAAACCATGATTATTAACGGAAACGGCATGTCTCAACAAAATCTAACCAAATGTGTCGTGAGTGTTACCTAGTAAACAAGTTCTAAAATTCAATTCAAAAAAACAAAAGTGAAAATATGATACTTGGTAACACTCATGACGATGAATATTGTGCATTTTTATTTAAAAAATATTATTTTTTTTATGTGATTCAAGGGACAAATTAATTCCTAAAATGTATGATTTTTGTAAAAATAAACACTTAAATACTTCGTAGAAATACTGTCATGTTGTCCAGTAACACTCATGACCTTGAAGGCGAAAAGTTTACTTTTAAAGTAAAATATCTCTAGGTGTATGAAATACTAAGCTCAAATGAGGCAGTGAGAAGCAAAAGCATGCAAGTGGACATTTTCAAGTTTCGAGTAAAGCGCGTATAAAGATTACGTCCTAGGTAGGCTTTCATTGGATTTTTTTTCTAAATCATGCTATACAGCAATACCTACCAGTGCTACTAATACCATCTCTTGCTCCAAGACAGAAAAGGGGTTTACCTACCATTTGCACTGGTTATCTCCAAATTTTTAATTTTGCCACTTGCATCCCTTTGCTTCTCACTGCCTCAAACATGATTGTACCCTTAAAAATAAACTATTACAAGACATTTTTCCCGAAATAAATAAAACAGTTGATGATATTTATGCTTGAAATTTTCAAATTTTGTTTAGGCAAAAGTTTGGAAAATGACCCTGGTGATTTATTTTTGCATAACCAAGAACAGACGCATCATATATGCACATTTGAAACGAAATAGATGTGCTTGTTACAAATAATAACATAGAACAATTAGTATTTTTTAAATATGTTGAGTCGTGATGCAAACGAACGTTTGGCTAGCATTTACCACTTTCTAGAAGACAAACACATGCATGGCCGGATCCATCTTTTAGTTTCAGAGGGATCATATCCTCATATATATAATAGCAAATGATCGAGTAACCTGCATGTTTCAACAATGAAACTTGCGTCACGGCATGATAATATGTTTTGGTAATGTTTAACATGCAGGGAAAGGCTATTGTGACAAGGCTGAACTCGATTCGGTAACTTAACAGTTTTACTGGTAAGACTGTGTCATTTCAGGGGAATAAAAAAAAAGAAAAAAATGGTCAACAATGAACGCTACCTGCTGGAGTTTTGGGGTAATTCACTTGAGTTACGGTTACAATTTTAAGTATCAAAATATCACCAAACAGGCAATGACTTCGTTCAAATGTAGAAGCAATTTTCACCCGTCATACCTTGACGGGCGATTTTCTAGTGAGTAAATAATATTCATGAACTTAGAGAAGTAGATTTATATTGACCAGACGGAATATTAAAAATATAAACAAATAAATAAATAAAACATTTAAAAATAAATGCATGAAAACTTCGTTGTGAAACATCGAATGTAAATATGTATGTGTGTGTGGGGGGGGGGGGCATTCAATTTACCGGACCCCCTTCAAAAGATTTTTCTGTATCCGCCCCTATGGATGAATGTGGGAGGTTGAGGGGGGGGGGGGGGAGTGCGAACTAAACCATATGAACCAGTATTGTTGACCCGCTTCATCTCCAAAAACTTGCAATGTGGCCTATGAGTAAAAAAGGTTGAAAACCCCCGCTCTAAACCATATCCCGGCATTCTTATTTATTCAGATATATATTAAAACAAGAAGTGTATGTATTTGAATTAAATAACAAATTAAAATCAAAGCCTAATCATTTATTTCTCTTACCTTTTTGTGGAAGGAAAGAACAACGTTTCATGCTGAGTGGTGGCGAGAAAAAAAAAAAAAAAGCTGTCAAAGAAAACGCCTTTTGTTCGTAAACTCTTACTCTAAACTGCCCATTTTGTTTATAAGCCCTCAAGTTCCCGCTAAAAATCATCACACCCCGAGTGAATCACTCATTAGTCTGGAATTTACACCACTGAGTGTGCCCGATGTACAATGATGACTGGATGGCGACAACGATTAGCACCCCTCAACCCACAGGAGATGACATGTTTTCGTATCCAGTCAGGCGGTTTTAAACGAGTAGGAAAAAAAGAGAAAAACTGCTTTTGGTTGATTGCTGGAAAATGCCCGATGTAATTCTGTTGCTCAGGAGGAAAAAAAAAGAAAGGTTTGAAATCCCTTTACAAAAACGAGGAGTGGAACCATTGTTCAATTTTCCAATGTCTCCCAATAGTTTGATTTTGCATCTTCTAGGCGACAGAATTTTTTCACTACGCGACATTGGTGTCGCGTAGTACCTATGTTAAAAAATGCTCTGGCATACTCATGTTTAATTACTACTCACTAGACCAACGGTTCCCAACCTTTTTCCGTTTTTCCCCTTGCGAACCCCTTCCAAATTCCGAAATAAGTTGGCGAACCCTTTGGGTACTAGGGAATAAGTAACAAGCAAAAAAAAAAACAAAAAAAAAAAAAACAAAAAAAAAAAAAAAAAACCTGCACACACACACACTTTATAGAAAAAAGAAATTGGGAAGATATTTTTTTTTAGTTTGATGCTGCTCTTTAGTAAACAACAACAACGAAAACATGATTGCAAAATATAGAATTACAAATATTGCTACGAACCAAAATGATCGCTAAAAATGAATGCTAAACAAATTCACCAAAAAATAAATAGTGATTATTCTGTGTTGAGCTTCGATCAACTTAGTAAAAAAGATTTAAATGGAATTTTTGTGGAACAAAGAGGCTCAATGTTTGGCTGAAATTTTTCTGACACAAGGTGGCATTTATCTTTATCACTAAATCAGAAGTCAATTAAAGAATTATCTTTAAAATACCTTTCAGAGAGCTGCCTCTAATTAACTAAATGAACTTTTTTTCTTCCAGTAAAATGAGAAAAATCTCTAGGTTTAAGCCTTCTTGAAAAAGACTACGAGCACGAACCTAGCTGTTTGATAAGGATATACTGCGCGCATTAATCGTTTGATTGCTGAAGAATTTTCTTGTAATTATGATATAAGTGCGGAGTAAAATGCGTGTATTGAAAAATAATAGAAACGTCTGTTTTTCAATAAACGCATTTACTCTAATTTTTACACAAAAGGTTATTTTTAACAAAACAAATTTTTAAGATCACTTACTACAAGAGAAATTTTTTACACAAATTTTATAAATTCCTTATTTACATATAGCACAAATTAAGTTGCATGGTTAAAAACCGTTGCTTTTTTTTTTACTTCGTAAACCTCACACTGCCAGACTTTCACCCACGAAAATTTACTAACGTAATTAATTTTACATACTTCCTGTGGTATTTTTGGGTTGCTATCCATTCTTTCTCTTTTTCGAAAATAGAGATCGAAATAAATTGCAGTCCATACAGTGTGAAAATTATAGCAACAAACAACAGCGTAATCTCACTTCCATGCATTTTTGACTCAACGCACGAGAAGAGCGATAGCTCTTCATCGGACTCAAATAGTAAAGAAACTAAACATCAAAATATTTGAGACGCGCGCATATTTTCCATGTAATATTTTCATGAAGTTTAATCAACTATTCAAATCAAAAGCTTCTGAGGAAACAAATGCTTTCAGATTCTGTCACCTGAGGACATTGTATTCAAAAGTAGATCCTTTTTGGCATGGCTTCAGGACTATCATTCTCAATGAAGGCTCTAAAACCGGCGCTTTACAATGACAGACTAAATTCTTAAAATGTAAAATGTGTCATGCAGCAAGTATGAACAAGTATTACAAATAAAATATTTTCATGCTAAGAGTATCGAATGTGCGAGAGACAAATGAATAAAAAAGGAGCAAAATTTGCTTGAAACGGCTTGAACATGAGACTTCATCGGAAACAGGCATGTTAAAACTCCGCCATTACAATATTTTTTTCGCGAACCCCCTGAAAATCTCTCGCAAACCCATGGGGGTTCACCAAACCACCAGTTGGGAACCTCTGGACTACACCATCACCAGTAAAAGAACCCCATATTTAACTAAATAGAATATGAAAAATATCATTATTTCTTAAGTCAAATATTATTCAAAAATTCATAAAATATGATCCCATTGAGATCCCAACTTAAAACTTTGCACAAACGAAGATAAATTACAAAAAAATTTGAGATTAAAAAAAAACATGTTTTCTGAGAAATTTAAATTTCACTTTTAAAAAATGATTTTCTTAATAAAATTAGGCATGTTGCATATCATATTAAACAGCAACTCATGTACTTTAAAATCCTTTTTACCAAATCTTTCAATCTATATTTGGTGCTGAGTTATCGTCCATTTTATGTTCAAGCTTTCATGAAAAAAAGAGGGTTTTTCTAAAAATTAAAGCCTTATAAATAAAAAAATAAAAGAGATAAAAATATAAAAATGTGTACTTTTGATTACCTCAAAGAATACAATCGATGAGCTAAATTTCAAAGAAATACAAAAATGTGGGGGAAATTATTTTTCAAATTTTGGATTGCTTGACATGGAATGACCCTGCTCTCTTCTCAGAAATACGCTTTTTGAATATTTCCAGAGTAATTTCCTACATTTGATTTTTTTTGAGCAATTAGATTGCTTATTGTTCTCACTTGATGGTTTTGATGTTGCTATGATTTTATTTTCCCCCCGCCTCCCTCTGCAGCACCACCGTCCCGGCCCCTCCTGATGCTGTTCCTCTAGCGAAAACCGTCTCTAGGTTGCGTCCATACCCCACACGTATACATACACACACTTACACACACACACGCATACATACACCCACCTACACACACACACACACGCATACATATACACACCTACGTACACACTCATGCATGCACACAGACACAAACCCACGCGCATACATACACACACACTCATACATGCTCAACTACACACACACACACACACTCATGCCTGCACACAGACACAAACACACACGCGTACATACATATACCTATACACACACATAACCACACACTCATGCCTGCACACGGACACACACGTCTACATACACACACACACTCGTGATTGCGAAAAACATAATTAAACATAAATAAGAAGAACATAAATAAGAAATCAAAATTCAAATTATTATTATTATCATTATTATTATTATTATTATTATTATTTTTGCCTATTGCTTAGCATTTTTGGAAAAAGAAAAAACACTTAAAATTGGTGGTCTAAGTTTTACTCGGTATCAGCTTGACCAAAGCAACACCATGCATTACGTCAGCTCAAAAACGGGGAAAAAAGTTTCGAATATAAGCAACTTCTGTTACGTAAATTCATGTCTTCTAATCAAGGAAAACCGTATCTTGGTTAATATGATATACAAACACCCTATGCTACAGTTGAAAGCAAATTATAAAAATTTACTTCACTATTTTTTATGGATAACTAGCTAAGGAAAAAAACGGGTTTCCCTGCTTACATAGGGCAAATAGTTTATATTGAAAGCAGGAAAAATCCGGCATCGTAAAAAATGATGCGTAGGAGCAGTACATCAAAAAGAGATACGCTTCGGCTCTTTCAAAACGATTCTGTTTTTAAATTTATAACTAAACTACTAAGTAAAGCACAACAGAAAAAAAAAACAACCTGTGACTGCTCACCTAAATTCCAATGTTCTTTTGTTAGAAAACTAGAAAGAAACTAGAAAGAAGCTAAACATTGTGACAAGACAACAAGATAACTCTAAACTGAATTGGATTGAAATGCACGAGTATAAAGAGAGGAAAATGGCTGTCGCGGTCATTTTCCCAAGGTCAAAACCACCTGGTTTTTTCATACATTAGAATCCTGACGTGAAACTGGAGCAACGGTAATGCTTCTGCTTCCATATGAGTTAATCGTTACCGTGTCTCCGACAATTCGCCCTCTCCACCGTTTCGCCATCCAAATGATTGACAGGTGAAATCAAGTGAGGCATCATCACACTTCAGTGCTTTCCCTATAAAGTAGGAAGGGAAAAGTCGCAGGGATTATTTATCCCTATATCAGTGAGCTTAAAGAGATAGAACATATTCCTAAAAGTTTCAAGTATCCCTTGACCCCTCCCTAGCCCTTGTCACCTCGTGTGTGTTCATTTGCACATAGATTGAAGAGAGGTACGCATTAGGAAAATGGCGGTCAATTTCGTACGATCATAACGCGGAGGGAAACTAGCTTCGTTCCAAGGATATTTATATCGCATCGCTTACAGAAAAAAACGGAAAATCATACTGGAAAACTTGCGGTGGCTATACAGTCCGACTTTGATGCCATATTCCACATTTTTGGAAGTTATTAAATTAGTAATATTAAGAGACAGTAATATAGCCCAATTTTCCGGAAAAAACAACAACAAATCAGCTTTAGAGACCACGTCCAATAACTTATAAACTTCTTTTGACCCCCCCCTTTTTTTGGTGCTAAAGCCACCCTGCTTACATCTTCGGACATTTTCAAAAGCCAAATTTTTGTCACTTAGACGGAGACTGAAGGTTAGCACCTAAAAATTTTTTTAGTATAACGAAGGACACACATCGGTTGGATAACCAATTCCATAGTTTGCAAGGTACACTGATCACGCAACATTTTTAAGGTTTAAAAGTTAATGTTTTTTTTTTACATTTTTAAGGTTGGTTAATTCGCTTACATAGCGTACAGTGCATAAAAAACGACAAAACGTACAACTTCAAATTTAGCATTTTTATTAAATGCTAATGTTGATCCGGCGATATTCTAAGTGGACTGTAAGTTTTGTCTTCAGTGAAGACTAATTGCTTTTAGAAAAAAGACTTTATAAACTATTTACACATATTTACAACATGATTCCAGTAATCATTTCCAGCTAACCAATATAGCTGTTCAAAATTTAGGGAGGAATACCCTGTTGCAAAAGAAAGCTATGTTCCGTTGCGGGAGCTCTACAAAAACACAACCATAATCCGAGCAAGTCGGCGAACAAGCTAAAGCGCTTATCACACGATCCAACATGAGACAAGTCCAAGCAACGCTGAAGTTCGAGCTATCCTCTATACCAGCCAACACTGGCAGAGCTCAGACTTGTTTCTAAACCATGACGTCATCGTTACTACTGTGGGTTGCCGTAAAAGTTCGGATCGTCTGCTCTCAAAACAAATACTTGGTTTGCTAAAATAAGTTTTTATCTCTTCATGCGGGCTTTTTTTTTACTTGTTTCATCGCCGATAGTTTTAGTAAATTGTTTGAAAAAAAGGACTTTATTTTGATACATTTTTTTTTGTTCCGTATGCTATTTTTTTACTTCCTTCCTTTTTTCAATAAAAATCTTGTCATTGTTCACTTTCAAGTAAAAAAAGGTGCTAAATTTTAACTGCATAAAAATTGTCTTTTTTGTCTTCATTTGTTTGATTATTTTTCCCTATGCAGACTCAAAATAATGCCTTATGAAAAATGGCTTTTATAATTTAGTTCCATGATTTTTTTTCATCTCGTTTGTGCGCAGAAATGCAGAAGAAATTTATTGAATTTAAAATTTTCCTAAAAAAGTGCTATTAATGTAGGTTTAATTAACTAAAGACTAACAGCTGAAGTAAATTAATTTTATATCAATTTTATAATAACCAAAAGGCTTTTTTTCCTCCACAGAATACATTTAGAAATCTGCTGCCCCCTCCCCCCCCACACACATAACTTTTGAGTGAATAGTCAGATTTGAACAAACTTTCTGTTTGAAAAATTTCAGCGAGCACACCTTATTTCCAGATTTTACTTTTTGATTTGAAATATATTTTGTTCCATTTTTTACGCATCAAAGGAATGTAACATTAGCCTCTAAGGGAAAATTTAAGGCAAAGATAAATCCCTAACTTAAAGGTGAATTTGCTTCAAACAAACAGTTGGAAAAAGTTCTTGGTGATGAACATGTATATAGAAAAGGTATTTGTCAATTTAACTATTTTAAAAGTATTTTTTGAACAACTGAAAATTTTTTAACATTCAGAATGACAGAAAACATTATTTTTTATCACCTAAAAAAAATTAAGGGGGGGGGGATTTGTGCAGATTTTGAATACATTCTCAATTTTTGGTATCAAGGAATAGATAAAAAAGCTATCACTAAAATTGAAATGCCATATCTCGTAGACCTGAATATTGACACAAGAGATAAACATGACTGAACCAAAATGAAAGGAATATGAAATGCAAATGGTTTTACTAATGCTGCGGAATTGAAGGGAAATGCCTAGCTACCAATTCAGACTCCTGTACCATACAATTAATCGTAATCCGACTCCCCAGCTGTGGCAGAAATTCATTACTTCCATCTTTTTTTTTTTTTTTTTGTTTTACTTCATAAGTTAATTTATTATATTTTCCCTATTCAGATTAAAAATGTACATTATGAAAAATTGTTTGAATAATTTAGTTCTATGATTTTCTTTCTCTATGCATGTACAAAGAAATGCTAGAGAAAATTTTAGGGCCTCCAACTCCGACTCCTGCACCCCCAAAATTAGTCGTACTCCCACTCAGCAGCTTCGACAGAAATTCCTTATTTTCATCCCTTTTGTCTTACTTTATTGAGTACCGGTACTGGCACGGCTTTGCCAGTAGTAGAAAAATAAAAGGTGGTTTGGTTTGCCTGTATATTTACAAATAATGGATGATGAATTTCTCGCCAATTTGCTGTGTTCATTTGCTCTCAAATGTTACGGTTCCATGTTATGATAAATTGGAAATTTATTTGTCCAGGTTATGATAATTTCCTTGGTAAAATATTCTTAACATTGGAATAGTAAAAGAACAAAATGGAATTTTCGAAAAATTTCTTCGAGGTGCTCACCCCTATGCTACAAACTAATTCTGCTCCAAATTTCATAAAAATCAGCCGAGCGGTCTAGGCGCTATGCGCGTAACAGACATACAGAGATCCAGAGACAGACACAGACTTTCATCTTTATTATTAGTAAAAGATTATTTTTTCCCTATTCAGGTCAAAAATTTTATAAAATGAAAAAGTTTAAATTACTAATTCAATGATTTTCTTTCTCCATGCTTGTACACAGAATTTTTTGAAAACATTTTAGGTCCTCTGACTCCTGTATCCCAAAACTAGTTGTACTCCGACACAAGTACGTAGTGTTTTCAACTCTAATACTACCCTAATATTAATATCTGTACCTCAGGTCAGAACAACGTAAGTCATATAATGGTAACTTTAGAGGCGAGAGGAAAAACTTTTGTCTGCCGCATGCAAAAGATTGAACATGCGCTCAACACAGACACAAATGCCTACATACACACGAACTCCTACACACACAGCACTGCATATACAACACGCACACACATGCATACATACACATAAACACGCACCCACATGCATACATACACATAAACACGCACCCACATACATGCGCCTACACAAACACACACGCGCATTCATACACACACACGCTCGTGATTGCGAAAAACATAATTTGAATTCAAGATGCCAAAAATTCAAATTAATATAATTTTTTTTTAGAATTGCATTCACATGGCTCGATGCGGAATGAATAGGATTCTACGTACAATATAATAATGAACGAATTGAAAATCACAATTTTTGGACTTGCATCAGTCTGGCTCTGAGGTACAGGTATTATGGAAGAAGTATGGAAAGTGTTCACATATGCAGGAAGATGTTATATTCACAAGTACCCCATCTTATCTACCTTACAGCTGACTTTCAAAAGAAGTTGATTCAATTTAAAAAGTTATGTCATAAATTCACTTGCATGTTCATATAATGGTTTGCAACAGCTAAGTTTAGCTCCATAATTAGTTTAAAATATGTTTTTACAAGGAAAGGACATATTGGTAAAATTATATACAACACCCGCTAAAACAAAGATTATGTCACCAAGAGATAGGACTGGTACTGTCATATTTTGAGAATTTTAAATATTTTTTGCTTGAGGTTATCTTAGTAAAACATGCCATGTACACATGTGACCCATGTTCAAATGTGCCCCTTTTTCCCCTACATAGTCATAAAAAATGCAAATTAACATCTAAAATACATCATTAAGAGTTGTGCTAAAAATGTTTATTTTTTAAAAAAGAAATTAATAAACTCATAATTAAAAAATCAACTTTAAGAAATCTTACTGTGTTCAAAAAATTCAGGTAGAGTCTTAAAAAATGCAAATTATTATCTTAACTACTAAAGGCAAAACTTGATGAAGGAAACATGAAAAGTTATTACATCATCCCATTTAATTGAAAATTTTCCATCAAACCCCACTTCATACCGGATAATCCCCACATATATACCGGATAACCCCCATATCAATATCAGATTAACTACTGGATATCCTGCAAAAATCTGTCAGATATCCCGTACGGTGTGGGCTGGCTGGATCAGATACCGGATTGTTAAAAAAAAATATCCGGAAACCGAATAGTTCCCAAATAATTGGTGCAACATTGTTAACATATTCGCAAAGTAATGACATGAACAGCAAGTACACCAAATTGAATAACAATGTTTATTTTAAATATAAAAACTATAGCAAATGTTCCAATCATGCTTTACTCAGGTAAAGAACTATTCGTTAAAAAAATAGCATAAACTATAATAAAAGAACAGAATAAAAAAAATACTATGAAATCGTAATAAAAATTGGTAGAGGGAATACGTTTCTAGGTTTTTCAAAGTAATGATGCTTGGGTTCAAATCTTCATTTCTTCTTGGCTAAATGCAATGAATTCTCTTCAAATGGGAAAAACTTGGGGTTTTTTTTCCTTGAATTAAAACATAGCCATCACCAACTGAACTATTACAATTGTAAATGCCTCAGTGACTTGTGGTTTTCTTCAATTACTTTGGCACCGGAACTCAAAGGATGAAAAGATTAACCAGCAAGTTAACCAATATGACAGATAATTTAATTTATTTAACCTGTCAATATCGACAAACCAGCTAGCGTTTAATGGTAAGATTTCACTAAAAGGTCTTTCTCATATCCTTCTTCATTCATTTGCACAGATGAATGGCTGAAAGGGATCCTTGTAACTGAGAAGCAAAAATTATGTACAGCTCTCTTACAAAATGATTCAGAAACTCACTTTTAAATCATGATAAAGCAATAACATAGATTAATTTTATTTTTTTTTTAACACTAAAAGCAAGACAAAATGATAATTATTTGCAAGCAGGATTAATACTGATTTATTAGCACTGCAAAATGAAAAGTTGTTTTTGAATCTTATGAAATTAATAATTTCTCACTATTCTAGAACACCTCAAAAACTATTTTACAAACATTTAATATAAAAATTATGTATCAAGCATCAGCCTACTTTTTATATGATACTGTTTTATATAAACAGTTTTACATTTCGCACATACGCACTAT
The DNA here is from genome assembly GCF_026930045.1 of Uloborus diversus. NCBI lineage: Eukaryota > Metazoa > Arthropoda > Arachnida > Araneae > Uloboridae > Uloborus > Uloborus diversus. The sequence continues at coordinate 40,872,503 of NC_072733.1, read as the reverse complement.
GAGAAATAATACGGCAAATAATCAAATTAAGATTGTTATTTTTTCCAGTAATTTGACAAGGATTCAGTAAAATGTAAACAATCATTTGGCGTCGATATGTACCGGTACTGTCGCCAATGTACCTTTAACCAAAACTACGAATTAATGTAAGAATTAGCCAAATTTACAGGCGAAATTTCAGCACGAACAACAATAAAACTAAAGGTATCACAGCATTTAAGATTTCTTTTTCACGCACTATATCAAACAAATAAATAAACATCGAAAAGGATATCTTTACCGTATGCAAGGAGTATGCATGCTTTCGGCAATCGCTGATTAATCAATTCCTTGAAAATACTCCCTCATTAACCAAATTCTATAAATCTTCATGCAATACAAGGGACTTTTAACATCCCATAGACATTTTTTCTCGCTAATAAAGTCCATTATTTAATAAATTTCTTAATCTTCTACTGGGAATTCAAGCAGGCAGCCATGTTGGATTTGCCCGTGCACTCAGATGCTTTCCTATTGGTCGAAAGACCAACTCTACCCAACTTTATTGCTCGGAAGCTATAATCTTGGACTAAAGGCGGACAATAGAAATGATGACGTCGCTCTTGGCCGAAGCACCTGAGGTATATTGGACTAGTCCGGTATTGGAGTGAATCGGGTGAAAAGTTGCATCGTGTGATAAGCGCTTAAAACCAAAAACAGAGCTAGGCGCGCATGCTGCGTTGAGTTGTTCTTCGGAGGCTCGCAAACGATTTCTAGAGTCCGTTAAACAATCAAGGCTTGTCTGTAGCGTAATGACGCAACATACCGGCCCCCGTTGAGATGTCTCAACATGCTATGAGATTACAATCTGGACTAAATATATAAACTAAGATAAATTCAAGTATGCAAAATAATATAAGACAGAAACACAAAATAATAAGAAAAATTGAAATGTCCATGAATACTAATTATTCATTCCCTTCTATGGGAAGAGGGCAAATTTTCGATATGGCTCTTGTTACTACACCTGATGGTGTTTTAATTTCTAGCACTCTAACCTTTCCGTCAGATCCAGCAATGATCTTAAGGATCTGACCTAGAGACCATTTACAAGGGGGTAAATTTTCATCTTTAATGATTACCATGGTTCCTTCTTTAAAATTTTTCTTTTCAATGAACCATTTATTTCGTTGCCGAAGATGGTTAAGATAATCGTGCTGCCATCTTTTCCATAGATTTTGTGACATTTTAGTGATTTTTTCCAACTAGACAGCTTGTTATCACTAATACTACTGATATCTGGTTCCACTATCGAAGTTATTGGACGACCTATCAAGAAATGAGCTGGCGTTAAGACTTCAATTTCGTTAGGGTCCGACGACAAAGGGAGTAAAGGGCGAGAGTTTAAAATGCCTTCTATTTGGACAATCAAGGTCCAAAATTCCTCTAAAGTTTAAAGGGAAACTACCTACTGATCTTTTGAGGTGGTGTTTAAAAGATTTCACCCCAGCCTCCTTTAATCCACCAAAATTGGGTGAGCGGGGAGGGATGAATTTCCAGTTAATAGCCTCAGAAGCCAAATAATCACTTAAAGTGTCGTCAGGATTTTTAACTAAGGCATGCAATTTTTTCAGCTCGGTATTTGCACCAACAAAAGTAGTACCATTATCAGTTAAAATTGTGGAACTTTTACCTCTGCGAGCGAAGAATCTTTTAAGGGTAGCAATGAATGATTCTGATTTTAAATCAGTTACTATATCTAAATGTATTGCCTTGGTTGCGAGGCAGACAAATAATGCTACAAAAATTTTATTGAGAGTCCCCTTTCTTTGATTTTTGTATTTAATGGAGAAAGGATCACAAAAATCAATTCCACACTCCTTAAAAGGGGGACTAGGGTTGACTCTTTCTGAGGGTAAATTTCCCATTATTTGATCGATTCCTCTAGGTTTATGTCTGAAACAGACTAAACACTTATGAACAATTTTACGAGCTAGTAATCTTCCATTAATTATCCAATAATTTTGCCGGACATGATGCAATAAAGCTTGTGGTCCAACATGAAAAAAACTTCTTGTGAATTTCACTCAATTTGTGGACGTGGGGCAATACAATTGGGTGTTTTTTCTCATAGCTAAGACTAGAATGGTCCAAGCGACCTCCTACTCGAAGTACACCTTCTGGATCTAAAAAAGTGTTCAAATACTTCAATTTACTCTTACCTGAAAGACAACTCTGGTTTTTCAGATTTTGGATATCTTCAGCAAAACAAATCGATTGTACCTGTTTAACCAAATAGGTTTCACTACTCCTTAGCTCTATTGCTGTCACTGGTCCTGACCTTCTGCTATTTGAATTGCGACAGTTAGAAACAAATCTAAAAATAAAACTGAAAACTCTAATTAGTTTCATAAAACTATTGCTTATAGAAAAAAGATCATTTTTAAAGTCATTAAATGTTGGTGAAACAGCTAACTTTGTAAGTCCACACAGTGTGGTAGTTTCTTTAGTGGAAGGGTCGGTAGAAATGTCCTTCATTTCTTTCAATATTATTCCCTGATCCTCTGATGATAGATGAGGGCTTGCCGGTTCAGGGAAACTATTAGGACGAGTGAGAAAGTCCGGACCATGCCACCATAGGGAATTGTCCACCAAGTCTTAGCATCTAAGCTGCGCGATATTAAATCACTGGGATTATCTCCAGACACAATGTGGTGCCAATGAAAGTTCTGAGTATGGAGCTGAATTTTAGCCACCTGATTGCTCACAAATGTCTTTAGTTTCCATGGCGGGGTTTCGATCCATGCTAAGACTATTTTAGAATCAGTATGTAAATAGACTCTGTCAATGTCCAGTTTCAAAGATTTCAAAACTTTGACGACTAACTTGCTTAATAGCAGGCATGCTGAAAGCTCTAGTCTAGGTATAGTTAAGGTTTTCAAAGGAGCTACTTGTGATTTGCTACTTATTAAGTGGCAAGACGTTTGGGAATGAGATGAAGATTGGAGGTAGACAGTGACTCCAAAGGCAATAGATGAGGCATCTGCAAATCCATGCAACGCTATAAGTTTTGCACACGGGGTCAAAATGTAACGACTAATGGTCAAACTTTCTAAAGATTTCAAAGAGTTTGTAAAACGTATCCAGGAATTCGCTATAAAATCTGGAACCGAGTCGTTCCAGTCTAATTTTAGTTTCCAAAGTTCTTGCATGAAGGTTTTGGCTCTGGTGATCACGGGTCCAATTAGACTAAGGGGATCAAAGAGTCGCGCAATGTCCGAGAGTATAGTCCTTTGAGTTAATTTTTCACGGTGTTCAATTTTTACCTTGAAAGTGAAGACATCCGGTGTGGGTTTCCAAGTCACTCCTAATGCTTTAGTTTCATTCTCTAAGAAAGAATGATTTTCCGAAGATCCATTATTGACACAATCAAGTAATTTGGAATCATTTGCTTTCCACTTATGAAGGTGCATTCCAGCAGACTTCAAAAGTTCTATTAGTTGGCATTGAAGTTCTTGTGCAGCTTCAAGACTGTCTTCTCCACTTAAGACATCATCCATGTAACAGTCATTCTTAAGGACTTCAGATGCTTTGCTAAATTTTTCTATTTCTTCTTCAGCCAGTTGTTTCAAAGTTCTTATTGCTAAGAAAGGTGCGCACGATGTGCCGTAAGTGACGGTGTTTAACTCAAAGGTGTCTACCGGGCCTTTAAAATCGGATTTCCATAAAATTCTCGATAACTTTATTTGTTCTGGATTTATCAATATTTGTCTGTATATCTTTTAGATCTCAGCGAGAAACACGAACCTATGTTTTCTAAAACGAATCATTATTTCGTAAAGCTCTTCCTTAATTTGACCCTTAAAAAGAATATCATTCAATGATTTACCATTTGTTGAAGGGCTTGAAGCATTAAATACTACGCGGAGCTTGGTTGTAGAGTTTTCAGAACGGTAAACTCCATGATGTGGAAGATAGTAACAACCTGCATCTTCTTTGTTAACCTTGATTTTTGTCATGTGACCAAGAGTTTCGTACTCATCAATAAACTTACAATAAAGTTCTCGCATAAGGGGAGTTTTCTCCAGACGATTCCACAACTGCTGCAATTAATTTTGAATCCCCTAAAACTGTCGGATCTTCTTTTAGCGGCATAGTAACTACGAATCTTCCTGTGTTCTCTCTTTGATATGTTTCTAAAAAATGATTTTCGCATTTTTTTTCTTCGTCACTGAGAGGAATAAATTCGTCCTCAACACTTTCTATTTTCCAAAATTTTTGAAGATTTTCTTCTAATACATCAGTTTGTTTGGTTAGACCGCAAAATGTCTGCAAACCTTGATTCCCTACTGATCCGGAAACTATGTACCCGAAGACGGTGTTTTGAAATATTAAGCTAGAAACTTTTTGTTTCCCAAATTTTAGGATTTCGAAAAAAAGTTCAGCTCCAATAAGTACGTCTATTCTAGCAGATTTTCCAAAGTTAGGATTGGCTAGTTCTATATCTTTAGGTATTTTTAAATTGATCGTATCCAGATCATTTGAAGGTACCCAAGTTGTTATTTTTGGAACAATGTAGAATTCAATTTTTCTACTAAAAGAATTATGTATCTTTATTTGAGATCCGTATTTGCATTTTGGATTTTATACTAGAAACAATTCCGTTGATCCCCGAAACTAATACTTCAGCTTTATTCTTCTTCCCTGATAAAGACTGAGCTAACCTATTCGCGGCCAGACTTAATTGACTTCCACAATCTAAAATACCACGAACTGGTATTCTAACGCCGTTTAAATCTTCCACATAAATAACAGAAGTTGCTAACAACACCTTATTTGAAATATGTTCTGATCGAGAAATCTCGCTGCATAACGATTGCGAAATTTCAGACGATACGTCATTCGTAGTGCCGGGATCCTTTGAAGCAGAAGGAATATCCTTTTTATTTATGAGGCTATTGCTGTCGCTATTTAAAATACGATTCCTAATTGGCGCCAAGGATTCCTTTCGATGAAGCAAGCTATGATGTTTTTTCGAACAGATGGAACAAAGGAATGTTGATGGGCACTGCACAATTTTATGTTTAGTACTCAAACAATTCAAACAAAGATTAAGTTTTTTCGCTGTTAAATATCTATCATATCCTTCTAATTTTAAGAATTTATCACACTTGAAAATAGAATGATTAGGTGATTGACAAACACTACAGCTTGTATTTCTTTCACCGGCATTATTCTTTAATTTTTGGTTCTTTTCGTATGTTAAATTCTTTGGTTTTACGGTTGCGTTGCTGTGTAAATTTTCTCGAACTAAGCATCGTTTTTGCAAAAAAGCTATAAATTCTTCCCAAGCGGGTAATTTTGTGGAGGTCAATGACAGTTCAAATTGCTTTCTCGTTTCCTTATCTAATTTTTTGAAAATGATATTGATTAACATTACTTCGGAAAATTTATTAAGTTCCAAACCTATAGTTTTGAGAGCCCGAATGTGCTTAAGACATCCGTCAACTACCGATCTTAGGCTTTTTGCTGGATCTTGATTTGACACTTCCGTTAATAATATTTCATTCATGTGAGAATTTACAATGAATCTTTTATTTTCAAACCGATCTTCTAAAGCCTTAAAGTGGGATGTATAAGAATCATCTTTACTAACTATCATCATCACATATCATCATCACCATCATATCACCATCAACATATCACCATCTAATGCACTATGACTTAAAGTCGATTTCAAATAATATAGTTTCTGCGTGTCATTTAAGTTGTCATTAGAATCTATTAATGTGAGAAACTGTTCCTTGAATGTGTACTATTCCTGATAACTTCCAGAAAATTTTGGCAATGGCATTTCAGGCAATTTAAATTTAACATTCAAACTAAATATTTTGGAATTATTCAAATCATTTCGATTTTTAAATTGATTACTACTAGTATTAGAAAGTAAGAATTTTCTCAGTTTTACCTCTAAGTTTTCAGCGAGTTCTTCAATTTCTGTGAAGACGACTAGGTCCTTTTCTAAGTCTGATTCATCAATAACCACTTCAAAATATTTCAATTTTAATTCATCCAAATTCGAAATGAGCTTGTGTAGATTATCCAATTTAACTTGATATTCCAAGGAATCCTTTGTCTTTCCATCCTCAAGGAATGTTGCTATTCTTGTTATTTGTCCTTTGTAAGCACCTCTTTGGCGATTAAGAGTCACTAATTGTTCTTTACTCTGACGAGTAACTACACTATCTTTTTCCATCATGATTAATAACAAATTTCTTCAACTATAAATATTTTCAATGAAAATTCAGGTTCAATTTACCTGCGGCTGACGTGACCAATGATTCGGCGATATTCTAAGTGGACTGTAAGTTTTGTTTTCAGTGAAGACTAATTGCTTTTAGAAAAAAGACTTTGTAAACTATTTACACATATTTACAACATGATTCCAGTAATCATTTCCAGCTAACCAATATAGCTGTTCAAAATTTAGGGGCGAATACCCTGTTGCAAAAGAAAGCTATGCTCCGTTGCGGGAGCTCTACAAAAACACAACCATAATCCGAGCAAGTCGGCAAACAAGCTAAAACCAAAAACAGAGCTAGGCGCGCATGCTGCGTCGAGTTGTTCTTCGGAGGCTCGCAAACGATTTCTAGAGTCCGTTAAACAATCAAGGCTTGTCTGTAGCGTAATGACGCAAGAAATGTGTTATATTGAAACCAAGTCTTAAGGTAAAAATTTTATAATAGCTGAAATTTCGACTAAATAGGACATACAAACGAAAACTGACTGCTAGAATATACAACTCAAAAAAAAAAAAAAAAAAAAAACTTTCTTTACTAAGAACAAAATGCATTTTATCAGGGGGAAAAAAACCTGAGCTTTTCTATAGCAATAAAGTTTGTCTGAGCAGCAACGACCAAACAAAAGAAAAAATAAAATAATGGAAATATTGTATTTATTTCATTGTATATTGTTTAGACTACGTTTTTTATTTATCCTTTTACCAAATTTAGCTTATGTTTAGTCCAAATGTTATTTTCTTACAATGCATTTTCGAAACAAAACAATTTTTGTCTTTTTATTTTTAGAACACCGATGAGAAAATAAAATATTTAAAAGTTAGTGTTATTGGTGGCTTTAGAATTATTATCATATATATTTTACAGTATTATACAAAAATGAAATTCTATCTTTTGAAATTCGTGTTATATTAAAACCGTGTAGTATTAAATTAAAATTTTGTTCCGTGTAATATCGAAACCGTGTTGTATAAGCACCGTGTGATATGAGGGATGCTTGTATACAGATACGCTAGTCTCCGCTCAATGAGATTAGGGGCCATTCATAAATTATGTAAGGGTCCCGAGGGGAGGGGGAGTTGGAAAAATCTCTACATACCCTTACTTGGGGGAGGGGAGGGGTCAAACCCATTCTTACGTAATATTTTCTAAGTCGATATTTTATATTAGAAATCGCGCGGTCAAGTGGTTTGGCAGGGATCATATTTCATTTGCTTCTACAAGGTTAAAAACGTATTAGGATGAGATATTTTTTACTTGTTTTTCAAAGAATTAATAGCGTAAAATGTAATAAAAGAATCTTATTTTTAATTAGTATCGCATCATATTAAAAAAAAAATGTCGAAAAAACATTCAGTCACGATTTCTTTTAGTAAATATTTCTTTGCGCAAAAATGTTCTTAAAAATTTAATAATAGTGAATTTCATAACGTTTCCAGTGATGTACGATTCTTTATTTTATTATTTTGAATAACGAAGAGGAATTTTACGTAAGGGGGCGTTGAAAATTTTACTTACCCTTACATGGGAGGAGGGGGGTCAAAAATTGAAAAAATCATCCTTACGTAGTTACTGAATGGCACCTTACTTAGACAATAATTTTGAAAACTTATTAAATTTTCAGAATATTTTTAAGGGGTCGATCCAAGTTTTATTTTCTGGGTCCCCATTTTGTTAAAAAGCAAAATATTTTTCTAAATTTTCTTTGTTATTGAAAATGAAGTTATTGTGAATTGCCGGGTTATATATGGGCATGGCAAAATGATGCTCATTCACAATATGGAGTATAAGAAGAGAATTGTTAATGTCCTAGTGATAGAATAACAAAAACCGTTTGTTGGAGGTCACCACTTAGTCACATTGGATCACCATGTGGCAAGGGGCGACCCTAAATCTTGAATTTTAGCTCATGATGCAAATTTTTGTGAATGAGTCGCTTTTAAGATGTGGAATTTTGTGAAGCTGCCGCTTTTACAATGCAGATTTTTGTGAAGGGGCCGCAACGCGGACCCAATTCCAGTAGGGGTTCGACCCTATTTTGGTGAGCGCAGGGCCGCATAGAGGCGACGGCGCCCATTTGTCATTTTGGTTGCCAGATCTTCCTCTTCTCATAAAACTTGTACATTTATGTGTCTCAGATTCCATGCTGGGCCCCTAATTCCCGACTAGGTTGACATGGCCTCTGGGCGAGCAACAAATATTGTTCGCTAATTTTGTGTTTCTCCCAATTAATAATGTTGAAAAAAGAGCAATTATAATTAAAAAAAATATGCTGGTATCATTGTGGTACTCTACTCATCGATATTTTTGCTGTTGGTTATAATATGGCACTGGAGACTCTGGAGAAATACAGCGGTTTTTTGCCGAAATTTAAGAGAATTTGAATTCAGTTTTAAATTTTATCAAGATCTTGGTTGAGGCTGTACTGTACTGTAAAGTACTGTTTCTGAATTCAATAAAATCCATCAACTTAAAAGAGCAAAACATGCAACAAAATGCTCAAGTAACTTCAATTGTTAATAGCGTTTCTTACAATAACAACAAAAAATATCAATGATCCTGATTATTACGTTACGAAATCAAATAAAACTAATGTAAAAATTTAAGCATCAAAACACCATAATTGAAATAACATTGGTCAAGAACTATTCTTACCTACCTGTCGCAATCCAAAAAAGTGTAGCTTGTAGAACAAAAAAGTCAGCAATAGAGTATGTTAGATTTTAAAGTACACTAGTACTCTCTTTTGCTGCCCATTTTGCTATCGATATTTCCATAACAAAGTTCGTTTGATGCAGTAGCGTATTATACAGAGTAACTTTATATTCAAAAGAACGATGCAGGAATGACAAGAAAAAAAGCTTGTAAACATTTTTTTTTTTTTGAAAAAACTTTCTTTGATTCTGACGCCTATGATGCATATTCAATAAAATCAAAAATGAGAACTAAATAGAAGACCACAGTATACTTAAGACGAATCCGATTGACTTTTTAGATGCTTTTCTAGACTATGGATCGAGTAAATGACAGGTACGGAAGCTTCTACATTTTACGCTACAACATGATCTTCATTCCCTATTTCTATATTCGAGTGCGAAACAGAAGCGCGGCACAATGAAATCTTTCTCCCAAAAAAAGTATATAGCACGAAAACAACAAAAACATATTTTTAATCCTGAATTTTAACGGCGAACTTTTCCAGTACTTAGCATTGATATTCAAAATGTGAACTCACGGATCACGTGGTTTCCCCTAATCTCGAACTTAAATCGTGAATAGACCCCTTTTTCCCTGAAAATTTCCCTGCCGTTAAGAAAAAATCCCAACGATTCAGTTACGGTTCATTGATTTGCAATGTTTCCCCCTCTCCTGCAGAGCAGACACGCCGTCTTCTTTGTGAGTGTCTTGGATGGCGAATATGCGGAGAGGGCGAATTTGGGGTAGAATCGTCTAAGCATATCGAGAATCTTAATCTTCTTTTTATTGTCAGAAACATTATTCCCCCCCCCCCCATCTCAGCGCGAGTCCGCTCATGTGCTTCGCTTTGTAGCGTCGCACAGGCCAGGCAAGCGCAAAACATCTTTGGTTTCATCGTAGGTAAACCCCTTGACTGGGGCGTGGTGTCGGCTCTGTAGCCGGGACCCGGCCTGCGAAACTAGAGACGTAGAGACTCACCTTCCTGTCCCCGCGAGAAGCACTTGCATGCATTCGCATGGTTGGTGAGGAGCCCTCCCCCCCCCCCCCCCCCCATCTTCATAAACTTTAGATGAAGCAGCTCACTAAGGGGCCATTATATTTCATCAACTTTAATGTTTAGAATGTAAAAAAAGAAACCTGCTGAGCGGTTTTTTATGCACTAACATCGTGATGCCTAACTAGTTTGATGTGGGAACTTTCGATGATCTGTGTGATGCTAATGGGATGTAATAACATTCACAAAATATATATTTAGTTGTCAGTAACGAAGCCGCTACTTCCTTCTAAAGAAATTCATGTTGTGGACGAGGAATTCGCTCGCGTCAGCTCTAAAATTCGTTACTCGTGGAAAATTCACGTTATAGCCATTTCGCGTAAGTTGAATCGTGTTGTAGCGGGAGTCGACTGTATTTCGAATTGAAAACGTTCCAAACATGATGTTTCACATTTCATAACATGGTTACAGCTCTAAAAATATTATTTTTGAGCATTGTTATATTCATAATACAACACAGTGATTTTATACCTCATTATCGAGAAGCGTTAGAAGACAGCTGAAAAACATGGACAATCCAGACGACCATACTCAATAGTTGATAACAATTTTCCATGATGCTCTACCTACTCCTCCTTGAGCTGCTCACTACAATATAGCCTGAGCTCTACCTCCTGCAAGTTTGAATCCATTGGGAGATCTGAAATCCTTATTTATCAAATATAAACCTTAAAGTGGCCACTACTGAAGCAGTGGCCACTACTGTTGCGTTTACCTTACGTGTTATTTTTCAGATCAAAAATATCAATTTGTACAAAAAAAAAAAAAAAAAAAAGGAGAGAAAGAAAGGAAAAAAAAATAAAATAAAATAAAAATATATGAAGAGAACTAGGCAAGAAAAAAAAAGCGCGTCAATTTGCCGAACAAAGGTAAAAAACGATTAAGTTAATCCGCTTAATGCTACAAAGTATTAAATTAAGAAGGTTTATCCCCCCCCCCATATTCCATGCGGGGAAAGGTATCTTCCTAGCTTTGGCACTAGCAATTTGTTTGATGTCTTCTAAATTAATTTTTGTAGCGTCATTATTTTTCATGACTAAAATGACAAGTAGTATTCATTTGCTCTGCCTCATTGATGAACACAAATACGTTTTTATAAGTGTCAGGCTCTTTCGCAAGCTGTGACAGTCACTGGCACTGGTCTAGTTTGTAAAATTCTGAGTATTATATATAAACATAGCTGCCAAATGCTACGAAAAAATCGTAGTTTCTACGAATTACAACTTTAAACTACGACGCTATCTTAAGAACTCAAAAAGAAGCATAAAAACTAAACCGGTAAGTTCAGAAAATCAAACTTCTACACGTGTGCTGACAGTCTCGGCGCAACAAGCATCGCTCTTCGAAAAATGCATGGTGTAAAGATGGATCGGTTTGCCAAAAATTGCGTGAAGAATATAATTTTTTTTTTCATTCCGTGTAATTACCTTCTGTGTCATATTTGAAATTTGTTAAGTATCTTTTTTTTTTTGTTCATTATACTGTTGACAATTCATCACTGTGTTTAAATTTGCAGCAACGGCCACGCCCCCCCACACCACCACACACGCACTGCAAAATGCTGCTACGATTTTAGATTTTCATTAGTTGGCAGCTCTGTCTATAAATATAGAAAAAAAAATCTTACAATTTTGCTTTCTTTATTAATTTGAAAATTTTATTTTCAAGTGAGTTACTTTTAAATTAGTTAATGGTCTACAGCTCAAAATGAATTTTTATTGTGTCGGATTTTTCAAGAGGTGGGGTGGGTGGGTGGGGGGAGGGGGAGGGATTGTGTTTAAATAAACCCCACGCCCATGACATAAAGAGGTGCTCAATAAACGCTCTGTATCTATTTTATTGGGTAAACAGTAGTACTTTGATATACTTGTGAGTAAAATATTAATGTCCAATTCAAAGTCAATTCTCTTGTCGGAATTTCGGGGGTTGAGGGTGATCTATTCTGCGAGAATATACACCTCTCCCCAGGGCCCAATTTCCCAATAGGCAGAGTAGGCAGTTGCCTAGGGCAGCAAAATTTTCAGGGACGGCAAATTTATGCTTTAACCACACATTTTTTAAATGAACTTTTGTTCTTGAATGTAAAATCATTAGCATTCTTTCATTTTTCGTAGACAATTTTTTCTTGTAATTTAATAATGATTACTTTCACACATGTTACGAAAATCATATATATTTCAATCATGGTAATTGAACAGCGTAAAACAGTAAGTGAAGACGAAAAGAGGGTGTCAATTTCAGAAAGTGTCGTTGCGTTTGAACAGAAGTCGCATCAACAAGATTGCAGTTTGACTAAGATTTTTAGTGCTGTACTACAGTTTATTATGAATTGGTTTCTTGAGTAATTGACGTAAATTTCTTTTTTACATTAATAATATTTAAAAATTGTTTTCTGTTGACATTAAGTCTCGGAGGCAAATGAGAATGAGTTGCAAGCAAAAAAGGCTGAATAACTTTAAATGAAGGAAACATGTTTTAAATTAAAAATCGAAGAACAAGAGAGAGTATTCAAAATATTTTTAACGTGTCACATATTTTTCAAATAGGCAAATTCCAGTTGTGCCTAGGGGCGGCATGGAGCTAAATTCGGCCCTGTCTCTCCCTCTTCTGAAGTTAAGGAGAACACCTTTGTTACTTTCTTTTACATAAAAGGAAGTATTGTATTTGCAAAAAAAATTTCACTCAAAAATCGGCCTTAATTTCCATTTTTCTCACCACCGAATTAATGTTGAGTTTCTTTTTTCAACCCGACCACACGTGGATATATGCCTAGGAACTTACAGACACCCGAAATATCCATTTTGACGACCCCCGAGATAATTACAACGAATTTTCTCGTGACGTCCGTATGTACGTATGTATGTGCATATGTGTGTATGTATCTCGCATAACTCAAAAACGGTATGTCCTAGAAAGTTGAAATTTGGTACGTAGACTCCTAGTGGGGCCTAGTTGTGCACCTTCTCTTTTGGTTGCATTCGGATGTTCCCAAGGGGGTCTTTTGCCCCTCTTTGGGGGATGATCATTGTTAATTTCGATGTAAACTCAAGTGGTGTTATAATTTGTCGGACTTTTGGCGATATATCGCCAGTCTTTTGGTCGTCAAGTTTTGTCGCCGACTTGGCGACAAATTTAGCGATTTTTTTAAATTATTTTTTTTATTTTAAATTTGGTTTCAATTTGGCCACTATTGGTGATATTTATAGAGTAAACAATTGAATCACATTAAAATTGCCAATAATCGGGAAATTACATTAAATTGGAGTAAAAGGAAGTCACGTGATGCACACATCAGCTCGTTTTTACTTCCTTTTACGAAAAAGGAAGTATTGTATTCGCGAAAAATTTTCACTCAAAAATCAGCCTTAATTTCCATTTTTCTCACCACCGAATGAATGTTGCGTTTTTTTTTTTCAACCCGACCACACGTGGATATATGCCTAGGAACCTACAGACACCCGAAATATCCATTTTGACGTCCCCCGAGATAATTACAACGAATTTTCTCGTGACGTCCGTATGTACGTATGTATGTGCATATGTGTGTATGTGTGTCGCATAACTCAAGAACGGAATGTCCTAGAAAGTTGAAATTTGGTACGTAGACTCCTAGTAGGGTCTAGTTGTGCACCTTTTTTGGTTGCATTCGTATGCTCCAAGGGTTTTTTTTTTGCCCCTTTTTGGGGGTAAATCATTATTGATTTCGATGTAAACTCAAGTGGTGTTATAATTTGGCGGACAGTTGGTGATATATCGCCAGTCTTTTGGTCGCCAAGTTTTGTCGCCAACTTAGAAACACATTTGGCGATTTTTTAAATTTTTTTTAAAGTCTGGTTTTAATTTGGCCAATGTTGGTGATATTTAGTAAGTAAACTATTGAATCATATTAAAACTGCCAATAATGAGAAAATGACATTAAATTGGAGAAAAAGGAAGTCATGTGATGCACACACATCAGCTCGTTTCAATAAAAAAACGACAACCCACGCTTCACTCTATCCCCTTCGTTGCGACTCCTTCCGAACTTCCGAACCGGTTCTATTGTGCAGGGACTGAATATCTTTATGTCGACGCACGCTCCTCCTCTTTTAGTGTCACGTGAGCTACGTTTCGTTTGAAGCTAATTTTAAGCTGTCATTTTGAAGAATCCAGGTCAGTTTTTTAAAAACTGTGTTGATTTTTGGGAGTTTTAAGTTATAGACTATTCAAATCAATCAACGTTCCGCGATTACCCGACCCATGCAGGTTCCTACTTTAAGGTGGGGGTAATGATTCTACTTGTGGCTAGATTAGTCATAAATTTTTTTGTAGAATTTAGTTCATTTCTGAATGAAATAAGCACTTTTTATTGATTCCTGAAAAGTTGAATTACACCCCGTTTGCACTGGCGGAATTAAGCCGCTTAGTTTTCAGCTAACCTACTGCGCATTCACTTAGCGCATCTCAAAGCCGCTTCAGTTGAGCGACACTGGGAAGCCGCTCAAGCAAGACATTCGTCGCTTAAAGATGGCTGCCTCCTTGAGCTTAAAGCGGAAGGACAATAGGGAAGTATTCGATTTTCTAATTTTATTTTTATTTGATAGAGTAACATACATGAACATCATCTGCGAAAAAATTTTTACGATACGACTAATACTTTTTTTTAAAATAATTTTTTAAAGTTCACGCGCGAGTGACGTCATTTGCTTGTAAGTCCTTTGACTGACGTCACTGCCGCGCTGCGAGGCGGCGGGGTTGGCTAGGACAAAGAAGTGCTTGGCGATCTTTGGGGGAAGGCGCGGGAAAACAAGAGCCTTCTAACAGCAGCGCGCATAAAAGGCTAGTGAAAATCCTTTGCTGTCTGTAGGGTTTAATGCATTCTGCGATTGTTTTTAATTTGATTTTCTTTGTCATGGCTAGTAGAATCAATTACAAGTATTGCTTCGTTCCTGGATGCGTATCTACATCTAAAAAAACTCCTCACAAGCGATTTGTTATTGTTCCGTTCCAGCAGGATCTTCGAAAGAAGTGTTTTCAAGTGTGTTTATTAATTAAAATTTGAAAATGAAAATTTGCACTGCATTTTAATTAAAAACTATGTCAAGTGAGAAATACAGTTTGAAATATATGTTCACAACTGTTCATAAATAAATGTTTAATAAGCATATGAGATATTTTTAAAAAAAATGCAAGTAAACAAAGGAATTTAAACCCTGCACAATAAACTTAAATAGAAAGTAATAGATGCATTACTATTTCCAGTTTAATAACAATGCAAAAACTATTAATACTTTCTTTTTAACATTCAAACTATCTTCAAATTTTAACTATTACAAATTGATAATTTAAAAATACATTTTCAGTTTATCACCAGAAGCGTTTCTATATATACAAGACCTTTCTCACCTGCAAAAAGGTACTTATTTTATGAAATGAACACCATTTTCAAATTTATTATTTTTATCAAAAGAGCAAAAAAATATATTTTTCCTTTTTTTGCTAAGTTGCACAAAAACTCAAGGATAATTAACATGTATTAGTGGATTTAAAACAATTTTCCACAAAAAAAAAGCAGATCAACTTTTATTGCCAACAAAGCGAAAAATTTTCATGCAAAAACTGCTCTAAAACTTAGTACTGGAATCACTTGCAGTAGGGTTGTTACAAAATGCGCGCCTCATTAAAAGCCGCCAAGTAAGAACTGGAATACCGCTCTTACATTGTAATTTATATATTCAGATAAAAAAAAAACATCGACACACAAATGGAAATGATCAATCTTGATAAGGGAAACTAATGCGAATAATATTAACTGCAAACATAGACGGATATGTACGTACAATTTTAAAGAATAACAATGGTGAAACTTTGTTGTCTCACTCCCCGTACTTCTAGGACATTAAATCTCTCGTCCTTTCGAAAAAAGTCAAACACCATGAATGACTTTACTTGAGGAAGGTTATTGGATTGACCTTTCGTGAATCCTAGCCCCATGATGGAAAAAATGCTGGTTAAATGCTTTAAAAAGGCTGAAAAAGACAGTGCTATTCACCTCCTGGTAGGCGCAACACGGCATGGAAATGGAGCTCTGATCGGAACAGGGAAATGACGTCAGCTGCTGACGTTTTAGGCCACACCTCTTTTTTGCGCATCGCTCTTTAAAAAAATCATAAAAAATCAATCGTTGGTTTTAAAAATCCGGCCATGGTGAATTTTTGTGTTTTGTAAGCCTGTCAACATTGTGCAATAGTTAAAATTGGAATATTTGATAGGTTGATACTTCCCTATTGGGCAGACGATGAAACGTTTGCCCTCGTAAATATATGGCATGAGAATCTTGCAAATTTAAGAAAAAGTAAACGCAACCGTGTGGTTTATGAAGGAATGAGCTATTCTTTCAAAACATACGGATTTACACGGAGTTCTGCAGAGATCTCGAAAAAAAATACAAAACTTAAACCGGCGTTACAGGTGAGTGATTTTTTTCTATTTATTTATGTATGCATTTGTACAATATTTTTTCTTGCAATAAATTGTGTCAATGTAAATAAGAATTTTCAAAATTTATTCGTAAACATAAAGGGTTTTTTTTATTGTTTACAATTAGAGACGTACCGAGCAGCACTTTGGCCGAGTACCAAGTACTCGGCCGAGTACCGAGTTACCGAGCACTCGGCCGAGTCACGGAGTACCAATTATGTTTTAATAAGAACCACTGAAACACATGTGATGAATTTTGAACTTATTGGAATAGTAGTATAGACCTCCTAGTCCATATAATAGTTTTAAAAACTAAATTCCTGCTGAAATTTAATTGCTCATTATTTAGAAAATTTTGTTGTCAAAAATTACAAAAAAAAAAAAAAAAAAAAAAAAATTAAATAAAAGTAAATAAAGAAAAGGTATGATTAATCAAGTTAGAATTAAAACAAACTATACCAATCTATTATAGTTCTAGTCCGCTCAACATAAATAATTTTTGAAAACAAATGCACTACAGACACTTGTTTCTGCATTACAAGGAACAAGGACGGCAGGGCAGCTGCCCCGGGGTCTCCACAACAAAGGGGCCCCCACAATAAAATTTTTACAAAATATCCTAACTTGTGCTGATTGAAAATTTATGTGATATAATACATGTGTATCAAAATAGTCGGATATATATCAAAGTATGGGATAATTTTGAACCCTGATTAGGGGCCTCCACACTTCCAAATCCGGCCCTGAAAAGGAACGTCTTTTTCAGGGCGTAAAATGTGAGTTAAAGAATGCAAAGACATTCCACAAAAAAATCTGCCTTTTGTCGGATGCCTTTAAATCTGTGAGTCACATTTTGCGCATTGAAAAAGGAATTCCTTGTAAACCCAAAGCACATGTCCATAATTCCATTGAAGGATTACAAACTTCATTAATCTCAAAATTTAAATTTCACTTGTAAATTTGAATTGTAAACAAGGGCACCCATATAAGGGGGTAAGGGGGCTCAAGCCCTGCCCCACCCCCCTTAGAAATGAGAACTTCCTTTCTTTTAATGCTTTTTTCTTTGCAAAAATGTATTTAAAAATTCTTTTCCACCCATTAATGAATAAGTTATTAAAGGTCAAATTTTAAAATCTTTTTTCTGTACTGAAATCCGTTTCCATGTAGAAAATACTCTAAACCATGGAGAAAAATTTTGCATTGGGCACCCTTGATTGTAAATGATTGCAGAATATTATATATATGATTGCGCCTTTTATAAATATTAATATCTGTCATGGAAATATTGCTTTTTTTGCAACTACTCGGTATGGGCCGAGTACCTATTCAAACTTTGGCCGAGTACCAAGTAGTTCGCGAGTACTCGATACGTCTCTATTCACAATCCCAGATGTTATAGAAGTGGTTCCGGCTAAAAACACGCCATTTTCCCATAGTCAATTAATTTTGTACAAAAACCTATCTAGCTGCACAAATAATAAAGGACAACAAACCGGGCCTTTTTCTCCATTCCTTTCATGAATGATATTTTACTATTTCTACTTGTCTGATTTGGACCTGTATTTTTATACTTTGAATTTGAGGGATTAAAATAGAAATTTGACATTTTAGCGTATTGCTAAAGCATTTTCTCCAGTTTTAGCATTTTTGCTAAAGAACTTATAAACTCGGCTGAAACATTGCATTGCAATGATAAGTTTGTAATGATCATTTTGATATTAGTTTATAATAATTTTTGAGCAGATTTTAACCCCCACTCCCACAGTATGTACAGTTCATACACTTGAATACAGTGCCGTACTTAGGGAAAAGTAGTATTTGGGGTAACTCACCTTTGTGGGGTTTACAGGAAGTCCCCAAAAAAAGCGGTAGTTTTTAAACACATTTACGTTACAGTGACATTCCTTTTTAACATGAAAAATTAAATGTATTGGGGGACAAAGCTCCCTTCTCCTCTGCCCAGGGTTACAAGACTGATTATGTGCATACATTAATCTGGTTAATTACTGAACTAAATATCTAGTGATGCATTTGAATGCTTAAGATTTGAAGCTGCATATCATTTACAAAAAAACCTTTGGTCGCCTCTGAAAATGCTTTTGTACTTCTAGGGAAGAAAAAACTAAGATTGGCACAACTGGAGGAGAACCGTCCAAATGGAGATTTTTTCAAGCGGTGCATGAAGTGATTGGGGTGCTACCGTGCCAAGATGCATCGTCAATGGTGGAAAGCATGGATAACAGCTTTCTGGCCGATGAAAATAGTGAGCAATAAGGATATTAAAAAACACTTAAAATTTATTTGCATAAAATCTAAACCATGCTCATAATTTATTTTTTTTTTTTTTTTTTTTTGCAGCATCTTTAGTGACAGACATGTCTCTTGAAGAGGACTGCCAGGAAGGTGGAGCATTACCAAATCAAGTGCGTAGCATAAATCCTCATTATTAGCATTGTATTACTTGGACCAGTTATATAAAAAATGTATCGAGTGGAAAAACTTAAAATTGGGGGAGGGGGGGTAATCTTATTACATTGTTTAAAAATTGATATTTATCAAATAAATCATAGAGGGAATGTGATTTTATTTCAGATACAATTTCATTCATAACACCTTTTGTATTAACAAATTTTGCCAATTTGCTTCTTGGTTGGCATTTGCAAAAAAAAAAAAAAAAAAAAGAAAAGTTTTAGAGTTTTTATGCTTTGAATTGCTTGATCAGCTGTGGATGTCATGTTAATATCAAGAGTAAAATGCTGCTTATTCTTCTCAGTAAAAATTTGCATGCGGTAAGTTGTTGATAGTCTTAGTTGATACGCTATGAACTATGTTGACTTGTACAAAATGGCATCACCTTGCAAGGTTTATTTCTAATTTCCTCTTTTCTGCCTCTCAGAGTGGAGTGCTACCCTACGTTTCTGTATAATTTTTAGTACTCTGGATGCGTACAGTCATTTGTCGTTTTTTGTAAAAGCAATTTAGAGTGTATATAGTTTTCTTCAGTATTTATTTTATTTTTTGAATTGTCAGCTACCTGCTGCCGATCCAGTAGAAGATGTTGGTGTCGGTAGTCCCCGGCCTGAACTTCCCGAGCTGGAACCAGTAGCTGGTCCATCAAATCAAGAAGATTCTGTTGCACCCCAGGTTAGCAATTTTTTAATTAAATGTTGTACACGGCAACTGAAATTCTTAATTTTGAAAAAAATCACTTCATTATTTTGTTCATATTGCCGAGTATTTGTCTCCTAATATCCAGTATTCAATTTTTTGACTGTTCAATAGATGTTAATATATATTGCTAGCTCCTTTTGAAAAAGCAGACTTCCCAATGTTCATTTTTAGCAATTTGTTTCATTATAGTTATTCTCAAAAACTTTTTAGTTTTTACTGTCGTGGGCACCGCAGAGGAAGACACTGAGATAGGACTTCAACACCCTCTTGTAGCGTCACTTAGGTTATTTTGCCCTAACCCCTCTTATTCATTTTATTTTTTATTTTTTTTCAGAGACCAAAGAGAAGAAGAGTTGAAGGAGGGAAAAAGACCCGATTTTTGGGCGAATTGTTACAAAAATTCAATAACATACAGCAGAATTATAACGATAATTCGAAAGAAATGCTGAATATAATGAAGCAATCTGTAGAAAATGACGCCAGTATTATTGAAGTTTTAAAAGAACAAACAAATGTGCTGAGGGATTTGTTAAATAAATGATTTTAATTTTGTAGTTTTGTGTTATTAATAATTGTGTTATTAATAAGTTTTGCATGTGTAATTAATAGTTTGTGTTTATAATAATTATTATATATTAATAATTTTTAATTTGTAGAATGAAACCGTGTTTTACCCCATATTTTGCAGAATAGAAAGTTTTACTTGAGTTGTAAATTTTTGTTCGGAGGACATAAATCTTTCTAATTAAAATAAAAGTGCCAAAAATTACCTGATAAAAATCTCGCCAAATATCCAGTACTCGGCAAATTTTTATTTTGCATTAAAGTTTTCAATTTTAATCGAGACATGGGGGCCTAGAAAAATAGTCATAAGTTTATTTTATTCAATTTTTATTTGTTCCATAGTTTTTTTGAATGTTTCTTTGACAATATGATTGTACCCCGTTAAATCCATTAAAATATGCATCAAGGTGGGTAATTTTCCGGTGCTGTAATGCTGTTAACAAATGACTCAGTCCTGTATCATGTATAATTTTATGTGGAAGGAGAATTTATTTTTGAAGAACAATTACTACGTAAGCTGTATTTGAGCACCAAATCAACCCTGCTCTGATAAAACCAAGTAGTTCAATTAAATTAGCTCGTTTCACATGTACTGACATTATTAAAGCATGGGGTAAAATTGGTACGAAGAAGTTCACTATACAGAAAGTGAAAAATACTGAAGCAAATTGAACTATGCCTATAACATATCTACTCCTTACGTATAGGTATTTGTTATGTATGCATGATCATATTTCATTTTTTGTTAACAATGAAGTTCATTTCTCCGTGTAAGAAAAGGGTAGGTATATCAAAAAGAAGTTGCTGCATCCTCCCAAAAATACGATTCGGCACATTTTATCTGACGATTTAATAAATTTCTTTTATATACCTATACTGCTATTCTAAGCACATAAGTGGTATCTGAATGTTTTATCAAAATCAAGTTATTGTTAGGAGGTGATTCCTTGTAACATATTTTACCAATATGCAATTTTTTGGACATGGAAAATGCAAGATTTAAAAAAATTGTGAAAAAGTGAAATCTGGATTAGATATATGGAGGAAAACTTGAAAAAAGCTTCTCATTTTTGAGGTGAACTGTAGATATAACTTTCAAACCTTAGCGCAACAACATAATAAATTGCATATATGTAGGTATGTGCTAAGTCTACCCATCATTTATTTCATTCGAAACATTGTGAAGTTTATCCTCACAACAATTCAAGTTTGAGGGGCTCCTGGACATAGGTTTCACTGTTGCATTATTTTAAACAAATGAAATAAACAATCTGAATTTTAAAAAAGGGTCTTTTTATTTTAAACATTTAAAATAATTTTATATCTTATCAAGGCAGCGTTACATACTTGTTTAAAAAATGTGCAAACTTTAAATTACAAATGTTAGCAATGGTTGAGAAGCAGGACAAAGTTCTTGAAAAATTTATGATGTTGAATACAGCAAAAACTGACAGTTTGAAATGTGAAGATCAATGGTCAATGACAAAACTGAAGGTTACTTGAGAAATTTAAAAAATAAACTATTATCAAAATACAATTAAAATCACTTTGTAAACTAATTTAACATATATGTGAAAAACAACATCAAAATTTTGTACAAAAAGGTCTATCTACATATATACATTTTAAGAGGCAAGAAAATTAGCAATAGCTTCTCTAATGCGCACTGATTGTTCATCAGTGTCTCCTTCCTCGGTATCTTGATTTGGAAGAGCTTGGGGAACACTCCATGTTGGGTCAACATCATCACTGTTTAGTTCACAGAGGTTGTTTAGAATGCAGCAGGCTTGTATAATCTTCGTTGTGTTTTTGATGGAAAAATCCATTTGTTGAAGACAACGAAAACGAGCCTTCAGCCTTCCAAAAGCATTTTCTACAACAACTCTAGCTCTAGAGAGTGTAGAGTTGAAGTGTTTTTGATACTCTGGCATTTGGTGCCTCTGTATGTACGGCTTCTGCAGAAAAGGCAGCAACGGAAATGCGGAATCTGCAACCAAACATGCAGGGACACTAACATTGTTTAGTATTCTGTTTAGAGGTGGGAGAATGGTGCTTTGGCGGAAAAAACGATATAAATTTGAATTTTTAAATACAAAAGAATCATTATTTCTTCCCGTAGCCCCCACGTTTATGTATAGGAACTTGTATTTTGCATCCACCACTGCTAGAAGTATTACACTGTAAAAACTTCTATAATTGTGATAACAAGTTGCGTTTTTTTGGGGGGTTTTATTTGAATGTGGGAACCATCAATGGCTCCACAACATTGAGGAAAGCCCCAAATATCTTCAAATTCTCCTATTAAACGAGAAACTTCTGCTGTGCTAGATGGAAATGTTATCACTTCTTTAAGAAGATTGTCCACAAGTAATGAGCAGAATTCCAAGACACATTCACATACTGTGGATTTGTGAACTCCAAATAGGCTGGCAATCGTCCTATATTCTGCTGACGAGCCTAGTTTGTAGAGAGCAATTGCAACTCTCTTGCCAAGAGGAATGGGATTCCTGAAATTGCTCACTTTCCTCTCAAGTTCCGATGATCGATCACAGAGTTCAAAGTACATACTTTTGGTTATTCGGAAATTGCTTTTCCACTGCTCGTCCGTGAAAACAGTGGCAATTCTTTCGTACCACTGTGATTCTTTTGCCAGAGACCATGAATCTGGACATCTTGTACTGTCCGCCAGTACCAAACTCAATATCAGTAACTCTTGAAGAATTTTGTCCTGTTTTTCAATCATTAATAATATTTGTCGTTTGAAATTTACACGTTTCTTAAACAAGTATGTAAGATTAGCTTGATAAGATATATGAGCTATTGCAACTTCGTTGTTCATGACGAAGCTGCGAATAGTAAATAGAAGTGCCGATAATTACAGTCACAGTCACGGCTGATTCAGAAAACAATATTTTTTTTCATTCGACGCCACGGCGCAGTGCTCAGATGGAGAGGAATAGAATCTGAGTTCCTTCTCTTCCACAGCATAAACACAGTTACAGTTAATTTACCATTCCATTTGAAGTCGCGGTTTGCAGTTAAACTTTAAGTGCGTTCTCTAGTGCAAACGACTTTTAAAGTAAGTGCGCTTAACTCGTAAGTGCATTGATGGGTTGAGCGCGCTTAGCTCGCAGTGCAAACGGGGTGTTAGTGTAAATTATGCGCTTTCTGAAATAATCGACTCAAGTAAATCCAATGGGTCTGATGTCATAAACCAAACTTGAGTCATAACTAGAGATGTAAAATTTCCGGAAATTTTGAAGTGGTGGAAAAAAACCGGTTTTTACCGGTTTTTTTTCGATAAAAATTGGAAAAAAAGGAAAAATTGATTTCTTTCGAATAAAAAGAATGTTTCTCTTAATAGCTCTGTGTTGCTTGGAACATATAAAGGGTTAAGCATTAAAAATATATATGCAATCCACACATCTTATTTTTCTGTTGACAGAAATACACACAAAGGTAAGTTTAATTAGAAAAAATAAACCTTTTTGTTTTATAAGTAGAACTTTCTTGGTCAAACTCCAGAAATAAGTCAAGTCGTCGTTCAACCAATAATATTGGGCAAGGTCATAACAATTATATTTTCTAGATTGCCATTGAAACTTGAAATAATAATTGTAATTTTTGACTTTCAAACATGATTGATATTGTTTGAAAGAAAAATAAGTATGATTTCCCTTCCTTACAATGTAACTTTACTGTCTGAAAATGAAAGCTTGAAGGTTTGAAGGTTGAAAATGAAAGATTGAAAATTGATTTGATTTTTTTCGAATCCAGTCCAAGCCCAAATCAAAACTAAATTGCTGTTTCTTTATCATTCAAACAGAAACCCCAAAACGAAACTGCGTAATGGTTTCTAAAGCTGAACCAAAACTTAAAATGGAGTTTCAGTTTAATCTTACGGCCGTGCTAAGCACAGTAGTAAAAGTAATCATACGTGCACTTTTGAACAAAACTGAGTTATTATAACCAAGTGCTTCTCTGTTTCGTATTTTACTTAATAAATGAAATGTTTTAAGGTCGTTTGATCAGGAACTATTAAAAAAAAATTCTGGAAAAAAAAAAGAAAGACTGCTGAATCAAATATATGGAAGAGTCAAACTTTAAAACACAATATCTCAGCCTGAGCTCAACTGCAGATTTCACTTTTGTGCTTTGCACGGCAGTATACAGGGTGCGGCAAAAAGAAACTCGGACAAAGATTGCATCATCGAATGGAAGTAAAGTACCTAATTTCACTTTAATGATTGTCTTATTTACTTTTTTGTCTCACTTTATTAGAAAATAATTTTCAATATATCTCCTAGTTTATGTATTGTTATTCGGTTTTCTTACTATTTTAAGCAAAAGACCAGCTATTTTAAAGTTGTTTAAACAGGTAGAATGACAGTTCGTTTGCTTGTTGTGCCTCGGCAAATAGTATTTGATTCGGTATGCCGCTTCAAGTGGCTTGGAAATGCTAGTCGATGTCCGGGAAGTGTATAAAAACGAATAGTGAACATTTCAGTTAGTCCTTCGGTCATCCAAAAGTGAGTTAATAGAATTCCTTGAGTTTCCACGAGAGAAGTTGTTCGTAAGATGGGAATTTATGACCGATAAGTGCGACTAAGGGCAAAAACAGCTCAAACAGAAGTTTTACGAGTTCCAAAAAGTTCAACCGTTCGTATGACTCCAAAGATGACAGAAACGTTTGAGATGGGCCGCAAGTCCAGACTGGAAGAGATACCTTTCCCTTATTTACCGTTTAACCAGCTCATAACCCCCAGAACAATAGTATTTGGTCTGTAAACATTCCAACCACCTTAGAAAATGTTAAACATCGCCAAAACCCGAAGTCAGGCTTTGTCTGTGATGGAATCAGCACAAGCGACAAAAAATCTATGCTTTTTTGTGGATGAGAGCCATAAAATGAATCGAAAAGTGTATCAGAAGGACGTTTTAGAAGCTGTTGTACTTCTGTGGACCTAAATGCACTTCAGCACAGCAAGGTAGACTGGACATTTCAATTTGACTTCAAACCAGTTCACACGGCCAAAAAGGCAAGAGTGGTGCAAGGTGCATTGGTTTTGACATGATATTACGTTTAGAGTGGACGCTCTACTCGCTACACCTCAATTCCATTTATTACACTGTATGGCCTGTTTTAGAGTCAAAGGCCTGCCCGAAACTACACATACGTTTAGACAGGCACGTAGCTAGAACTTTGTTAAGGGGGGGGGGGGGGTCCAAGGTTTCACGAACTTCAAAAGAGGAGGCATGCTAAAGCAAAATTAGTAGCTCATATTTACGTTAAAAAATAAATCCAATTAAAACTAATTATTAAAATATGATAATTAACTAAAATTAATTAAATAATTGAAATTGATAGAGCATTTATTAAAAAATTATTTAACAAAAATTTTACATTAAGTTCCAAAAAAATTAGTCAGTTTATAAAATTAACATTAAACTAAAAGTTTTCCCATACTAAGTTTTCATACATGGATAGAAAAATTCCATCACATTAGCTTCCTCTGTTCTGATGCTTTGAAAATGAGTGATATAATTCCTATTAATAAAAAGTTCACAATAAAAGAAAATCGGAAAACGAAAACTGTTCTATGGATTACTTGGAAAACGCAGGTAATAGTTTAATAAAATATTGAAGCTTTGTATTATATTTCAACAAAATATGTACAAGTCATTTTATTTGAAAAAAATAAAGAAATCTATATCTATCGAGTCGAATGTGTAACTATGAATGCAATATAACGTAATTCCGCCACCCTGTCCGATTTGAACAAGATTTCTGGCAAAATTCAACCACCCTCTCGACGAAAATATTAGCAAGGTTTCATTTAAAAAGCTTGAACTAGTTCTTTATTTCAAATAATCAGTAATCCAAATTTCAGCACAAAGGTATTTATTTGTTATTTAGTTCTTTATTTATCTACTTTATAACATTCTTTTGATTATACGAAATTGAATGAAGTTTCTAATTTTATCCGTTTTCTAATTATCATTTCTAACCATCATTTAAAAACTTGAACGAACTATTAACTCTTTGATGGATGGAGACTTCCTTTGTTGCAATCATTTAAAAAAAAAAAAAAAAAAAAAAAAAAAAAAAGCGTATTGCCGTTTTTTTTAAAATCGCTATTATTATTTTTTTGCAAAACGAATTGGTAAAATAAGCTATCTTAGGATCCATTATGGTATTTTTTTTCTTTCTAATGGGGCTTCGTTAGAGGCTTTAGCCTTTTCGGACCTAGTGCGAACCACCGATATGGCATCTAGTCTTTCAAATGCTACCATTAAGGCGCGGATGTGACTGCACAGGAAATTTCGATGCCGAGTTTCCAACAGATGGAGACACTTGAGCTCTCTTCGGTGCAAAACAGCACTAGGGGTTTAATTTTGTCAAGCCAAACGAATACCTGAGAGATCTTTTACCTGTCGAGTAGTGGAATGTATGGTGAATGAAATTAAGCATCTATGTATTATTACTTTAACAACATTTTGGAAAAAATGCAAATGATTGCTTTTTATAAATGTTTTTTATAAGGTCATGAATGATTTAAACACTATTGGTGTTTTCCTCTGATGTTTTCAATTTGATGTTTCATTTAAAAGATCAAGAGGAGGCATCGCACCCACCTATCTCACCACCAAACACGAGTTCAGTTTATTCTGCCAATACAAAAAAAAAACTTCTGTACAAATCAGTCTTTTTCAAATTAAAAATATAATTGTAAACAACTACAGGGAAAATGGCAATATACTCTATTACGAATTATCGTGTCAATATTTGATTATAACTTGGTTACTTTACTGTCTTTATTAGCAGTAAGCAAGTGTTCGACTCGAAAATTCCATGATTTGGAGTCAAACGTCAAATTTTGATCATTAAGGTAGTCTTCGTCCCGTTTGCGATTGCGATAATACAGTAGCATTAAATTAGATACATTTTCAACAATATGTAATATGCATAAAGCTAGCCAATTTTTGAAATCAAAACTTATAGGTTTCTTATAGCCTCAGTTTATAAATTTTTTGCTCAACAGTCATCTGATGTTCAAAAGCCTAAAGACAATCTTTTGTAAAAAAATCTTAGAATGATTGTGGCTAAAAATCCAGTAATGATTTAAATCTACCTTCCAAAATTCATCTAACAATAATAACACTTCTGATTCTTTCATTTTCAAATTGGTATAACTTCCATTCTAGGAGCGATTTTGTAATCATCATGTATTCTCGAAAGCATATCATATTTTATAACGTAGGTATTGACTTTTTTTCCTTTCTTTTATGTGATGTTAGTAAAAGATATTCTATTGCAAGAAATAGCAAATAATTTTAACTTGAAGAAATTAAGAGTTAAAAAAAAAAAATCTAATATAGACGTGAAAAACACAAGAAAATGTACCTCTCATTGACCTTTTTTTAATTATATGCGTAGTAAATAGCAGAAACTTTCACCTAGTAATTTTATAGTTAAATGCACATGCCCGTTTTTTGTAACGTTTAATGCTACCTTCGCAATTTACTAATGATGGATGCATAGACGCTTATTAAATAATTCCTCAGTAAAAAGGCGGTAAATACTAATCAGAAAATTTATTCCAATGAAACAAATACAAATGTGCTTTTCTTGAAAAACGGAACAACATCGAAGAAAGATTTTTTTCTTCAGTAAAAAATGACTAGCTGCTCCTCTCTTGGGACCATAGACTCACATTTCAGTAAGATTTAAAAGTACGAATTTCTAATAATTACTTTTAAATTACATGTGTTAATATGGCCAAACTTGCAATTTCATAAACTGATTACAGTAAAATATTCAAGTAATTTTCAATTTCATTCTTCGCTTCATAAAATTTTGATACAGCGAAAAGTAATTTCGTTGCATCAACTTCAAATTTATTTATTCACTTATGTTCAAAAAAAAAAAAAAAAAAAAAACGAACTTTTCAGGATTACAGTTTAAAAGTTGTAAGCTTCCGGGGAGATAAGTAATCTATTATTGTTAAAAATAAACTAAAAGTTTAAATAAGATTATTAATCAAAATGTAAAATGAATCTGAAATAAATCATACCAAAAATATAAAGTTCAAAAATAAATTAATAATTAATATTTATTTTTTCTCATCCTCAATCACACGAAATGTGTAGAACTTTTTTTTTTCGTTGCTGTCGGAACTTAGTTTTTAAATGGGAATACATATTAACACATAAATTGCTCGTATTGTTAAGAAAACTTTAAAAGGAAACACTACAACTTACCTAGTTTATGTACACTTAATTTTCTTCTGATTACAATTTTGTTCAAGATATGTTTCCTATAAGCGCGTGGTAGAAAAAAACTGTGTATTGAAACAGAAAATAATAGGAATTTCAATTACTAATTCACCAGGGATGCACCTCACTCTGACTGTCCTTCGTGCAGCATGTGTCTAGGAAATCAAGTCCAAACGGGAAAAGAGTCAAAACGAAAAGAAGAAAGAAAGAAAACCACCACAATGAGACTGGGGAATGTTTGTTTTCAATTACTTTGCCGATGGCAATTTGGTGGGCTGAGGGAGAGGGGCCGAATTTCAAGGTCACAACCCAGTTGAGTTGAATTGGAAATTCGTCGTTTTCGGACGGATTCTTCGCGACACAGGAAGAGACCGGCGACAACTCGGAACCCGCAGTTATTTCACGAGGTTCCCGTGTTCTGAATTGACTCCGACGCGGGAAAATTGTCGATAAATGGGAATATTTAAGGGGAAAATACCGGGTTTCATAAAATTTCTCTCTTTGGAAAATTTTTGTTGTCGTGAGGTGCAACAACCGAGAAAAAGCAGACAGTGGTCTTTCGGGAAGGGGGGGGGGGGGTCCGGACCCCATGGACCCCCCCCTTGGCTACGTCCTTGGTTTAGACTGCATAAACCGATTGTTTTATAAGGAATAGGATTGATAAATGGACTTGCGGCCCTCTTGAAAGAAAATTTCAATAAGCAGTTACACCTCTGTATTACTTCAAAAGGCGGCCTGTTTGAAACCAATTAATTTATTGATTGCCAAAGGTCTTCTCATACTATTATTTTCAGTGTGTTTCGTTATTTTTTTAATTTTTAATAAAGTTACATGGAAAATTGCTTGGCCAGGTTTTTTTTGTTTTGAAGCACCCTGTCCATTTGGTTCGCACAATCAGCAGAAACATAGTTCTGTGATCAGAGTTATGCTTGTTTGTTTTATGAAGAAGGAAAATAAATTCTTCACTAAGGATATTAGTTTATTTATTTATTTATTTTTTGCAAAAAGTATTAATGCAAATTTTATTATCATACAACAGCTTGCATTATCAAAGTTAGACAGTATTTTAACATACAAGGAGGGGTGGGGAGGGGAGGAAATTGCATCAGAATTTTTTTAAGTATGAAAAATTTCTAATCACTGTTTGTTGAAAATTTCAATTAAGAGTTGAAAAATTCAAAATTTTCAATTTTTCCGAGAATAGAAATAAACCCCTTCGGAAGAAACGTTTTCGTTTTTTTTCCGACTCTTTTTATCTCTAGTCATAATCCAAAAGTAGATGTTTGCCTTAACGCTTCATGGTGCAATTCGGGACAAACAAGAAGGCGGATAATAAGACGAGAAAAGTGCTCATAGCGTAATGTAGCAAAAATTCGTTGTTATAGTGATTCAAGCTCGATCTTTATCTGAAGATGAAGATTTTCCAATAGGGGCACTCAAAGAAGTTCCGTCTTTTGGAAGGTGAAGGATCTGCGATGTCTGAGAAATAATTTCACAGCATTTTCAGAATGCATCGTAGGAGTGTTGATTCAATTCAAAGAAAGATATTCTTCGTAGCGTGACAGTTTACTTTTCCTCTCAAAACAGGACTTTTTACCAGAACTTAAACGTAATCTGTGATGCCTATACGCACAATAAACATTGCGTTGTACAAACGTACATTTAGGTAACGCTAAATTTAAAAATATATACTTACTAGGGGAAATACTGAAACGACTGGTCAGGGCCGTCCCAGTTTTTCATAAGTGGGGCCGCCAATTTCATTTAGCGATGGAACAAACGAAGAAAAAGGGAAAATCTTCCTTATTTTGAAAAATTAAAATAGTAATTATAAATGAACAATTGAAATAATAGTGACAAAGGGTATTTTTTATGTAAAATTTGAATAGAAAATGTAATCTTAAAATACAATTTAGAAACATCCATGATTCTCTTTTGTTAATACAGTAGAACCTCTCAATAAGGGACACTAATGGGACCAGACATTTTGTCTCTTAAATAGAGGTGTCCCTTCTTCGGAGGTATATTAGTCGGTGTATGCAGTGTGGCAACTCAGTATATATATTTTTAATGAACTTAAACTACTAATGGTTACGATGAATTACTTTACATTTTTCATACACAACTAAATAAAATTCACACTTAATATTTTTTTAAAGTTTTTATTATTTTTTTAATTATAAATGAGTCAAAAATTTGGCAGCATAAAGCAATTATTTGGAAGTAATTCATTGCATGAATTTGCTTCATTTCACGTAATTTACAATGCAAGGCATTGTGAACTACAATTAGTGTTCACACATATCAATTATTATATAAAAAGCTAGTCAGTAGTTTGTGCCCTTTCCTTTGGCCCTGAGCCTACTTGAATAAATATCTTAATGGGCAAATCGTGCATGTAACTTTCAGCAAGATTTTTACAATATATGCTTGTTTCTATAACTTATGTTAATGTTAAACTCTCTTCAAATAATTTTTACAGGAAAAGTGAAACTTGGAATTCCAGTAAATTCACTCTTTCTTATGCACTTGTACATAATTTTCTGTATTTTTTTCTGTGACTGTCCCTTAAATAGAGTGTCCCTTAATTAGAGGCAAATACATGTAGGTTCCTATTCAAAGGGACTGGGACCTGAAAAAATGTCCCTTAAATAGAGGTGTCCCTTATTCGGAGGTATCCCTTAAGGGAGATTCTACTGTATTATCAAAGTAAGGGCCGTGGAAACATACGTTTCAAACATTTTTTAAAGAAAAATAAAAAAGTATTCAGCACACTATTCACTAGACCACAGAGTGGGCATGTCTGCCTAGTTGGAAACTATGGGCCCGGCTAAAATTAAAGTATTGTGCATAGAATAAAATTAGCATAATGGGAGGGAGGACCGGCGACAAAACTAACGTGGTGCATGCCTTGTCTCTCGGCGGCCCTGGTTTTACAAAACCATGCTTCATGGTACTGCAGTTAAAAAAAAAAAAAAAAAAAAAAGAAGATAAATAAATAGGATGGCTTTATAGGGTCTGCCGAAACATTCCCATACGGCATTTTTAACGAAAAATATTTTCCTGAAAATCATTGCTAAGTGGGGAAAAATGCATGGGTACCGAAATAGAGAGGAAAAAACCATTTAATACAAACAAAGAGAGTATAAAGTAGTGTAATGAATACTCACACCAGAAGTTCTAAATGTTTGAATGTAAAAATCGTAAGTAAATCAAAGCTTGACCAAGAGATGCAGGAGGCATATTTAAAATAAAATGAAGTGGAATAAAGACCTAAGGTATCGCAAAAAATTACAACATCCGTTCAAAATGTTAAAAGTTCTTTTTCTGGGGCCACATATGCTTGTATTTCAAGACAACAAAATTATCAGGCTGGAAATTGAAAATTTTAGTATGGAAAATCCGAGCAAATAATCGTGTTTGGCAAAGGAAAATTGGAAGAAAGTATTACCACAATATGTTGATCAATAATTGAAATTTAAAATGAAGATAGGGACGTAGCCAAACTGAGGGTAGAGTGGAGAACTCCAAATTCTTTCTTTTTACGTCCCTATGTCCCCACTCTGTCAAAAACGAAACGCTCAATTTTGACGATTTGGCAATCCTCGAGCACTGTTTCGTTCTTTTCGACGATCCTTTCGTCACCAAATCACGTGATATTTGACAAAACCAAAAATCCTAACTATTTAACGAAATTATTTCGTCCCGATTTCGTCATATTGCAGTGCATTCTGGGAGTTTTCGTTTCAGTCTTGTACTGGCTCGTTAAATTATTCTAAAGGATTCATAAAAAAGGTTAGTATTTATTGAAATTTGTATGTGCAATGTGCTTTTTCTTTTATTTATTGTTCTTTTTTTTAGTGTTGTGTTTATAGTTGAGTTTAAAACACAATAAAATTGAAAACGAACCGTTCGATTAGGTTTAGAACTCTGTGTGTTTTTTGAACTAACTTTGAGTCACCTCCACGTTAGGCTTAACTAGCGTTATTTTTTTATTTGCGAAAGAAAATGTTGGTTCATTGACATTAGTTTCCTAAAACGTACTTCCTTTATTTCGTTAAAAAAATGTCAAACATGACCACAGAATTTGTACAAATTTAAACTTAAAAAAAAAAAAAAAATCCACCGTAGCTAAACTAATGCAGATGATAAATACAGTGCTTTTATATAAGGCATAGAACTTAGAAGCTTTTAATTTCAACGTTGAAAATATTGCATGGTTATGTGTTTTCATTCTTCTCCATGAATTTTACAAAAATAATTCTGTAAAACGAAGTGTATTTTTTAGTTTAATAGTTCAATTTTTTTTTCACTCTGCATTTTTATTTTCTTAAACAAATATGTACCCATCCGCCAATAAGTATTGATATTTTTTCTTCTTCCACTGTACATGTAATGTTTTATTCAATGTTATAATTTATACAGTTGCTCCCAAAAGTGTTCGTACACTTATCATTTTCAATGAAATATTGCTCTACCTATTAGTTAGAAATAATATTTTGGAATGGGTAAACAATATTACAAAACTACTTGAAATATTTTAGTAGCAAAATAAAATATGATTTTGAAGAAATAACTTATCAAAAAGAATTAAGAACTTTATAGTACAAAAGTGTTCATACAAAATGTTTTTAAATAATTGTTAAGTAACCTTTTAAACAAACCGATGAAACTCGAGGAAAAAAGCGCTTGATGCAATAAAAAACAAATGCAAACCGCTTATAGCAGCTTTTGGTTCCAAAACGATGACCTCTTTTTTTTTGTTATGCTCGTTGGTGGCAGTACTTATAAAGGCGTACCTCATGTTGTTTATATAATATCTGTCCCTTCTGCAGATGTTTCTAGTAAATGGTATGTTGTATCAATATTTCAATATTTGTAAAGCCTGTTTTTTTTTTGATGTTTTTACTTGCATGAAGCATGAGGAAAAGTAAATATCAATTTAATACAAATCATTTTAAGTTAGAGAAAATATTAATTTCCGTAAAGAACTCTATCTTTGTGCTTGATATTTCATATTCATTTTTATCATATATTTCATAATATTTTTTTTCAATTTTTCCGCAAATTTAATAAATTAATGAAAATAGAGTTTTAATGTTTAACCTCGATTAAAAAATAAAAAATGCTTTATTTCAGAAATAAGCTGCTGCATTTAATCGTAAAACTTTCCTCGAAATAGAAAAAAGGTCAATGTGCATGAGGGCATACACCCATGAACTTACACATTTACTTACACATATATTTTCTTTTTAAAACTCTTTTAGGATGGATCCAACATCATGGACATAATCAGAACCAAGACAGAAGAAGATTTTTTCCATAATTATAACAATCTTCAGAGTGTTCGTATAATATACATTGATTTCATGTTACACAAGTTTAGAAATAATAATAAAAACTTAGGGGAAAAAAATCAAAGGTATATTTTATAATTATTTAACAAACATTACACTAAATTAATTTTACCAAAAGATTTATTTCACATCTGCATTTTTTTAAGATTTATATTTTCAAATACCTTTTGCAATTTTGGCAGAGAATTGTTTTCAAAGTATGTAGTATGAAATGCATGCAATAATAAAGTTCCTGTATTAAACATAAATTTGGAAAAAAAAAATCTACATACAAGCAAAATTAATAAAACAAATAATTGATTGGAAAAAGAAAAAGGTAAGCTTTTTCTTAGGATCATCTAATTTTATTTTCTGTATGTAATTTTAGAACAAAGATATGCTAACTTAAAGTTGTCCATTTTATTATACTTTTTCTTTAAAATTTGTGGTATAAGTTGGATAAAAATCTTTTTTTTTCTGGAATTTTTTCATGCAATGCAATGAAGAAGAAAATCCCCAGCAAATTTCTCCCGAGCATATATCGATGTAACTGTGCATAAAAGTGGCTCATGATTTATTTTTCCAGAACCCAATGTCTGCTGAGGAAGTAGCACTTTTATATTCCCAGTAGGGCAGAGGGCAATGCAGGAATTTCTACGTCGTGATGCATCCATCCTTACATCGCGATGTAGTTCAAACAGTTTGAAATATTCTTCCCGCTTTAGGGGTACCCCCCAAATTTAGTACCCCAATATGAATACTACCCCATGGGAAACCATCCTATGTGGATTTCCAGCATCAAAGGACATCTTAGCCAAATCTGGAAAAGATCCGACGAAAACTGGATTTTTAAAAGGAAAACTCCTGTGGGGTTTGGCACACATAGCGGGACGAAAACTACAATATGGGAATTCCCAAGCATCAAAAGACAAATGTATCAAATTTGGAACAGATCAGACGAAAACTTTGTTCTTTTAAGACGCCCCCCCAACGACGCACACATGGTTTCCCACTCCATAGCGGGACGAAAACGGGAATTTCCGAGCATCAAAGGACATCTGTGACAAGTTTGGAAAAGACTTGATAAAACTGTTTTTTTTTATATAAGAAAACCCCCCATTTGGTGGTTGTCCCCCCTAGCGGGGTGAAAACTACTTTATGAAAATTCCTGAGCATCAATGAACGAACCTCTATGCCAAATTTTAGAAAGATCCGACAAAAAATGATTTTTTTTCAAGGAAAACACACATCGGGGTTGCCCCCCTTCTCCATAGAGTGACGAAAGCTAACCTTCGTGAATTCCTGAGCATCAAAGGACCTCTATAGCAAATTTAGAAAAGATCGGACAAAAACGTTTTTTTTATATAAGGAGAACCCCCAATGCGGGGTTGCTCCACCCCCCCCCCCCATCATGGAGGGTTGAAAACTACCATATGTGAATTCCCGAGCATCAGAGAACCTCTGTTCCAAATTTGGAAAAGATATGATCAAAACTGTTTTTTCATAAGAAACCCCCATAGCGGAACGAAAACCACCCTATGAGAATTCCTGAGCATCAAATAACGAAACCCTATGCCAAATTCAGAAAGATCCAACATAAACTGGATTTTTTTGTAGGAAAAGTACCATAGTGGTTTCCACCCCCCCCATAGAGGGACGAAAGCTACCCTGCGTGAATCCCCGAGCATCAAACACCCTCTGTGCCAAATTTTGGAAAGATCCGACAAAAACTAGATTTTTGCAAGGACCCCCCCCCCCCCCCTTATAAAGTGATGAAAACTACCTTGCGTGATTCTTGAGCATCTAAGAACCTCTGTGGCAAATTTAAAAAAGATCGGACAAAAATTTTTTTTAATACGGAGAACCCCCAATGCGGGGTTGTCTGTCCTACCCCCTACATAGAGGGACATAAACGACATTGTGTGAATTCCCGAGCCTCCAATAACGAACCTCTGTGCCAAATTTGGAAAATATCCGACAAAAATTAAATTTTTTTGAAGGAAAACCCCCATTATGGGGATTTAATTAGATAACATGGGGAGTGATTTGTTTTACCTTTTTTAAGAAGTTGTTTGTTTGCATTTTTATATAAATAAAAATTTGCTTGACATATTTTATGTGCCTCTTTTTTCAACAATTACTTGTCTTTTTTTGATGGGGGGGGGGGGGCTGCAGGCCCGTTATTTCAGTTTGTTTCCCAAAACTCAATAAAGTAATAAATTTTTATTGAGTCTGTACTCAATAAAAATTTTACACAAAACCAACTAAAACGACGACCAGTCATATGTAAAAACATGAATGTTCAAAAATCAAGACAGGAGGGGGTTGGGGGGTCAATTGACCCCCTGATCCCATAAATGAAGGGCCTGTGAAAATAACTATACGCATTAAAGTGGGAAACTACGGTGGTAAGATTCTGAAGTTACGATTTGATCACACGCACACGAATCTTATAAAATACAGTCGAATCTCGTTATAACAAACTTAAAGGGACCATTAAAATCGATTAAAAAAGTGGTTTGCTTTATCCGAGAAACAATAAACAATAAGACAAGGATTGCATTTCAGCAGTTATTTGCTTTAAGCGTGTTCGAATTAACGAGGTTCGACTATATTCTCAAAAATAAAAAAAACTAATGTGCTCAAAGAAAAAAAAAAGGAAATAAATTTTCTTAAAAATTTACGAAATTAACGTCCTCATATATGAGGAAATTAATTTGACGAAACTAATGCTCTCAAAACTACGAAAATGATTGTTAATTTGACAAAACTAGAATGAAGAAATATTTCGTTACATTTGACGAAATTCGCATCCTCAAACCACTAACAAAAGCAGTTTCTTCAATTTGACCAAATGTTCGCTCGGAGCATATCCCTGGAAGTGGTTTCGTCAAAAACGAAGAAAATTTCGTCAAATTTGAAAGTCCATTTCTGAGAGTGCAAAACTGTCCTGGAAGTGAGTTTTTATAACTTCCGCTTTGAAAAAATTCCGAGAAAACGTTCTCAAACCCCACCCCTTGCCCTAACGTCATTAAAGAGGGCCTACATATGAGTATTTAGGACTGAAATTTCAAAAACCACGAGAGTACTCCCAACATAACCTCTGCGAAAAGCCCTCTCATTTAATCATTCATCATCATTGAAGGTCGAATAAATTTCGTCTTTTGGACTTTAATTTAAAAAAACTCCTGGAGATCTCCCGAACCTGTGTGTGTAATCCTCCTAATATTACCGAAGATCCTCCAAAATTTCGTTGTTAAGGCTTCAATTCAGAAATTTTTTCGGGGGAGACCTCCCAAGCTCCATACACCAACAGCATTGAAAATTGCCTACGATTGCGTTAATTGAATTTCAATTTTGAAAATTTGCCATGGGAGGGCTCCGAATCTCTCTACCCATTAACATTGCCAAAAATCTCTTCTAAAATTGCGTTTTCTACAGATCGAAAATTTTTCGAGAGAATGCTTCCCTCTCTCTCGCCTTTTTTCCTGCATATTGGAACATGTGTTTGAAATAATTAAGGGGCCGCCAAATGCGTACCGAGCCCCCTCCCCCAGTTTTGTGGCTTAGCGACGGTCCTACGACTGGCACAAGTACGTTTAGTAGCACTGCAAAGAAAACTGAAGAAATATTATTTGCATTTTGCTCAACCCCACTAGCTTACTGATAACTTTAGCCTGTATTACGCTGGTTATTCGCGTCAAAAACATCTTTTAGCAATTTCAATGCTAAATTAGAGAATTTTAATTTCGCCTGGTGAGAGTGACATACTTATTATGTCACGTAAAAACGAATAATTTTTTGTATGTTAATAAATATTTTTACAATGGAGGCAGTGAGAAGCAAAGGGATGCAAGTGGACTATTTTAAGTTTCGAGTAAAACGCGTTTAAAGATCAGATCCTAGGTAGGCTTTCATTGAAATTTTTTTCTTAATCATACTGTACAGCAGCACCTGCCAGGGCTACTAGTACAATATCTGGCCCCAAGAAAGAGGAGAGGTTCACCTACCATTTGTACTGGTTATCTCCAAATTTTTAATTTTGCCACTTGCATCCCTTTGCTTCTCACTACCTCAATGACTTTTGATAAAATATGTTTTGATGTTTATTTAGGTGCATGATTATGATAAAAAGCACTGGGTCAGGTTTTGTAAAAAAGAGCGTTGAACGTGTTTCTGTAAAAAGTAGAAAAAAGGCAAGTCAGGGGAGTATACATTCATAACTATTTTCAGCTGTAAATGCTAAAATGAAAGTTACCGAGAATTAACTATGTGGGCCAAAGAAAAGACAATATTCTTTATTAATTAAACATTGTGTTTATCTTTAGAGCCTAGAAATTTCTGACAGACTTTCACAAGCTCCATGAGCTGAAAAAAAAAAGTAATTAAGAACTGGGGGGGGGGGGAGGGCAATTTTTGCCAGCTAATTAGCTGAAACAATTTTTACATTTAAGCTACCTCAATAATTATAAAAAAAAGAAAGTATCACACCTACACATAGTTTTTAACTCTAGCTGTGTTATTAAATTCTAAATTTACATAATATCAGGAGGTATGGGGGTGGATCTGAACAACACCTTCACAGATTTTTAGAGGGAAAAAGATGAATGAATAAAAGAGGTTACAGGAAAGAAGAACCTTCGATCTTCCCAGAACGCTTACACAAACAAGAGGAAGAAAATAGAAGTAATAATGATGCGTAGGAAGCCACTGAAAGTAGAGATATATTTCCAGATGAGGGAATCCACCACCTAAAATGCAGAGAAGAGAAAATGTCAAAATAATTACAATCAGCAACCATAAAAGCGGAGGTGAACCAAGGCTCTGGAGTCGGACTGCTTTCGGTGCAAAGTATTTGGAGTTGTTAGTACTGTCCAGCTCCGAAAAGTTGAGCTATGGCCTTGAGCAAGTCCATTTCTTTCAAGGGAGAGCAATCAATAAGAAGAGGAATTTAGGCGTAGAGTTGGGCTACCATTGCAACATTTTTATTGGCGAGAAAATCCTGCACCCCTTGCAACTCATTACCTGAATTATATTGTTCGCCAAATGGACAAAAACACTGCAAACTAAATCCGCTAGTGCTTAAGCCGTTTTTCCTCACTCCTATTTCAACAAATGTAATCGTTTCATCGGTCGGGCAGCGGAGCTCAACTTGCCAGAGGTGGACAGTAGGCGGCTTCGTTTAAAATGTAAAGTGTCGGAGTCGCATTCCATTGTTCTAAAAACCTTGGAGCTAGAGTAGGACGTTTTCCTTCCGACTCCGCAGCGCTGACGCAAGCTTTACGATTACACTTAAAATATGAGACTAACAAGCCAAAAAATAATTTCGAAAATAAAAATGTTTTCAACAGCGTCGAATGTATACGAAGTTAATTAACTCAAGTTAACAGAGTCACTTGTTCAGACAAATCCCCGTGTAATAAAAAAAGTTCATACCGCCAACAGGGAGTCAACAAGTCAACAGAGGAATAGCGTGTTCTGGAAAACTCACGAGAGGTGATGAGACTCAAATTGAAGAGGGGGAAAAAGAATGAATTGAAATGAACTTGAAACAAATTCGAACTTTTTAATAACAACTTTGATTAGTCTTGTTTTGTGCTTTTTGTGGGATATCTTTTCCAACTTAAGATTAGAGTTCTGGAC
Organism: Uloborus diversus; assembly: GCF_026930045.1. Taxonomy (NCBI): domain Eukaryota; kingdom Metazoa; phylum Arthropoda; class Arachnida; order Araneae; family Uloboridae; genus Uloborus; species Uloborus diversus. The sequence continues at coordinate 40,833,024 of NC_072733.1, read as the reverse complement.
CAACCTGAATTGGTAGCAAAGGAAGATCGTAATGACCTTCGACGCGGGAGCACTGCATATTTAGGAGAATGAAAGCTTTTGTAGAAGACGTTTTGACCTTTCAGATAATTAGAATGCTTAGAATTAAAAAAAAAAAAAAAAAAAAAAACGAATGTGGGATATAAGTTATTTGAGCTATCTTTAGAGTACAATAGACTCTCGTTTTATGCGGGGGTTACGTTCCACGGAAATTCCGCGTAAATCAAAACCACGTAAATTCAGACGCAATTTTATAATTTAGCGTAATTTAATAGTAGTGTTAAAATGGGGGTTAGGTTCCATGAATAAAAAAAAAAACTTCATTCTAGTGATGACTAACTGTATAATAAGTTTAATGTGCACTTATATCGACATCTATGCTCAACATGCATAAAGAATATACAAATTAATTCAGGGTTTATAAAAAGGACCTGGTTAAGACAGTCTTTTGGCAGTCATTAAGAACTTTTTTCTGTAGCTTTTTGCAGAGCATTCACTGTTAGAACTATAGGTGCCATCGGAAGGTCCTTTGGCACCCTGGGGTGCAAGCAAGGTGCATTAGGGTGAAAACGGAGGCTTGGAAATGTCCTTACGGTTCTTTTGGCTCCTTTAAAAAGGGTGCCCCTGAACTGTCGCGTGACCTGTCACATCACGTTTATGATTTTAATGGCGGCGTTCATGAAATGATAAGAGTCATTTTCATGCATTTTGTATTATTACGTCTATTTTTCAAGTTTATTCTTCGTGATAGTAGTGGATGCCCTCTTCTGACGGCTCGATTTACTAAAGAAGCTTATTGTAACCTTGTAACCGCTGTTCCATGCTTGTTTACAAGAAACTGTTACTTCGCTAAGTTTATTTTGTTTCGCTCGCTATTATTTTGAGATATATTCCCGCGAAGAATATCTAGTTTCCCTCACAGTTCGGTAAATATCTTTAACTGCTTTTCTTTTTTATGAACCTACATCGCGTGTGCTGATTCATATAGTACGTGCTGAATTGAAGGCGATGCATTTTTTGACTTTGAGATATTTACCCACGTGATTTCATGCTGTAAATTGTTTCGAAAGGTGAATTACATGCAGTTTTATTTTGTTTCAAACTATTTGGGTCGTTGCACAGTCAGAGATGTTTTAAGAAAATTTTCTGCCTTTCAAATGATCTTATTGGTATGAATCGCTCCAAACGCTGATTTTCCTTAAACGAATGAAGTTGAAACTTCTGAAGATTTGTTTACTTCGCATCAAAAAACAGTTTTAAGGCTAAAATTTAAGACTTGTGTCGTAAATTAAATCTTGACTAACATGCTTCACCATAAATAATGGTGTGAAGCACCTGTTAGCTGCTGCATAGGTGTAAAATTCAAATTTAGTGGGTTGTGGCAAATAGAAAAACACGCTTTGCTCTTGAAACGGAGCGATTGATATTTTTTGTATTCCCACTGACCAAAAATTGTGGAAGGATTCTGAGTAAGGAAGCAGTCTTAAATTTACAATCAAACCCCAACTTAGTGCCCACCCTTTAAAGCGCCAATCCCGTTATACCACCGTAATTGTGTCTAACGAAATCTTCCATGTAGGAACTTTGATGTAATCTGTCCGTTGAGGCACCAAATCGTTATAACGCACACCAATACCACAGTCGGACCCCGATTTAACGAACCTGTATTTAACGAATTTCGCGATTCAGCGAATTTTTTTTTTTCCCCCGACTAAAATGAAGGCAAAAACCCCTATTTACCGAATAATAAACGACAAAATGACGAACTATTTTAACAGCCGAATTTTTTTTTAAGAGTTAGGAAATATTGAATTGTTTACCAAGTGTTACATCCATATTATCCGAAGCAGAAAAAAACTTTTCTTGGAATCGGCTATTTTTGACGGGCGAGGACGAGGAGGCAAACAACGAATATTGATTCTGATGCAAAAAGCGATATAGTAAAACTTGCATTTAAAACTGTTACTTTTGCAAATGCTTTTCATGGCCTGGGAACTAAAACATATCTCATGCAGCAGGCTGCGAAACACACAGTATTTTCTTCTCCACAAAGTCGAGAGATCTATTTCGAGTCAAGTATCAAGGAAATTGTCAAACATCTATTACTTAGTAGTTTAAACTTTCAAATTGACTAGTGTGTAACAAATAAGCCGTGGAATGCTGGAAAAAAAGTGTATACTTTCTAATTATGAATATTTTTGCACAGTTGCTTGGTTTTAGGTAAGGTAAGTGTTTTTTTTTAAAAAAAATTCGCACCCCGATACTACGAATAATCCTGATTTAACGCATAAAAGTTTTGATCCCGGTGAATTCGTAAAATCGGGGTCCGACTGTATATCATATGCTTGAACATTTTTTTTATTAATCATTTTTTTTATTAATTGAAAATCTGTCTTGAACAATATTCAATTTTTTTACAACTACTCGGTATTGGCCGAGTACCGAGTACTCGGTACGTCTCTAGTATTTATAGTATATATATAAGCATTCCCATCCCAGTTATTCAAAGTAGAATGCTCCAAAATGTTTCCAGGCGAAAACGCTATGTGGAGAGCTCGTTTGCAATAAACTTGTGGTCTACACTATCAGTGGTTGAATAGGAAAGTAGGGCTTTGTTAACGTGTGACTGCATTTTTTACACCACGGCCTAAATTTTACACAACCTTTACAACGCTTTGAGCTAAATGGGTTCATAAGATGAAATTACATAAGAACCTTGTCAATAGCTGGAGATATGGGGATTTAGTTGAAGGTGAAAAACATAGAGTGCAAAGTAATGTAGAAATGAGAGATTCAGAATAACATTAACAAATAGATTGCTTTGCAAAATCTTCCGCAGTAAATGAATACATTGATCAAGGGCGCCCATATAGGGGGCAAGTTTGAGCTCAAGCCCCCTCCCGCCCTAGAAATGAGAACTTCCTTGTTTTTAGTGCTTTTTCCTTTGCAAAAATGTATAAAAATTTCTTTTCTAGCTTTTAATGAATAAGTTATTAAAAATGTCAAATGTTAATATCTAATTTGTACTGAAATCGGTTTCCTTGGAAAAAATATTCTGTTGAACCATGGGGAAAAATTTTGAGCCCCCCTTAAAATTTTGCATATGGGTGCCTTTGACATTGATGCTGAAAAATCAGTTTCAACTTTTGAAAATACAGCTCTCGAGGAAATTATCAAGTTAGCAAATCCTCATTCAAATTCGGATTCATCTGAAGGAGAACTTAAGAATGTAGACGGGAATTTTAAGTCAGAAAATGTAAAAGAAACGTCTTGTTTAGAAACTAACAAGATTTAGAGGAATATGTGACTGATAGAAAAATGATGAACAGCCTTTTCGCATTAGAAAAGAACAGAGCTATTTTGAGCAAAAAAAAAAAAAAAAAAAAAAAAGAAGTCAAAGTGGAATTTAAAAATATTTTGGACCAGAAAACAGGTAGTTTAAGATAAAGTAATAATGTTGGAGCTCTAAAATCTGTTATTTGTTTTACTTTTTAAACTTAAAGAGGTAAGATCGTGCTTTAATTTGATCCCATTTCTTATTATTTTTTGTAATCTTACACTTTATAATTCGATATATTGCCAAAATCGATATAAGGCCAGGAAAAAATTGAATCCTACAGTGACGTTATATCGGAGTTACTGTATGTCTATTAAACAGTCATATTAACATTGTGACAACCCTGTTCGTCACACCCGCCTCCAAACGCGGTTAGACCTCCACGTGAAACGCACCTCTAGTCACCAGCCTCGCACTTTCGCTCCTACGGTTGCACGCCGCTAATAACTTCAACCACTCAGTTAACTGAATCACATCATGCTGTTTTTTCCCATGTGGCGGGAGTTTGGATCAGATCGAATGAAAATGTAGTTGGAAGAAAAAGTTGTTCGTGTGGCGACTCCCGGACACCGATTGGTGTTCGGAGGTTTCGCTGGATGTGTGGTTTTTTGAGCTGAGGCTGATGCCTACTTGAACACCAGATTTTTGTTTGTGAGACGATCGTCAAATAGCATCCAACTGAATCCGACGAGACTTCCTGTCTAATACATTGAAGACGACGACATCTAAGTAAATAATATATAATGAAATCGTGTGCGGGGCGATTTCAAAATTTCCTATAAAAAATCGAGTGCTTCGCCATCTCCGAACTTTTGCAAATTGGTATTTGAAAAAAAGATGGCAAACATGTCATCATTCTTCACGTATTACATCGGACAGGTCGTATAATCCTATTTTTTGACTCTACATCTTTTTACAATTTCACTGATCAACAAATTGTAATATGTAATTTTTTTGACTCCACGTGATCATCGTTTTATAAAATATATGAGTTTATTTGGATAGTAATTGTCTTAAACAATGTTTTACTTTTGTGTACCATACATGTGCTGATCAGCATCTTTTAATATCATATTTTCAAAATGGCCATTTCTTAATCTTTAACATTTTAAACTATACGATCATGATTTGCAATGTACTTTTATATACTATCAATGAATAAACTAGCTTTAATGTTTTTTTAAATTATTCTCTGGTATTATTTGTGAAATGTGGATAAATTCTTTATCATTAGAATTCCATATAATTGGTACCATTCTTTTGCATATCTTTGGCAAAATTCTATATCAAACATGATGACAGACTGCAGGGTTTTATCAAAGCAGAAAGCGGCTCAATCACATAGGCATGATCTTACAGCTTTGTATCTGGAGATGTCGAGAAATAGTGCTTAAAAGAAAACTCATAGTTTGAAGGTGAAAATTCTGGTTTTAAAATGCAAAATCATTAGGCTCAGAGCTGAAACATTAGGTGTAATATTCATTAATTGGTTCTAACATGCTATATATTCATTTGGTTTTTATTTGTTGCTTTGTAGGAATTGAACATTTTTGCGTTCTTAACTTTTTTTTACCAGGGTGCAATATGCTGGCAGGTAATAGTACCAAGCTTGATGGTGCACTGATTTGGTGCAAGTAAAAAGCACCATTACAAGATTAAAAATTAACTTTAAAATGCACAAGAAAGATGTTGAAAGAAATAAGATTTTCTAGCGTGCATCACATGCAGGGCCATTGCTAGGGTTTGAAATTGTTAGCCTACAAATTAATCAAATTTTAATTGTTTTAGCCAAAAACTTAAATTTTGTGAATTGTAATTTTTATTTAGAAAACTGCTATTGGAAAACAAAGGAGTAATTTTATAAAATAGACAATGCAAGTGCTAATATTTTAAATGTGCAGCATACACTAACACTTTACTAAACACTTAATAACAATGCAGAAGACATGGAAATCTCAATTTGTTGTTTTTTTTTCCTTGCAGATCTTCTAATAATAATTTTGAGGGTCAAGGGGAAAATCTTTTTTTCTGCTTTTTATGGAAATTTTCCGTTTGCCAATAGTTTTGGCAAATCAGCTTCTTTCTTTGAATTTACAATTTCATCACTTATGGCGCAGTGACGAATCTTCATCGCGGGCCCTGACATTTGTAAGTAAGTTTTCATTTATTCTATAATTTTGCATGCAATATTTTATTAAAAATTACCACAATGATGTACAACAACTTTGTTATATTCAGTTGGACTAGGCAATGTAAGTATTTCTACATTGTGATGCATCGCCAACCTTGCATGGCAATTTTGCAATGCATCACAATGTAAGTTTTTTTTTTCTTTTTTTAAAAGATACAGTGAAATCTCTTCACAACAAACACCAATACAACTAAATATCCTTTTCATCAAAGGAAAATAATTCTAATAAGACCATTGTCGTGAATAAGAATACAAAAATTGGAAATCTTGAAAATGTCGACTATGACAATATTTTTGCTTCTACTGAGCATAATTACCATGTAAACAGTCTAACCATGCAAGAGGTAATTGAATTAAGAAAAAAAGAACTCAATGAATCTGATTTCAAAATCGAACACCTTAAGGAACCTGATAGGAGTAATATTCTTAAATTACTTATGGAAAACAGTAGGGTGTTTTCAAAGTCTTACCAAACTCTTGGCTCGACAACTGCTGTCACACCTTAATTTAATTTGTTGCATAATTTTCCAATTCAATCAAAGCCATATCCGATTCCTAGCATTGCAAAGGATTTTGCCAAGCAGGAAATAAAAAATTTACTCGACTCTGAAATTATCGTCCCAAGTTCTTCAAATTATTGTTTTCCGGTCATTTTCGTAAGAAAAAAACCATTTGAGGTCGATCCTAAAAAACAAAAATTCAGAATGGTAATATATTATCGTCTCTTAAATTGCGTCACTCAGTCGTTCAAAATTTGTTTACCTTTGATTACAGACATTTTACACGACATATTTGGAAAGGAATATTATTGTGTACTTGACTTAAAGTCGGCATTCTTCCAAATTCAACTTAGGGATGAAGATGTACACAAGCTTGCATTTTGTTGTGAATTAGGAAATTTTGCTCCTAAACGATTACCTTTTGGCAGTGTCAATTCAACGTCGTATTTTCATAGTTTGATTCTAAAATGCCTAGGAGATATCAAGGGTCCCAATGTACAGTTTTTCTCGACGATATTATTGTCGCAGGGAATTCAATTCAGGAACTTTGTTCATGGCTTCAAAAAGTTTTTGACAGACTTATTCAATTTAATTTAACACTCGATCCTGCGAAATTACAGCTTTGTAAACAGGAAATAACCTATCTGGGATTTAATGTACATAAGAATGGCTTTTCACCATCTTCTGATAATGTAACTAAATTGTTGGAATTACCTATTCCTAAAAATGTAAAACAGGTCCAAGCTTTTCTTGGAATGATCAATTATTTTCGTCACATGATTTATGACTTTGCTAAGATTGTCCATCCAATTGTAAAATTAACAAAAAAAAAAAAAAAAAAAAAAAAAAAAATTCTACATTTATATGGGATGATGAGTGTCAAGAAGCTTTTAATACCATTCAGCATGCTCTGCTTAAAAAACCTACTTTGAAAAATATTGTCGAATCAGAAGCACTTTATCTTGTAACGGATGCTAGTAAAATTGCTCTTTGCGGAATTCTTATGCAGTTGCACAACAATAAATTTTTTCCGGTTGAATTCTATTCAAGACAACTTTTACCCTCAGAATCTAGATATCCTTCAATTAGAAGAGAATTGCTGGGGATTTATGATTCTGTTGAACATTTTCAACAACATCTTCTTGGGGGGAAATCTTTTGTAATATTAACTGATGCAAAACCTTTAACATATCATTTGAAATTGGATAAGCAACCCGAGATTGTTGCAAGGTGGTTTATGTATTTGCAGCAATTTAACTACAGACTTGAACACATAATAGGCATAAAAAATCCTTCTGATTATCTTTCAAGAGTAATTAGTTCTAATTTGGTTGTAAACAACATTAATATCTTTGAGGCAAATCCTGATTTAACTTTGGAAAACATAGCCAAAAAACAAAGGGAGTCTAAAGATACTAAATGTATTATTGACAAACTAGATGCTAATGATGAATTTATTTGTAAGAAATTTTTTATTAATAAGGATAACAATGTACTAATGATCAGAATAAACCCAAGACACAAGCCACATAGAACTTTAGTCAGAATTTTCATACCAAACTCTTTAATCTTAGAATGCCTTAAGTCTGCACATGCTTCACATTTTGGTATTACTAAAACATATGATTTTCTTAAGAAGACTTACTCCTGGTATGGGATGCTAAAAGACACAGAAAACTTTTGTAACAACTGTAGTGCTTGCATGGAAAATAAACCTAAAGCAAAATTAACAACAACAAAATTTATTCAAAAGAGAGATCTCACCTGTGGAGAATTAATTGCAATTGATGTTGTGGGAAAACTACCTAGGTCACACGATCAAAAATTTTATATTTTAACAATCAGTGATCATTTTTCCAGGTATTTGGAAGCTGTACTCTTAAACAACATTAAATCTTCCACCATAATTTCTACCTTGAATCAGTATTTCTCACGTTTTGGAATTCCAAAGACTCTGCTGTCTGACAATGCTCCTAACTTCAAGTCTTTGGAATTAGAGCATTTTTTGAAATCACTCAATATTGAGCATAGAAATTCATCTATACACTATCCACAGAGTAACGGGGTTATTGAAAGGAATCACAGAATAATGAAAGAAAGCCTGTCAGCTATGTCCAACTCTGTTTGTGAGTGGTCTGATAGGTAACTTTTTTTTAAGCTTCATAATAGTTCCAAACATTCTGTTACTAAATTTACACCTGCTGAAATATTCTTTGGTAGGAATCTGAACTTACCTTCTACACTGACTACTCAATCTAATGAAGGGGAAAGCCCATCTAAATATCTAAAATTGCTCAAAGAACATATTCTAAAGACTAGGGAAATGGTAAAATTTAATGAAAATGAGTATTTTTCTAAACATCTGAAATACATTAAGGGTCGTGCCATTCCTAACTTTGAAGTGGGAGATAAAGTATTTGTAGAAATACCTTCTCACACAAACACCTTTTGTGCAAAATATGATGGTCCTCATACAATCACTAGAAAACTGAGAAATGACAATTATCTCATTGAATTTCATGATGATAGCAGGGACTTGATTAAAAAATACCACGTTAGTAAACTGTTTCTACAAGTACCTCTAAATACAAAATTGACAAATGCTCAAAATGAAAGTACTGGTGAAATAAATATTGAAAATGAGGTAAACAATCATGTCACAAATGACATTTAGCAAATCCATGAATGATAAAAACTTCTACAAAAAATTTTTTTGCATGGAGAAATTTGTACTAATCTGTTTTGTTAATGCATAGGTGGTCGGTGCAATTTTTTTTTGTTTTTGTTTTTTATTTGGCATATTTTTGGGAAATGTATTTTCTAGTATTTTGAGAGCTCACAAAATAGACAGTCGTTTTTTGTCTGGCTGGTCCGAATCTTCGATTGTTTGTGAAGATATAGTTGGTCAAAAATATCCCAAAATTTTTTTTTTTATTTCAACTTAAGTTCACATATCCTTGGTCAGTATCTTGCTTTCATAGATCAACAGAGACTAATTTTTTTAGTGAACCGCATTAATCCACCCAATATGAACATTGACATAAACGTGAAAATGTATATTTGTTTTTTCTCTTATGTATGTGATTATGAATATTTGCAATATGATATATGATTGAGAAGTAATATCCAAAAATTCATGTGACAAATGTACTCAAAAATGATGAGCAATGAAAAGCAGTAAATGAGCAAACTGCAAAACTTCTTCGGTTGATACTGTATTTAATGAATTTGTGGATGATTGAAAAAAAAAAAAAAATTTTTTTTCCTTTCACACATTTAAATGCCAGAGTTCTCTTATGTTTTTCAACTATGCTGGATTTTATTCAAAAAAATTTCATGTATCATGACAAGGAGAAAATTTTATTGGTATTTTTGATGAAAGTCAATATGACTTAAGGTACTATAAGCGTTATTTATGTTTTGTGTTTGTGTATTATTGCTAGTTTATATGTGTCTATGTATTCGGATTCTTGACGTTTTGTACATATCAACTGTCTGTCAATTTTTCATTCTCTGGTTTCAACAGTCTGCAACTGGACTTTTTCTGTGATTTTTTCTCTTGTGGGGGAGGAATGTGACAACCATGTTCGTCACACCCGCCTACAAACGCGGTTAGACCTCCACGTGAAACGCACCTCCAGTCACCAGCCTCGCACTTTCGCTCCTACGGTTGCACGCCGCTAATAACTTTAACCACTCAGTTAACTGAATCACATCATGCTGTTTTTTCCCATGTGGCGGGAGTTTGGATCAGATCGAATGAAAATGTAGTTGGAAGAAAAAGTTGTTCGTGTGGCGACTCCCGGACACCGATTGGTGTTCGGCGGTTTCGCTGGATGTGTGGTTTTTTGAGCTGAGGCTGATGCCTACTTGAACACCAGATTTTTATTTGTGGGACGATCGTCAAACAGCATCCAACTGAATCCGACGAGACTTCCTGTCTAATACATTGAAGACGACGACATCTAAGTAAATAATATATAATGAAATCGTGTGCGGGGCGATTTCAAAATTTCCTATAAAAAATCGAGTGCTTCGCCATCTCCGAACTTTTGCAAATTGGCATTTGAAAAAAAGATGGCAAACATGCCATCATTCTTCACGTATTACATCGGACAGGTCGTATAATCCAATTTTTTGACTCTACATCTTTTTACAATTTCACTGATCAACAAATTGTAATATGTAATTTTTTTGACTCCACGTGATCATCGTTTTATAAAATATGAGTTTATTTCGATAGTAATTGTCTTAAACAATGTTTTACTTTTGTGTACCATACATGTGCTGATCAGCATCTTTTAATATCATATTTTCAAAATGGCCATTTCTTAATCTTTAACATTTTAAACTATACGATCATGATTTGCAATGTACTTTTATATACTATCAATGAATAAACTAGCTTTAATGTTTTTTAAATTATTCTCTGGTATTATTTGTGAAATGTGGATAAATTCTTTATCATTAGAATTCCATATAATTGGTACCATTCTTTTGCATATCTTTGGCAAAATTCTATATCAAACATGATGACAGACTGCAGGGTTTTATCAAAGCAGAAAGCGGCTCAATCACATAGGCATGATCTTACAGCTTTGTATCTGGAGATGTCGAGAAATAGTGCTTAAAAGAAAACTCATAGTTTGAAGGTGAAAATTCTGGTTTTAAAATGCAAAAGCATTAGGCTCAGAGCTGAAACATTAGGTGTAATATTCATTAATTGGTTCTAACATGCTATATATTCATTTGGTTTTTATTTGTTGCTTTGTAGGAATTGAACATTTTTGCGTTCTGTAACTTTTTTTTACCAGGGTGCAATATGCTGGCAGGTAATAGTACCAAGCTTGATGGTGCACTGATTTGGTGCAAGTAAAAAGCACCATTACAAGATTAAAAATTAACTTTAAAATGCACAAGAAAGATGTTGAAAGAAATAAGATTTTCTAGCGTGCATCACATGCAGGGCCCTTGCTAGGGTTTGAAATTGTTAGCCTACAAATTAATCAAATTTTAATTGTTTTAGCCAAACACTTAAATTTTGTGAATTTTAATTTTTTTTTAAAAAACTGCTATTGGAAAACAAAGGAGTAATTTTATAAAATAGACAATGCAAGTGCTAATATTTAAAATGTGCAGCATACACTAACACTTTACTAAACACTTAATAACAATGCATAAGACATGGAAATCTCAATTTGTTGTTTTTTTTCCTTGCAGATCTTCTAATAATAATTTTGAGGGTCAAGGGGAAAATCTTTTTTTCTGCTTTTTATGGAAATTTTCCGTTTGCCAATAGTTTTGGCAAATCAGCTTCTTTCTTTGAATTTACAATTTCATCACTTATGGCGCAGTGACGAATCTTTAGCGCGGGCCCTGACATTTGTAAGTAAGTTTTCATTTATTCTATAATTTTGCATGCAATATTTTATTAAAAATTACCACAATGATGTACAACAACTTTGTTATATTCAGTTGGACTAGGCAATGTAAGTATTTCTACATTGTGATGCATCGCCAACCTTGCATGGCAATTTTGCAATGCATCACATTGTAAGTTTTTTTTTTCTTTTTTTAAAAGATACAGTGAAATCTCTTCACAACAAACACCAATACAACTAAATATCCTTTTCATCAAAGGAAATTTTTAGTCCTGATTTGATTTCCATTACTTTGCTCGAATTCAATTGCAACGAAAATTCTGTTAGAGCGAGCACAATTTGCGGGACAAGAAGTTCGTTGTAAAGAGATTTCACTGTAAACTCCTTAATTTTTACAAAATATATTCCAGATGAAAAAATATAAATTATGCCAGATATACTACAAACAGATTCTAACACCAGCAGGAAATTATCAAAAAGAAAAAACTGTTGAAAGGGGCAAGATAGCAATAAATATTACAGGTGTTTTGGTATTTACAACGAATCTATTTTCCTAATGCAAAAAGATGTGAGCAATCAATCTTCTTGCATTCAAAAAGGGGTTCATCGAAACACCAAATTATGTGTATGCAATCTTAGTAGCTATTTTACGCTTTAAGCGTTTTTTCTTTTATTGTTGTTGAATGATTATAAGATAAACTTTTTTCATCAATATTTTTTCTGTCAAGAGCTTAAAGAATTGCATTTCCTGCAAGTTTTGGGAAAAGTGAAGGTCTTCGTTTGCTTATACTTCCCCGCAGAGACAACATAACTTAAATTTTTGGGTAGGAAAAAATGTTTAAATTGCTGAATTATACTCTGAATTGTACTGATTGATAAGCTATGAGTATGAAAATAAACATTCAGCTAATGAGAAGAGACATTAAACATCATTATTTTTTTAAAAGGCAAGTTCAAAACGTTATCGTTAAATTTTATGAATCGTCAGAAAAAAATTGTGGAATAAGGGCATTTTTGTAGGTCACAGTAACCTCCCATCTGGGTGCCCCTGCTTCTACAGAATTTTGAAACAATTAAGAGGTTAAAACGGTAACGATTGTGGACTGGTGTCTGATTATTGGTGGTACGATTTGTAGTCCGTGCTGGTATTGATGAATTGGTTTGGAGAAAAATTCTAATCCAATTTAATGATTTAGGATGTACAACTGTTTTTTGCGATGCATTGCTCAGCCCTAATAGCCAGTAATATTCTATTGGTATTAATTGAGATGCACTAAATGAAAAAAATATTCAGTTGAATACCTGGTTAATATTTGTTATCTGAAAAATTTGTAATTTTTATTTCATGCCAATTCAAAATATTTTGCAGAAAGATACCGCCCCTAAGCCAGGATTGAGGCAAAAACAAAATGCAATGTACCAGACTGCCTGGCGATCACATCCTGAGACTGTAGTTTCGTTCTTTTTAGAACTCCTCGCTCAGGAATAATGAATAACCGAACTGGTGGCAGATGTCATCTCAATTGAAGCTGAGAGGGGCAACAAACTGATAGACAGTGAATTCACCAGCGAGTGTTCGCAGCAAGGTGTGGTTCGACTTGTGAATGGAAGACCAAGTACGGGTATTTAGCAGTAAATTACCTCCCCTAAGCCAGGGGTAAGTCGGAAGTGAATGGAGATGACATCCGCCTCCAGCTTGGTTACTCATTATTCCTGACTGAGGAGTTCTAGTAAGAACAAAACTACAGTCTCAGTATATGATGAACGGGCTGTCGGAGTATATTGCATTCAATTTGAAGTAGTTTATCTAATTTGTGTTCACGCGCATGCTACACAAAATCTAACGAGCTCAAATTCATAAAAATACTTGGATATATTAACCGCCAAACGTACTTTCATCGCGTAAAATTTCAGGCTTCCCGTGTGATAAAATTTTCTGTAAACTTGGCCTGAACTTGGCAATTTGGCACAAAAAGCTGATCCGCCATTTCAGATCACATTTTCCGGAGCTCCTAGATCCTCAGGTTTTGGATCTAGAAAGCTGAAAATTTGCATAGGTTAGTTTCAAAGGCACTACACCTCTATAAAATTTCATCCAAATCAAAGATGATCGAGTGGGGACCCGTAGGTCACTTGACATGGAATGACTCTATAGTTACATTACCATGGTATATCCTTCCACAAACGATGTGTAACTTTCCACCAGCTATGTCAGTTAAGTTTTCCAGAGCAGCGGAGGCAGCAAAGCTGCCACTGATATTATAGAGTAAGGTTACACAAAATGTTTTACAGTGTGGACCTGGACATTTCCCGTCACCGAAGAAGGACAGCTGGGCCAACGCTTCTAAAAAACTGCGGCCAAACGGCCAGTAACTTCTTCCTGTTTTCACCTTCACGATGTCAGGTAAAAGGGTCTAACGTCCCTGGCCTGTTTAAGTATCTTTTCATCAGGGTCGGACTGGCTGTACGGTGCGCCGTTCCAAAAGGCGCCGGTTGACCGTAGTCTGTTTTCTTATGGAAAATTTTATTGTATTAATTTTTGTCAGTTGAGAAATGAAGGATTTTTTTTGCTTGCAATAGAAAATGTCGGAAACGAAAAAAAAGCTATTTTTGTCTTTCCGAAATTCATTTCCTTTTAACACCCAATGGGGGATCGTTGCCACTTCTTATCCTGATGACCATTGTAGGAAAAGACGGGACGGAGCTGTAGGACTAGAGAAGAGATGGCCCTGGAGCAGATGATCTCACTTCCATTCAAATCACACCATTCACATTACAACGTAGATCTTTACAAGAAAATGAACCACATCTGTTTTTCGTTCATCAGCAGCTGACCAAGCTTTAGCTGATAACTATGTAGTACAATGTACAGTACTCAACTGTCAACTCACATGGAACATCTTAAACATTTTTGTTTCCAAAAGTGCTTCGAGGCCCCGCCTGTCTATGTTGGAAGATATCCAAGAGAATTTTATTGAACTTATTGCTTAGAGCCCTTCCGCAGGACGCCGCGCCGTGTTATGAGATTTCCAGTGTTCGCACAAAATAGTGTTTCATTTTAGCTCTTTGACACAAATGACGTGGACCATGTGCGTGTGTTTGCTTTCGTAAAATTTTCCCCAAATGTGTTTTCAAGAAGTGTATTTAAATTTACTATACAACAAATGCTTCAAAGTACTTTGAAATGTAAGTAAAAAGAATGGTGTATACGTATAAATATATTAATTGATTTATTATATTTATTATAATTATTTATTTTGTACTATTTGTTAACAGAATGCTTTTTTAAGATTTGTTAGCGATCGATTTTTCTTGTTGGTTTTGTAAAAAGGGTTCGAGTTCTAATTCTTCGTAAAAAGTAGGACTGGGCGATATCAGAATTTTAATTCTGCGATATATCGCTCTCCAAATATCGATATTTTCGATGTATCGATATACTCGCGGAAGAATTCAAAATTTTCTTATGGGGAGGGGCAAAATTTATAGTTCAGTGCACATTATATTGAAAAACAACAAACAATACTACCAAATATAATAAATGCAATTGTTTCTCTAATTCAAAACTTTCCTGGAAGGGGGGGGGGGTGCAAATAATATAGCTCAATGCATGAAAAAAGTGCTTCGCAACGAAACATTTAAAGATTCTATCCATTATTTTGTTTAAATCTTTTAATTTGAGCAGTCTCAATAATTTGAATATATTTAGAGCTATATTTCGTATTGATGTCTTAGTTTATTTTTAATCATTTAATAGCCTTTGCATTAAGACGTTTTACTTCTTAGTTGAGTAACATTAAAGAAAATACTAGTAATAAATCTTTAAAGAATGTAGCTATAAATTTTGGAAAAAATCACACCATATACACCCACTAAACACACAGAACTATGAACTGTACCGTTACTAATGTATATGTCACTAGCTGCATTATCCAGCATTGCACGGTCTACCTCGAAAATAAAAGTTTCGTCTAGTGAAGCATGTTTAACAATCAGGTTAAAAAAATAGCATAAACATTTTCCGTTAATGTGTAGAAAGAGCAATTTCATGACTTAAAATTCAATTGGATTTTTCGTAAATCATTCCGACGTAAACTGGATTTGCATAATGAACCCCCCCCCCTCACCGTTTGGTGTATTCGCACCCGCCCCCCCCTTCCCTCATAGGTAGACGCAAAACCCTATGACAGTTCCTGACCATCAAAGAACCGCTGTGCCAAACTTGGCAGAGATCCGTCGAAAACTGTAGATTTGTAAAAGGAAATTCCCGGTGGGAGGGGGGGGGGGGGGATCCCGATTGCGGAACGAAAACTACCCGATGTAAAAATTCCTGGGTATCAAAGGACCTCTGTAAGTTTTGAAAACTTTATTTTCTAAACTAAGGAGGGGATTCGTAGACTTTACTGACAAGGGGTCCACCTTGACCTTCGACGGCGTTGTTAATTTTCCCTTTTACTATAATTAAATATTAAATAACTGTTTGATGGAAGAAGATAATTTCTTGAAATTTCAAAAACTTACCCATCTTGCCGAACTATGAAAGATTGTTTTTTTTTTGAGTCAGTATTTTAATTTCTCCGTAACTGAGTCCCGCATTTCCTTTTCACGCGATATATTGTACGGATAGAAATTTAAACATCGTTATCACGGTAGTAGATACATACCGATATATGACGGTATATCAGTATATCGCACAGCTCTAGCAAAAAAAAAAAAAAAAATATGCTGTTTATAATGTGGTTGTTTCCAAAAGTACTACTTTTAGTCACTGAAATCGATAGAATGAGTAAAAAGATAACATGGACCCAGAGAAATTACTTTCATTTTCCCAACAGTTATTTTTTAATTAATTTTTTAAAATGTCGATTTTGAAAACAAGGCGTGGTCTTTATGACGTCAAAAATGATGCAATTCGGCGCATCTTTCTACCACGGTTCCACGTTATGATAATCAAGAAGCGAATTAAATATTGTGCTCCACGCTT
This sequence comes from Uloborus diversus, assembly GCF_026930045.1. Classification (NCBI taxonomy): domain Eukaryota; kingdom Metazoa; phylum Arthropoda; class Arachnida; order Araneae; family Uloboridae; genus Uloborus; species Uloborus diversus. The sequence continues at coordinate 40,816,616 of NC_072733.1, read as the reverse complement.
GCTATCAACCATATCGTTGCCAATACACGTGAGTAAAGATGCGAATTAAATATTTTGTCCTGTGAATGGCAACACTGAATGGCATTTCACCATTTATGATATCACATGACAGAAGCGTAAGCAATGAAAGCGCACCAATTTAAGTAATTTTTAAAAAATATTTAACTTAAACAAATTATTTAAAAAATGGTCAGATCCTATGTTTTTAAGCATGCTCCTTCAGAAAAAAATAATTTTAAAATTTTGGAAATGACCCCACACAGTAGGGTTACACAGTAGGGTGCAGTGGCGTACTCAGATGTGGGTTGACAGAGCTGCTGCGCATAAAGTTAATTTATGCGTACGTCACTGGAACATACAACATGCTATTTATTTAACTTCTTTTCTCTGGCTGATATTCATTTCCAATATTACGGTATTGGATGCCTTCAAATTATAAAAACATTCTTAACTCATTTCATAACTCTAGGTTAAAAAAGGAGAGCGAAATTTCAAAACTGCATCAAATAAGGAGTCTTGTGGTTAAACTAAATCAGAAAATGTGCTAACTAGCTAATAATATCTGTTTTTTCAAACTTCTTACACTTTAATATGGCTCCGCTAACAGATAAGAAAAATTTTAAAAATGTTCCTGAGCTGAATAATGTTCATGAGCAGGAAGAGAGGAGGCTTTAAAAAAAATAAAAACAGTTGAAGTATGAGTTATTCAGCAAAGTTACTTTTGTGTTAAACTAGTTGTCCCATGCGATCGATTGTTTAATGTGCTGACCCTTTTGTCCCCCTTTACTTCCTAAATATCATCAATATTGTGATAATTGAATTTTTCACATATTAAGCTTCTTTTTAATTTAATTTTTATACGAACGAATTTATCACTAATTGTTTTTACTACATTATCATTCATTATATTTTTACTTTGAAATAGCAATGAACCTCTATGAAAATTAGTAAGATGGAGTTTTTCTTATTATTTGCTCTATACCGCGGCTTACCAAACTTATAGCCAGCGGACCCCTTTCATAGACCAATATTTAGGGCGGACCCCTGCCATTAGGGTGTATAGATATTTGTAGTTAGTAGTTAATAGGGTGTTGAAAATCATACATAACACAAAGGGAACAAGCAAAACCATTCCAGATAATTTTATTATCAATTTCTCACTACTAACATGAGACTAATGGAACATCTGAAATTACGTTTCCTGTTCTACAATTTCCCAACTTTTCCAGGTGAAGCCCCTAAATACTCAGCGACATTGAAAATTGCTTACAATTGCGTTTTTGGAGCTGTAATCTTTGAAAATTAGTGGCCCTACACTGCAAAAAATAAACTGTTGTTTTTACAGTATAATACTGGCAGCTCACATTCCAAAGAAAAACTATAAAATTTACAGTTCTAAACTGTCAAATTTGCAGTAATATACTGTCTTATAACAGACTTTTATTGTGAAATTTACAGCGCTAAACTGTAAAATTAGCAGTAATATACTGTCTTTCAATGGAATTGCCCTGTGAAATTAACAATGATTAACTGTAAAATTAGCAGTAATATACTGTTTTTTAATGGAACTGTCCTGTAAAACTTAGTGTCAAACTGTAAACCTAGCAGTAATCTACTGTTTAAGGAATGACTTGACTTGTAACTTTAACAGAGATAATGTAAAATTAACAGTAATATACTGTTTTTTAACGGAATTGCCCTGCAAAATTAACAGTATCAAACTGTAAAGTTAGCAGTATTATGCTGCGAAATCAGCTGAATCGCACCACAAAAACAGCAGTAGCATACGGTTTTATAAATGATTTGTACAGTAAAATTAACAGCAGTAAACCATAAAATAAATAGTTATCAATTTTTATGCAAAACGTATCGTTGTCTCTTTTCATAGCCGAAATCACTGCTTTTACAGCTGAAGAACAATATAGAAAAGTAAAGCAATTGATTCTGTATGTACGTTGTAGAAATTAGCCTACATACGAAATCTGTTCCTTTTCTAAAGTTTTTCAGCAACAAAAATAATGTTTTAGGCTATGAAAAGCGACAAGTAAATAAATATAAAAGCCTTTTACATAAAAATAGTTAACTGTTGCTAAATCTATGTTTTATTGATATTAATTTCATTGTACACAAAATAAATCAATGCCCCCCCCAAATCTCTATATTTTATAAACACTTGTTAAAGAAGAAAAAGTGGCGCATTTTCGTTTCTACAAAAACTTTTAGCTCTACTGCAAACTTAAAAATTTACAAATAGACGGAAATTGCAAAATATGGTCTGAAGCTTTATTTTAAGAACAGTTATTGCCTTTTCATAAAACAAAACTTTTTGATAAATGAAGGTAGTAAAAATGAGGTTTTTTATATATAACTGAAAATACTACATCGTATCTTCACTAAAAGTACTTTTTTCACTTCCAGCATTATTGTGTTGCTAAAATGAGCAGCATAATGTGGGAAATGTTTTGCAGCATGCAATCCATTTATGCCTTTAAGTTTATTTTAACTTCATGCATGCAATTATGTGGATTTATTTCCTTTTCGGGTAAAACAGATTATTTTAATGGTTTTCCTCTTTTTTTAATGTTATAAGTTGCACTTGGACCAATACTTTATTTGAGAAGTACTACCGACAAAATTTATTTCACACCATATGAGCAGTATTCAGAATGAACAAAATGGTTATTATTGTAAACTGATTATTATAGATTAGATAATAATTTATCCTATTAACCATTTAAAGTTTAAATACATGAAAACAATAAATATGTGACGGTTCAAATTTCCAAAGCTACTGAACAGAAACAATTTTTCACTCTTTATAATAAAATCTGTTACGTTTATGAGTACTTGTATTAAAAGTTAAAACTTTGTTTTACTACTCCAAAAATTATGTAACTTTATATTCTGTTATACTGTTTACATGAGAAAAAACGAAACATTCACACCATTGCAAATTGTCAAATTATTTTATTTCGTATACATTACCTATAAATATAGATTAGTCATTTTTACAGTTGAATGAAAAAATTCATTTAAAATCGAATGCTATTTTTTTCAAGATCAACATTTTTACATCACGAACTTGATTCTTCTTTGTGACATCTTTGCCGACTTAGTTGCCATCATTAGAACTTATATTATGAAAGTATCTGTCAAAATAAAAATTGTTAGAATCTCATAAAACTTGTAGACACCAAAAAACATACATGGAAAAATCGAATTACGTACGTATAAAAATACGCCCTAAAATGGCTAAAATTATGACTCTGAATGATCTGAAATTGCCTTGGGAGTTGCTTTTATTTTGAAACCGCTCAACATATACCTAAATTGTAATTGAACCGTTTATTTCAGGAATCAGTTGAGCGCTAAATATGTTGTTTTCAGAAAAAAAAACTTTCTGGCAGTAATTTGCAAGCATAACGGTGGTTATTAATGTCTAATTAAAGTAGACCTAATCTGGATACTTTACATAAGAACCCAAAAAAGAAGGAAAATAATATCTTACATTTTCTCTTCCATGTAAAGAAATGCACTTATACTGGTTTCTGAAATACAATTTTAAAATAACCAATTGGGAAATATTTAGGTATTCATTTAAAACAATGAATACTGTATCTATCCTCTTTTAATCCCCCCCCCCCCCCCGAGTTGCTATAGTAGCACTGAAAACCGTATATAGATGGTTTTTCTTTCTTTCTTTTTTTTGGTAATCCATATTCCTTTCCAACACTTGTTAACAGCTCGAGCTATGTTCAACTGTTACCAGCTTCATCTTCTTTTTCTTTGACAGCTGCCCATTATTAAAATCTGAATATGAAACAAAGTGACGTGAAATAATTATTTAGAACTCTGTCTGTACTTAATGTGAAATATTTTACTAAATTTTCAAAATATTTTTTTTCATGCATTTTATTCCATAATTGTGTTAAAATTTAATTTTTTAGAGCTTTTTTCTTAAGTAATAAGGAATCAAATAAGAGTCATTTGAGTTGAAATAAAATAATACCGTAAGAACGTTCTATCTTATATATCTCTTAATATTTAAGCATAATTTAAAATGTTTCATTTATATTCTGTCTTTCAAAATGGGGAAGCCTCCCGCCCCGAACCCCGTTTTGAACAGCTATCGATGTCCCTATTTAAGCCACCAGCGACTTTTTTTTAAGGGGCACTTCTTTTGAGAGGATTTAGACGATTTATCTTTAAGTTTTTCAGAGTTTACCTGAAATCTGGAAGAAACAATTCTATATTCCCAAAATCAAGATGGATTAGTTAAAGTCAATTCAGTAAAAAATGAAAATCGGTCAGAAAAATTGAAAGTTTTTAACAAAATAATAAATCGTCAAACATGTCAAAAAAGAGTAAATCTGGTAGGGCCAGTTCTAATCATTGAGAAATTGTAAGTCCACATTTGGCCCGCCGTCTTTGTTGTAAACAATGCTACCCTTCTTGAAAATGCTTTGCCAGAAGACCGCACCACTTTTAACTGTAGATTTAAACATGCTCACATTTACAAAATAACTGCTTTTTATTTACATTACAATAAAAATAATCTAATTTTGTTTGATAAGTGTCACACAAGTCTGAATATGCGAAGAAAGTTTCATACGCTGTAATACATCGTACTTTTAGCATGCTGTTTTGGTTCCTTCGATTTTAATAACATGTAAAAACAAAGAATCAGTGTTTCAAAATTTACTGGAAAATTTTAAAAAAATAATGAAAGAAATGTACGTCTAATTTAGCTCTAGCAACAGAAATTTCTATATTCCGGTGATTTTTGAAGTGATAATATTCAACTACCCGTAAAATCTAATATTAAATTACAAATTAAAAAAATTCAGACTTAAATGAATTGTATGACCGATCACATTTCAATCAAAACAAAATAAAATTTAGTTTATCTTGTTCCAATACATAGTTCTTGATTGTAACATAGAACCTGACAACGGGCCACAAAAATCAGCTTCAGGGGCCCAATACGGCACGCAAAATGTAGGATAGGCTTCAGTGGCTAAGAACGCTCTAAAACTCAAAAGCATTGGTGAATACAAATTACATCCGAAAACACAAAAATATAAATGAAAAGACATACTTAAAAACTTCCGTTTTCCGTTGCCGGCATTCATGTCACAAAGTGAATCATCGCAACATCATTCAGACTAGAGGCTTCTTTGAAACTCCAAACGGAACACAAATGCAAACTGCCATCTTGATAAAGACTGCCATTCAGTTCTGGTCACAAGTTACGTAGTTCTTTACATTTGCACACACTAAACTAAAAGAAATGATATTGCATTAGTGAATAAATTTAAATGAAGTAAATTCAGGCGGTTAGAATGAAATTTATAGTTTAAATTTTTCCGACATACATAACCGCAACCATATAACCGGGCATAAATTCAAAATGAAATCAACTACAATTGTTTTTTTTTCCGTGCGCTGGAGTGACAGGAACAAAATATTCGCTAGCAAATACCCCCCTTCTTGGCAAGCCAGCACAAGCAAAAAATGAACTAATACAAGAAATGATTAAAAAATACATTATAGGCTATCCGATTGTGTGCACAAAATATAGCTTAAACATAATGGAATAATTGAAACATTTCAGAAAAAAAAAAAAAAAAAAACTCTAGAAAAATATGTCATTACAATTCAAGCTTTACGTAAATTTTCCCTACAGAAAGGTTTTGTGAAACAATCAGCTAAATTATTTTTAGTTTCTCAACAAATTTTATTTCAAATTCATTTTTGTCAATCGAATTCCTTAGGAAATGATACCCCACATTAATCTTAGTTCTGCAATTTTCTATTGCAGAACTAGAAAAATCGATCGCAACTAGATTGTCACAGTGCAGAGTACTATTAATCAATCTAAAATTCTGAACTCTTTTCGTGGCCAATTAATTCATTTAAATTTTTTTTGATCCACATAACTTCCTTAGATTGTTCACTAATTGAAATATACTCAACTTCCATCGTTGACAGTGCTACGCATTTTTGTTTGAATGTACACCATATTATTCGTACCCTATCCAAAAACACTACAAGCGCCCCCCCCTCCCCGTCATTGGAATCCGGTCGTCGTGATTTGAGGCGTAATCTGTATCAGAATAACAATGATTTATTCAATTTACAGACAAAATTTAGATTTCAGGGATCGTCAAACCCTTCGGTTGTCTCACAAATCTCCTCCTTTAAATCCGCATATAGATACGCATTGCAAACATCTGCTTGGAAATGGACTCAATGTAGCTTATACACAAAAATTGAAAAGAAAGCCTCAACCAAAGGAAAAGAAATTACTGGAGAGAACACTTGAGAAAAGTATCCCCCCCTCCCCATAGCTGGTTGTTACCTAAAATTACCAGTCTGGCCTTGAAGCGCATTATTTTGTTCTTCTCATCTGTTCTGTTGCGTTTTCCCAATCTTCACTTTCTGGCGTTCTCAAACTTTGTTTCAAATTTGAAGGAATTACATCTTCGGAAATGTTAGCTTCTAGCTTACTTGAATTATCCCCCCTATCTTCATCAGAATCTGATATTTTTCTTGAATTATCATCACAAGTGCAATCAAAATATTTTGGGTCATATTCAATGTTATTTTCAGAACAATAAACCTCGACCTCGCGATTCGGACTTTAGAACCGTCGTGTCAATATATACTTTGCCTGGGTATTTCTTTAACCCATTTAATTCTCACAACATGCTATTTTATGATTTTCAGGATATTCATCTTCTACTTCAGATTTACTCAGAAGTGAAATAATACTGTATATCTCTGGTTCCTGTTTTTTTTTTTCCCCGTCCAGAATTTATTTTCATCGAATTAAACATTCAGAGTTTCTGTCACTTCGCTATTTTCGGGATCCCAAATTCTATAACCTTTCGTATGAAACGCATATCCTACCATGACTACCTGTTTAGCTTTCATATCCAATTTTTTTTATTTTCTGTTTTGGAATTCCAATATACGAAATACAGCCAAAAAACACGGGAGTGTTTAATAGATGGCTTTCTTCCCTCAAATAGCTCAAAAAAGGTTTTGGTTTTTCTTTTTAAAACCGCTCTAGTCCGTAAGTGGTGGAAGCAACTAGCTGCTTCGGCTCAAAATTGCTTATGCAAACCCGATTTATTTAAAAGTGTCCTAATTCCATTCATTAATGTTGAGTTACAGTGTTCTATGATGCTACTTTGTTAACTGGAGGATTTGTTGGTTTTTTCGATTCTTATACTGAGTCATTCCATTTCAAATCAGGCAGGCAAGTATGAAAAGTGTCATATGACCATCACCGATTTTTTTGAAAAAAATACAGTAGTTACAACTAAGGTACATATGAACTATCCCAAAAGGATTTTGCAAGAAAAAAATTTTTTCTTCAGTTACAGCCTATTAAAATTCTGCACAAAATCCGCCATTTTGGAAAAAACCGGCAAAACACTCCATTTGAAATGGACACTATTTCAAAAGTATTTAACCTATTCGAATAATTCTTTTTTCTAAAAATAAATAAGGACCCATATATCCTCTAGACATCGTTTTTGAAAGTTAAGTTAGGTTTTTTGATAAAGAAAAAAATTCATTTTTGCCGCCAATAAACTGCATTTTTACCAATTTTATGATTTTTTTTCTCCATGAAAAAAAAGTTTTTTTACTAAACGGAGATGGCAGTCTAAAGCCCTTATATGATAGTTTCATAACATATTTTATTAGAATCCTTGAGTGCATACAGCCTCGTAAATAAAATTTGAAATTTTGAAAATTTTCAAAAATTAGCGATTTTTGAAGTGATTTTACTCAAAAAACCCATTTTTTAAAAATCTAAAAATTGGCTCATTTGTACCCCATATAATGTTTAACTAGTGGATAGACACCGCATCCGGTATTTTTTCCCATAAAATGTTTTATGATTTTTTGAAAGTGACCTTATCGCCCATGGCATGCATGTAACATAAAAATGTCTAATAATTTCAGTCACTGAAAATCTGATTATATTAATGCCTAATAGCTACAAAAACGGTGCACTTTATCAGGAACAACTAAAATCTTACTGACTTTTAATAATATATCAGTAACAAACTGCTTTTGATGATCCAGTCAATTCGCCTTTTTGTAAGACTGTGTGTGTAGTTTATAGGTAGAAGAGCCTTTGGTGATTATATTAATGACTAGCTATGATAATGATGTTCTTTATCAGTAACAGTTAAAATCTTTCCTTTTTTTAAAATAAATATTAGTTTATTTCGTCTCCAAAGCTATGCATTCACCGTTACTTTCATATGTAGCAACAAACCATATTTTTTCTCTTTCAATAGTCATTCTCTTCAACTCAATTACACGACAGGGGAAATCATCAAAGGGAAGAACAATACAAAGCATTTAAAACGATTAATTTTAATTTCGTGCTTTGGTTGTCATTGGCGAATGTTGTCACATAATTTTTGGATCCTACCTCGTATGATTACTTTTATACGTAAGAATATTTATACTAAATTCAAACCATAAATCTCACTTGTAGTTTAAGAATTTAAAAAGCCCACCTGTTTTATGAGAGAAGTAATCAATTGAACATGGTTGTAAGTTGAGGTAACCAAACAGATCGAGGTAACCAAACAGATCGCACTAAAGGTGACTATTATAGCCAGGGATCCAATTTATAACAAAAGAAGTGCAGGATCCCTATAGTCTTCAGAACTTGTTTTAATGCTTAAGTAGCCTGAATTCGGTCAAAAATACAAAAATTCAAGTAAAACAAATAAGGAAGTATGGGAGCTCAGCTCCCATAACAATTAGGCGCTGATCAACAGAAAAATATATTTATATAACGAAATACAAAAAGGTGAATTGACTGGGTCATCAGATATTTTGAAAAAAACTGCTGGGTTTTATTCAGAATGGCATAGGAATGATGTGAAAAAAAATTGGACTTCATATTCGAATTTAGTTTTGCGTTATTTTGGTTTTACTACAAAATTTCAAGGTGTACGAACGCTTTTGGGAGCCACTGAATTAGTCATTAATATAATCGCCAAAGGCTCTTCTATCTAAAGGCTACACACAGAGTCTTACAAAAAGACGAATTGACTGGGTCATCAAAAGCGGTTTGATATTGCGATATTATTAAAAGTCAGTAAAATTTTATTTGTTGCTGATAAAGTGCACCATCGTTGTAGCTATTAGGCATTAATCCAATAATATGATCAGATTTTCAGTGACTGAAATTATTAGAAATTTTTATTTTACATGCATGCCATGGGCGATAAGGTCACTTTCAAAAAATCATAAAACATTTTATGGGAAAAAATACTGGATGCAGTGTCTATCCACTTGTTAAGCATTATATGGGGTTCAAATGAGCCAATTTTTAGATTTTTAAAAAATGGGTTTTTTGAGTAAAATCACTTCAAAAATCGCTAATTTTTGAAAATTTTCAAAATTTCAAATTTTATTTCCGAGGCTGTATGCATCCAAGGATTCTAATAAAATATATTATGAAACTATCATATAAGGGCTTTAGACTGCCATCTCCGTTTAGTAAAAAAAACTTTTTTTTCATGGAGAAAAAAAATCATGAAATCGGTAAAGATGCAGTTTTTTCGCCGCAAAAATGAATTTTTTTCTTTATCAAAATATCTAACTAAACTTTCAAAAATGATGTCTAGAGGATATATCGGTCCTTATTTATTTTTAGAAAAAAGAATTATTCGAATAGCTTAAATACTTTTGAAATAGTGTCCATTTCAAATGGAGTGTTTTGCCGGTTTTTTCCAAAATGGCGGATTTTGTGCAGAATTTTAATAGGCTGTAACTGAAGAAAAAATTTTTTTCTTGCAAAATCCTTTTGGGATTTTTCATATGTCCCTTATTTGTAACTACTGTAATTTTTTCAAAAAAATCGGTGATGGTCATGTGACAGACCCTGCCTGATCTGAAATGGAATGGCTCTACTTTGATCGCTAAGGTAAATTTCAAACCGGGAGTTCAGAATTTCCTTTCCGTAATCGGATCTTTCCCGCAAATCTCTCTGTTCTTTTTTTGAAACCTGACAAAATATTCAAAAACCTCACTTTTTTGAAAATTTGTCTATTATTGTGAAAATAATCCCCCTCCCCCTAAAGAACTCAACTGCTAAGGAACCCATCGCATTTAAATGCAAAAGATCTTACCCGGCTTTGGCTTGAATCTCCGTTACAGGTTTAAACGAAATTCCCCGATTTTTCCATTTTACACGGATAACACACTGACATATTTTTACTTTTTATATGCAGTGAAAGACAGTGAAGTACAGAATCACACTTTTCAGTATATATAATATACTTTTTTTTCTTCAACATAAACACGTTGACGCCAAACTTTAAGACTCAAAGGGTTCTTAAAGTTAAAATGTAAGGAAACTGACGAGTTCAAGGTTACAAGAGTTTCAAATTCTACTGTAGTTCTCGAGAATCTACTTTTCTGAATGAGCATGTCCTTCATGCTCATTCAGAAAAGTAGAGGATGTCAATATATGACAAACAATGCATAATAATGTAAATTTTCTACTTTAAATTAAAAAACTGTAATTTTGACGAGAACGCAACACTGCCAGATCAGAAATGAAAAGCTGAAAATTATAAAATATAGCCAGGCACGGCCTGAACTTAAATATATTGGAAGGCGTATAATCTCAATTTGTCGAACGGAACTTACATACTTGCCGATTAATAAAATACTGGTGCATGCACACATTAAGTACGCACAATTAAGTACAATATCTAATAAATTTTGGACATTCGAGAATTCAAAAATTGCAACATTACAATTGTCCCCAAATTTGCCGAATCGCCAGACAAAATTTTCCCAATATGGCAATTTTGGGGAGGTCATAGAGACTTCCCGTGACCTCCCATCAAGTGCCTTTGAATATAGTTTCTAAAATTATTTTTAGGTTCACAAGTTTCAATGGTACTAGTGCATTTTTCCTGAAGTAAAACTTTAATTTCCTACTGACGCAAATATAAAACTTTTTAAACACA